>NC_133033.1:4409230-4720192 GCF_048771995.1 Taeniopygia guttata | reverse complement strand
TTCCAAAAAATAATCTTCAGCAGGTTCAAATGACAGCAGCTGGAAACAAAAATAAGTGACCAAGTATCATCTTATTGCAAATTATAACCACTGACTTTGTACAAGCGTGAGCAGAACCGTGAAAAAGTTTGTATTGGTTTCAAGTATACAGTGGTGATGAGCCATCCTGGTGCAATTCCCACCAATGCTTCCCTGGGCCTGAGGCTATAGAGGATGTTGTTTCCATAGGAAATAACAGGAACCTGAAGTGACAAGTGGTGCCAACCCATGGGAACATGACCAGCTTCTCCTCCTGTCACCATCACCGCTGTGTACTGACTCCTTGGGAAGATTCATGGCCCATTACCAAAGCATTTGGGGGTGGGGGAAGGCAGGAAGGAAGGGGGTGTCTGTAAGAAATGATTAGTTCAAAATTAATTTAAAACGTGTCACATTTAAAACGTCCCAGCACATCATCATCAGAAACATTTACAAGATGCTAACTCTGCCCTGTGTCTGTGAAGACATTATTTGGAAAAGGAAAGTGAGAGATTCACCACGGTGCCCCCCTGCCCCTGCAATCCATCCTACCCCACAATAAGTTATAAAGCTGTACAGCTGACATCACATCCCATGGCTCCTTCCAACAGTGAAATGACTGGCTACTCTCAATATTAGTGCACAACAGTGAAAAGCTGTCTGCTGCTCTGTGTTTTGGCAGCAGCGTGTGAAAAGAAACAAAAAAGGCACTTTTTGGCTGGTTGTGCCTTTAACTTGGCAAATTTGTCTATTCTGGAGGTACCCAGGCACTCCTTAAGATGTCCCCCGTTTCTGTGCATGTTTGTTTATATAATTTTTTAAAAGTAAGGCAGAATCCATAAATAAAGGCAAAAAGCAGTGCAGAAAATGTGACAAACACAAAATGTACAAAAGATGAAGTTAGTTGGCACAAAAGAAGCTTGAATCCAGAGCCAGAAATCACTGAACTGCACTTGACATAGAAAACAAAACTGCTCAAATCATCCCAACTGGTTTCCAGTTATTTGTGAGCAAATTAAAAGAGCTGTGATATTTTAAACGTTGCCTGGTCAAGTGAAAATACGAACAAAGCCAATTCTTTCTTTCCCTGTGTTAAAATTGCTCTAAAATCTGCACAACAGTGTTCCCAGCTCACTCAAGGAATTATTCATCATATACAACCAATACCAACTTTCTCAGTTATTTCAAAGCATAAGCAAGTGATTGCAGATCCATGACTGAGACTACATTTTATTCAATATGTCTCCAAAGGTTAAAAAAATTTAATGAGTAAAACTGCAACACAATTCCTTCTTAAAGTGCTTTTTTCTTTTAAACTACTCATTAACTTTTTCTTTTTTTTTTTTTTTAATTCACCAACATCCTTGAATAATAAATGCTTGCATACCTAGAGAACAAAGCTGTTCTTTTACTGCCCTTCCCAGTTGTCTGAAGGGTTTTTGGAAGGGTACTGGGAAAGATGACTCATTCCAGAGCTCCTTTACCAAATCATTCAGTAAGGAATCACCCTTCTGATAGAGCAATCCTGCTGATATTTTTCATTAAGAGCTTTACAAATTAGCAGGGAGACATATTAAATACAGAAGTCCTTATGTAAACCCATTCTTTAACTAATATTTTACAATGAAATGTAAGTCATCACACATCTTTACAGAAATTTGAATATTCCTATTCAATATTATCAGAAAGATTAAAAATTTGCCCTCCATACATAAGGGCAATCTGTTTTCTTTTTTCCTGTATAAAAACCAAAAGAATTTTTTTTTGCAGCATCACAGAAAAGCAACAGTTTTACATTCACTCATTTAATGTTCACATAAAAATTCAACCACTAGCGTTTGTGTATTTGATAAAATCTTCTTGACAAACTTGGTTTTGGTGTTTTGGACTGTCACAAGCTACTGCAGGTGAAGATGCAGTTTTCTAGAGCATTTGTTGATCTGAAGCCTTCGTGGCTAAAAAAATGCTTTTGTCTTTCAGGGAAACAACCTCCTCCAGCATCTCTTCTGGTCCTGTGAAGCCACTGCTCCCCCAGACTCCCAATGGCATCAGCAACACGACTCCAGTTCCAGCAGGGACCAGGCATTGAATGTTTGAGCTGCTTCTTGTGTTCACAGGGATCTCCTCTAAGGGTCAACATCATCAAGGTCACTTTTAGGCTCCCCAATCATCATAGGAGACTCTGAGCCCTTTCAAACACACAAGAGAAGGACACAGTCACCTTTTGTAAGATGCAGAGTTGTTCACAGTATGGTCAGTGATGGTTCTGACCCAGCTGCCCCCCAGAGGCATGCACCAGGGGGTAAATCTGTCCTTGTTTTACCTGCTGCAGGTGCCTCTCTCCATTCTCATTGGCAGGGCTGCTTTCTGACCCATTGCTGCTTCCAGACTGATCCTTCTCATTCAGCAGGGCTGTGGCATAGGCCAGAGTGTCCTGAGTTGCAAACAGTCCAAGAGAGTGTCAGGGGTCATGGTGATCCCTTCATTTCACAATTATTATCTTTTAGAGTTATTATTGTTTCATTATTATTGTTTTAAAACAATAGCTGCTGCAGTGAGACAGCCAAGTCACCAGAGGTAATTGTGAGTATTCACCAATATCACTCAAGGGGTAATCTTTTCCAGGAACAACCACAAGGGCTGAGCTTCTAAAGGAAAAACAGCCCGAAGGGCACTGAAATATCACAGAATCATTAAGGTTGGAAAAGACCTTTTAAGATCATCAAGTCCAACTGCCAAACCAGCACCACCACCATGCTCATCACTAAACCATGGCCTCAAGTGCTGTATCCACATAGTTTTTGAACACTTCCAGGGATGGTGACTAAAGTTGCCAAACCCAAAGATGCTTCCAAGAAAAGAAGTAAGCAAGTTTAACATCCTCTGCCAGGACTGACACATACCTGTGCTGAAATAGTGCGCTGGAAGGTTTTTGCAGTGGATGTTTCATTGGACACGTTACTCTGAGGAGCCCAGTAATGTTCAGACATCTGCATAAAAAGCCAAGAAAGCCATTAATTTTTCATTTGATTTTTACTTGTGTAAAGCCTCGACCACTTGTGATGGTGGTGAACTAAAGACTGGAACAAGCCTCCTGAATCCTCTGACAGCGAGCTGGAGATCTGGGGCACAGACACTTTAAATAACAGTAACAAAGGTTACTGTCCCTCAGCTGCAAACCAGCAACCAACTTCTGCTGAGCTCCACGTTTCCAAAGTGTCCTTGGATATTTATGAAAGATATGTTGGCCAAACTATGTTGAGTTTAGAGGGAAGAACAAAAGCTACACGTGTGGGAGGAAAAGCTGCATCAGTCGACAGCTGTGCTTTGTGCAAAGCTGTGATGATTCTGTAAGGAATCCAATCATTTAAACATTCTCCTGCATCAACACACAGGCAATGGAAAACTGCTTTTTTAAAAAAGCTGAAGCCTCCCAACACGAATACAGTGGCACTGAAAGCTTCCCACATAGCAAAGAATAATCACTGCAACCATTCACACTTGGGTTTTATTCATTGTAAATGCATTTATGCCTGAAACACGTGGGGGCTACTGAAGTTCTGGCATTGCATCAGATTAGCTGCATCCAAGTAGTCCTTGTAAAAATGAAGTATTTTGTCTTTAGAGCCATCTCAGAGAGCCATGCAGAGGATGGAGATTATCCATCCATGATTATTGTTGTAAACAAGTGACAATTTCCCTGTTACAGCCAAATTACCTTTTTCTGTAGCCACTGCACAGCCCAACTCCAGTGGTGTGAATTCTCCTTGAAGTAATCTTTTGCAGTAGGGCACCTTGGGAATTGAAATTATATTCATTAGTCAGAAACGAGGCATTCTGGCTAACACAAAAAAAAAATATACCAAGGCTCCTCTCTCTTTGCACTGCTGCCCTCTGTGTGCACTGTTATCACTGCAAACTGACTTAAACTCTACAGCCCTGCTGATAACTGTATTAGCAAGAGCAATAATGCCTAGTAAAATTTACTCAAAGCAGTTTACCCCACAGGTTCACATATTTCAGAATGATGCTTTATCTGGACATATGCCGAGTTCTAAACAAAGAGAATTTAGGGCTCATAATATTTAAAAAATCTGGAACAGTTTCCCTATGTTTATGTGGTGTTAATGTCAGACTCCTGCTGTGCAGAATGGCATTTTTCTTTACAAACAGCAATTAATATTTGTTACCTGAGAAACCCCTTCAGGTACCAACCAGTAAAGATTTCACTTCATATTGGCATGTGTACCACCAAGACCTTGCACCAGTAACAAAGGATAAAACTGACAAAAACCAGCAGTAGTAGGTTTTATAATAGTCACAGAGGGACCTAAGGCAGGGTGAGGTTAAACCCTGAAACCTTCATTACTCACTTCTGAGCCAGAGTAACCAGGAACTTGACACACTGGTAGCAACGGCTGCTGTCCACGTGGTTGCTGTGGTGCATCAAGGCTGTGAGGAGAAACACATGGATTAGAAACCACAATCCAGATTTCCATGTACCAGCCAGTCTGGAAACAAAGGTGAAGCTAAAATTTTAAGTTAGGGAATAGATTCTCTTTCTACAGATGTAAGCATGAGTAGCTGTGTTAAACACACTGCTGTAGTGCTGGTAGTCTTGAGTGCTTCCACAACTCTACTGGATTAAAAATAGAACTGCTGCATTTTCACTTTGATCTTTCAAATGCAGTACCTGAATTTTAAACAGCCCTAATGCAGTTATTTTCCCCCTATAATCCATTCTGTGTTAGATAATCACTATGGTTACATTTGTCTGAAGGAAAAAAAAAAATTTGTCTGAAACCCCTAGAAATGAAGCAGATCACCAGCTTCCACCTGGATCAAAGTTTGCAAAGCCAGAGGAATGTTTAAAGCTTCTTCACATAAACAAGCATAGCAGAATTCAACAGCCATGAAACTGTTCCATGGGAGACTCAGGCAAAACCCCAGGCCATTCCTACCAGCAAGTTTTCTATACCATGAATTCCCACCTCTTTAACAAAATTCTTTGACTGAGGAGAAGCACAAAGATTTCCACGGAGCTGCCCCAATCAGATTTGCCACTCAAAAGTTGCTCTGTCCATAGCAGTCAGCAAAGAACACTGTAGTGAAACCTCCAAAGCTGGCAAAAAATTGTTTGGGAACTGCAAATTACCAGTTTTAATACTGTTGAAGCAGAGCAGATGATAAAAATTACAGCACTGCTGTACTACAAATTATGCACAAGCATCCTATTAAGGACCACGAAAACCTATTATGTGCTGATTTCCCTTTCCCAGATTAAAACCAGTCAATGGGAAGGATGCTGTTCAATGCTGTTGTGAGGGAACTTCAAGGAAAAATTACAACTTTCACTCCCAAACCTCAGGGCAGTTCTCAAAGCCTTCAACATAAAAATCCAATTGAACACTTGCACTTCTCTTCTGCAAAGGAAAATGGTAATGTATTGCACAAGTTACAGCACAGAATTGGTCCAACTGGGACCAATTTATCCAGAAATTAAAATAATCACTTAGCTATTTTCTTACACTGCTGCATATTTCCTTCTCTGCCATCAGCCATACATGGAAGCTACTAAACAGGGGAGCACTGATGAGAGAAATGAAGAACAAAGCTAAATACTCCTTCTCACTAAATCAGAATCGAAAATAACTGAAGGTGAAAGCCACGATCTGAAGCAGCTCGTCACCCAAACAGCCATGAAGGAGCTGTTCAAGCTGCACTAACCCATCAGAGGGGTTTTCTGTGCAAGCCCAAATTTCATTTACACACTGAAGATGCTTCTCCTGATGCACATGAAATAAATATACATCCTGATCTGCCCTTATTTAAATAAGTTACCTTTCTTTCCCCGTTCAATTCCTTTCTAATTTGCCGTCACTCTAATATTCCAATACTTATTTTGGATTTTTTAGAGCATTTTTGGAATGACAGTGGCTAAATCAAATGTGTCAAGTTTTTTACCCTGAGAAGTAGAACAGTTTAGGAGGATTAGGAACCAGGAGATGGAGTGAACCATTACCACCATCAGGGTACAGGAATGTTCACCCACTGGCTTACTTGCCTATTAATCCATTTTCAGTTTCAAAGGCAAATTTGATGCGCTCTACTTGCAATGGGTCTTCAATAACCTGTTAGGAAATAAAAATATCAACTTAGGTAAGTTGTGTGTGATGCTGTATCTATTCTATTGAATGGTTTTACCCACCCCCACATGCAAAACAAGTAAGACTGAAGTTTCATGTGTCACTGGATTATCAAGATAGAAATTTAGGAAGTAATAAAACTTCAAACTGAAGGATTAAAATATGTGTGGATGTTGAAATTACCAATGCAGTCCCAACTTTTTTTTTATTACACACCAATACAAAATCTATCCTGTACAAGTTTTACCCTTCACCTACCAGGATCTCATGGAGTAACTGGAATATGTTTTTTAGTTCATGAGGCGGAGCAGTTTCCAGTTGAGTCTGTGTGTAAGAAACAAAGTTACTTAGATAGCAAAATACGTTGTTGAAGCAAAGAATTTCAAGACAGCTTTACCGATTTTTGAAAATTTAATAATTTAAACAGTGAAGGCCTAAGAAAACCTAAACCCCAACAGCCCAGCAAACTGCACTGATTGTTCTGCAGTGCTGTTATAATGCACAAGACACAGGATGACCAAAGCCTGTGAGAAACACTTGTGGGACAGGCTTGTCCTGGTTTTGTGTGTACCTTGATGAAGTGCAGCACAGTGAAGGAGAAGTGCTCATTGCAGAAGCAGCAGTACACCACCATCTCCATGAGCACCGACAGCGACCCCGTGAGCTCCCGCAGCGCGTGCATCACCTGTGGGCAGAGCACACCCTTCACACACGGCTGCCTTCAGAAAACAAGTCTGTAACACAATGTTTGTCCTTCCCAGGAAGGATGCAGCTCTTTTCCCCAGTGCCTGCATGGCCCAGGAGGCTGAGCCCCTGCCCTCACTGCACTTCTTCAGCTCCTGATGCTCAGCTCCCAGGGTCAAGCATCATCCATTAAGTCAGATCAACTCAAGGCAGCACCTGCATTTGACATGGTAAAAAGCAGCATAGGCCCTTGCTAAATCTGCATAAAACCAGACTGTGCATAAAACCAGGCCCCAAAGCTTAGGGATATACTAGAATATGAAGTGGTCAAGAAACTAAAGTTGCCTTTTTGTTTAGGCTCAAAATAACCACTGTTTTTGGATATTCAGTGTTCTTTCATGAAAGGATTTGTTAAAGGAATACATCAGGTAATTTTTAGGTTCAAGCAGGGCAGAATTTAGAACAGATACCTCCATTAAGTAGGGCTTTCCCTCAGACAGGAACAGCAAGGCTTCCACTTCTTCATGGAGCACCAGAAGTGGCCCTGAAGTGGTGATGCTGAGAGGTGGACGCTGCTTAAAGAGACCAGGAGCTATAACAGCAAATACAAAAACAATCCACTCATAGATTAGTTTGTTCTAACACACTTCGAAGACACTGCTGCTCATCTGGCACCATGAAATCCCTCATGACACTCAACTCAACTAGTTTATAGTTTGTGTGCTACCACTCCAAGTAACAAATCTCTTGCACACTGAAGTGTCACTTATTTTAGTGACAGCAGACAAAAGAACTGCAGGAAGGTCAAAACAAAACGCCCACAGACTATCAGTAGTTTGAACTTCAGTTTTACTCCCAATCACTCTTGCACATTCATCATATCCAGAATATTTATAATTCTCCTGTTACCTTCTGATTTTTGACTGCTTTCCACCTCAGACAGAAATTAAGTTATTCTTCTAAAAGACAACATCAAGTTCCTCCTTCAGGAAACTAAAGACTTTAACTTATTCCTTTATTATCTTTATTTGGATATCTCTGCCTCTTGTAAGAGGTAACCAGGAGAGTGTTTAATTGTTTGTTGTTCAGTAGCTTAGTCTAAATACTCCCCTTTAGATTAGCAAAAACCAGCACAAGTCTAAACAAAATACTGCCTGTGAGTCTGTTCAGCCAACAACACAGCTCAATTCACTCACATGAAGAAACACCTTTTAGGCACATGGAGAAGGGAAGAAGGTATAAAACTGTTAGCATCAAGATTTTCATCCCTCCCAAAATACTATCTGTTTGCCACAGCCTCTCAATACATTTACAGCAAAATCAGAAGTAATCAAACATATATTAACAATTCCCTTAAATTCAAAATTGTTGTATTTTCCTTACTAATATTAAGTTACTCCCAGTCAATGTAGCTGAAATGCCAAGTCACCAAAAGACAAAACCACAATTCTTACCAACATTTCTTTGTGAGGAGACATCAGAGTGCAAGACAAGTAGTGCTACAGTGTTGTGAAGATATCCAAACTCACGTGCCTGTGCTGAACTCCACCTGCGGTTCTGCTTGAGTCAAAGACAGATTTAATTAACTTTGGCTTATTTAATCAACTTTGTTAAGCCAAAATAATGTTCTGACAGTCCACCACCATGGTCTAATATTTTGGAGTGGGTAAAAATTCTATTATTATCAAAACCATCATGCTCACTTCTGCCAAAACAGTTATTTCCACACTAACTACACATAGGTGGGCTCGCATTTGTATGAAGTTTATAGAATAATTGAAGGATTTGTCTATTCTACCATATGAAAAGTCTTTATTCATAATTTAAACATCATAAAAAACATGGTGATGGCCTGTACCTGATTGCTCTGCCGGTTGGGGCCAAGGAGAAAGTTGACCATGTGCCTCAGGGCAGAGTGTCTGAGGAGAAGACTGCTAGCCCTTATTCCCTGCTGTGAAGACAAAAAACAACAAATTACCTTCCTGTGCAGGTGGAGAATTAGTGCTCAAAAGAACAAAAGTAAAATGCACAGGCTAAAACCTGCATTTTCCACTCTAAAACCCCCATAATATCCCAGCACAGATCAATAAGATAAACTGCTGAAGAGCTGTCTCATTCTACACAGCACATGATACAAACCAGAGCAGAGTCAGCAGATACACAACAAATGTCTTACAAGAAAAAAAGAAGGCAAAAATAATAGAGAAATAGAAATCGTAAATTCAGTCAGTTATTCTGCTCTCCATGGAATAGAAATCCTGAATGTTTTTTAATATATATATACACATATATATAATTTTTTTTTTTTTTTTTTTTTTTAAGAACAACCCCATATAACCCTTCAAAACAGACAACCAATATTCAGATGCTGGAAATTACATCTTCCATTGCTATACTTTGCTGGTATATTTTTGTGTGATTTTATCCTAATCCATTATTCAAAGCCATTTATTTAAAAAACAACACAAACCTGATTACTCCTAATAAAACTTTTGAGTTTCACTGTGCTGCAAAACCTTCTATGAATAAAGAACACTAGCTGCTTTATTAATGTCTTTAAAAATGTAAATAGCCATGAGAAAACAATGCTTTCTTACCTTCTGTACAAAGTTATTGAATAGCAAAAAGTACTGAGCACAGTTTTTACAGTTTTCAGGTACATCTTTATCCAATAGAGCAAGTAGCACCTCCAGTAACTGATGTAGAGTTTTTAACTGTGGGGAAAAAAAAAAAAATTTGGATGTAAAGAGCTGTCTACTGATTAAAAACCCAAAGTGTTTCAAATACCTCCTGGCAGAGAAGAGATGAGCATTAAAACCTATTCCAGAAATGAAGAGCTACAGGCAGGATCAGCTCACACAGCTCTGCCTGCAAGCAGAGCAAGAGCCACCAGGGAGAGCCAAGCAAGGGGATGTCAGGAGAGGAGGTGACACTCACTGACCTTCTCCTGATAAAGCAAGGCACTGTCGAGGGTTTTTTCAAGGATAGTGGCCACAGCAACTCGCACCTCCCTCACACTGCATTCCAGGAGGAAAGTTCTGGAAGAGAAAAGGTGATGCTGCAAAGAGAACTGGAATCAACATGCACACACAGCTGCTGTGATTAAATGTGGTGTTTAGTGTTTATTATTTTAACAGTCCAGATACATTTTGTATTGTAATGTTGTGGGTAAGTTTAATTTACATTCACACATTCCTGCTCGTAGTAAGGCCTGTAATATCCCTATTTTTATTCATTTAAATTTAAAAAAAGCTCTGAAAGCGCTCATAAAATGTTGTTTTTCAATGCAAATTAAAAGGTAACATTTTCTTTACACTGACATACTTCCTTCAGCATGTCAGATCTTCAATAATTTGTTTTCAAAGTACCTATCAGCTGATCCTTAGCTTGGCAAGAAGAACATCTTTCCAGTTCATCTGTGATCCTTGTCAGGTAAGTATTTAACTTACCCCAACACTTTCACCATATTCTCCCTTCCCACCACTTGTAGGCTGACCACACGAACTTCAGCACATTCCAAATCCCTTCACTGAATTCATCACCTGCATCCTCCTCCATGCACACTGCACTATCTAATTTGATTTTCAACATTCTCAGAAAGCTGCACAGAGAAAATACTAGAAATAAAACTCTAAGTCATTATCTAAAGTGTCTGCTTAAAGAACGTGCACACTCAACTCTTTGGGAATACATCAGTACAGACCAGATCATGTTCTGAGGAAGCTTTATCCACACTTGAGACACAAAACACCTCAGACAGAATTACCAGGACTTACTTTACCAGCTCCCGGCCCTCTGGCCCAACGAAATATTCCACCAGCCACTGACAAGCATCAATGCTTTTGGAGAGCAGTGCATCTATGGTGGCAATCCATTCTTCTGTATCAGCCCTTCAACAAAACAGGGACAACCATCAGTAATCCAGGAGGAAAAAACACCTCCCAAAATGAAACCATGCCTCTTGTGTGCATACCTGAGTTTCTTCTTGGTTCGGAGATAGGTTTGGAAGAGGAATTGGACTGCCAGCTGTAAGCTCACCTTTGCCATGCAGGGATAATAGGGATGCTTTACCTTAGTCTGAAAGAAATATCAAATTTACTCCAAAGCAGAAAGAGGCCTGCAGCACACATGCTGTCTATTAAACACATCAACATGTTCTATTCAAGTTATTTGCTTCACTTGGAAAAAACAAACCACAGCATTTTTCTGTGCTAAGTCAGTCTCCAGTGCTGACTTTGCTACTTAAGAAATATGCTAAAACAGGAGCAAACTTGCTTTAAGGCCAACTAGATCTGTGGATTTCAAAAATTTAATAAATGCTCTTTGTTTATGACTCCATTTAGAAAAACTTAATTAAGAAACTATTACCAATTTAGCTCTATCAACTTTGAAGTAATTAACAACAACTTTTGGACCTTCCATATGGAGAGGGATTTCTGTCCCTCTAGAGGCTCAGTTTGCATCATTATTAAAGGTATGGTTTATTAAATAAATTTTACTGGGGCAAAATGATGTTTCTCCCAGTACTAGAAAAAGAGGCTGGAGTTTGCTTTGAGGCAGATGTTATCAACAGCATCCAAAATTACTGGAGGCTAGGAATAGCTGGTCTGGAAAAGCAAAACAATGTAAACTCTTTTCTTTCAGTTTTCCTGGTTTGACCCAAATAGCTTTTGTGGCCATTTTACCCAACATGCTTTGAACATTCTACGATTAAAATCCAGGTACTTACAGCATTCAGGGAAGCTAATGACAGAACAAAACTGAAGTAGTCACTACTGTATACATCTCTGTTCTTCATAAATTTCAAGTTTTCATCTCTCACCATCTATAAAAGTAAAAGAAGGCAAAAAAAATTAAAATATTGTCAAAATACACTTCTCTAACTAAAGCTTCATCTTTTATGTAAATGTGTGGTGTTTAAAAATCAGTGCCAAACTTACTCAGTTTTCTTTTGACTCACTACTCCAGCAGAGGGAAAAATACATACTGATGTATGATTTAGAAGAAAACCAGTGATTTTCTTTCAAAGATATTACAAAACAACAGATGATGGATTTAATCATTTGGCCATTAAGGGAGAAAAGGAAGAAATTGCAGATAAATTCTATTTTTTGCTGGTTTTTAATAAACAAGCCTAGAGAACATCCCTCAAACCAGAAAGGCTTGCCTAACAAATTTAGATGCAGAAAGCAAGGAGTCCTGGTGTAATTACAAGCTGCAGCCACAATAAGGTATTTAAATGCCAAGCCCTTCTTTTTTCAAATGAGATTTTGCTGAAAGACTCTCAATAAATTTGAGCCAAGCTCTGTTCATTGTAATAATACAATCCCAGATACAAGAATGCCCAAAGTGGCTGTTAATGCCCTGAAATGCCATGTGGAGGGCCAGACACAGCCTGCAGAATTTATTCTCCCTGTGTGTGTGATGCAGGCTCTCTTCACTGCTCCTCCTCTTCCTACATTCTTGTGAGCTCAAGAATTTGAGTATCACTGTAATTTGCCATCATCTCCATTACTCCTGGAGTGTACTCCAAATGAAGAACCTTCTCTGCTGTTGTCTCTCCCTGCCTGCATGCTGACTGCTGCCAGATCTCATGTTTGATTCTTCTGCCTGCAGTTTCTTCAAAGCAAAGAATTGCGAGGCCAATTTTGTGAGAAGGTACAGTGAAACTTAAAATAAGTATCACTAAAGAGCCTGTTAGTACCTTTATGTCAGAATCCAGAATTGCTTCCTAGCTTTGCTACAAGGAAATTACTTTAAGGTACCCTTTAAAAGCTACCACGTTTCTCTCACTATGCTAAAATATTATGTGAGCAGAATTTAGCTGCCACTTTCAGTGTGCTCTACCTGATATATCCTCACAGGCATTTTCTCTACAAAGAGTCCCTTTTTTTCTCCTTTTCGAACCAGCTTGGTCAGGATGGAGAGACGGTCACTGTTGGGCCTGTGGGGTCGAGGTGATGACTGGGGTGAAATTTCTGGTGAAGAGGGAGCAGATCTGAAATATAAACAAGCTGAAGGTGAATAAAGAAATCCTATAACAAATCTATAGGTATAAAATGCCACTGCAATCAGAGTGATCTTATGGCAAATTTGAAGACAGCCTGAATATTTCTTGAGGCTGTCAGTCAGCTTGAACTTGCTGCAGTAATAGTATTAAACAAACAGCTTAAAAACCAACCCAAAAATCAGCAATACATTGCTTTGCTGAACGGAATTACTCAATTCTTACTTGTGGAGAGATGTTGGAACTCTGATCGCTGAAAACTTCAAGCTTTCTGAATTTAAGGGTGCCAACCCTCAAGTAAACACCTTGTTTGACTTGAGACCTTGGAAAAGGCTTCAAAAATCGAGTGACAGCACAGAAACAGTGTGTGTCTAGTTTAGATAGCATTGTGTGATCTCACAGGGTGAAAAAACTTAGATTTGGGATTTTAGTATATGGTGATATATGGGAGCCAAGGTGGAGAATTTTGGGTGAGGGTTAGTTGTCTTTTTTGCACCTTCTTCTTCAAGAATCTGGGTGGTTTTCTCTAATTGGGTGAAAGATGTCCACGTTGCAGGTTTTGGGCGATCATAATTGGGTTAGAAGCATAAATAATATAGATGTCAACTATTTACTGGATAATTGAGACTTAAATAGCCTTGAATAGACACCACTTTAACTCACTTTCTTGACTTGTTAGAGAGAGCTCACATCTCATGAGTTTGCAATAGATAAGGATAACAAACTTCAGAGAGTGAGACTTCAAAAATGACATCTCCTGAGTTTTATTCACCCTGACTTTGGAGCACGAAAGAGCCTGGTATTCCAACAGAGGGAGGTCTAGATGTCAATATGAGAGAAACCTTTATGGATACAAGAGGAGCTTACAAGGAGAGGTCCTCAGCCTCCTGACGCACGACGCTGACTCGGCTTTTCTTTGGCAGGACAGGGGAGTTCTGGTCGGACACTCTCTGGTAGAACAGCATGTAGGCGTTCCAGTAGCGCCGGCGCACGTCGGGGTAGGGATTTGCTGTGGGGACAAAAGGCAGCCCATGAAGGCCCTTGAAGGTTTAGTACCTTTCCCATTCCTGTATGGAAGCAAAACTGGGGGTATAAGTAATGTGAACTGCAGCAGTAGAAATTTGTCAGATCTAAACATCAGTCTGTGTCAGTGATTAAAAGTGTCTGAATTATGAAACAGGTGAATATTGGAAATGTACTTGGAATAAATTCCCTGAAGCATTGAGAAGTTCAACAATATGATGCCACACAGTGTTCTATGAAGTCATTCTCACTAGCCTAAAATAAGGGCTGGTTTATGTTTGGTTGGGCTTTTTTTCCAAACTATATTAACAAGGTGGCATTTTGCTTTTCAACTTCTGCTATGAAGTCTACAAAGTGCTGAATAACAGTGAATATGGCCCAATTCATATTAGGCCATCCACAAGCTGTTCTTCAGTAAAGAGAAGGCTTTAGGGAAAAATGGTTCAGAAGGATTATTAGTCCAACTAACTCAAAGTACCTATAATGGACTAAGCTCTACTGCTACTGCAATCAGTATGAAATATGAAGCTACTGTAAATCAGACTGTACTTCTGCTTACATTGATCGTAGACTTTAGGTCTATACTCTCCACCAAAACATTCATATTCCAGGGTTTCATCAGTCAAATCAAATTCTTCAACAACGGTGTCATTAAATTTATACCACTTTCCTTTTCCACAGCCTCTGTGATCAAAACGGAACAGAAACATAACAGCAAAAAAGTTAGTTGATTGTCCCAATTAAAAAACAAACCACCTTGAATAGCCTAGAAGTGACAAGCTTGAACTCACATTTGTTTTGACAGTAAAAAGAAAGCTTAGTTCAATTGATGCCAAAGTTGCATTTTAAAAAATAACCTTGATTAAAACTGTGAGAGGTACATCACCTGCAAGTCAAGAAGCCCTCAAACTGCAATACAAGGAATTAATGAGAATTTTATTCTGTGATGTCCCATATCACTCTGCCATTGCCTCATGATACGTGTTGAGAAAGGGAAGAGTGGTTCCAGAGGAGCTCTGGATGGCTCCATGCACCTTCCCAGAACAAGAAGCCTTTAGACAGCTCTCAAACCTCCCCCACGAACCTTCTTGCCCGTTACCTCCTGTCTTTGATGAAGGAGTAGTAGTGCCCTGCATGAGCCTGGCCACTGTGGACAATCACACCAACGAGCTCGTAGTTTTCTGTAGGGGCAACTTTCTTCCTTGGGGAGCCTCCTCCTCCTCCTCCCTGGTCTGTGTTCCTGCCGTTTTCCCCCACTTCTGAGGATGAGTCCTGACGAGCCATCCCTGACACAGTGTAAGGCTCCATGTTCAGCATCCAGGGAAACTGTTTGAAGAGACACTTTGGATTAATCAAGACATTGCACTCTGTACATGCTCCATGTAATTTTATGAGAATGGTATCAACACTTCCCACATTAGGAACACCGAAGGAAAATATGGAACTTCAATTTCTTACGCCTGTTACACAGATGTTAAATAAAAAACTCTTTAAGGAGGTTTTTTGTCTTGCTTTCTGAAAGGACCCCAAGAATGTTGCAAACAAGGAAAACTCTAAGGACAATAAGTGATTTTCTGTTGCGCCACCATGTTTGTAAGTGTACGACATACTCAAAATCTCTGCTCAAAATTTGAGGAAAAGAAGGAAAAATGAATAGAGAGAACAAGAGTCCACTATACAAAGTAGCTGGGGAAGGCACAATAAAGAAAAGTTTTCTTACCCTTATTTGTTCATCATATTTAATAGAACGGCCACTCTCCCAGTCAAAGCCAAATCTCATCAGGTGAATCACCAGCAGGCTGGGTAAGACTTTAATGCAGGTGCGCTTCACTGTAGTTCTCTTGAAAAGAAACAAGAATATCACCTCTATCTGATACCCCAGGCAATCTGCAGCATCCTTCTAGAGATTCACAGTGAAAATCCAGCCATGGGAAGCAGGATGTCCACAGCACGACTGGGATATATCTCAATATGTTACACAAAACTTTACCATCCTGCCATCCCTCTAAATTTTTAGTTTACAACATGAGTTACAGGCATTGAACCTCTTGCCTTCAATGTAGCAAGAGTGAGCAGCATTTAAGCATGACCATGTAATGCTTAGAAAACATCAAACTGCACATGAATCTGCTTTCACAAAAATTAGGAATCAATACCTTTTCTTTGCACTTTTCACAGTAGTATGCATTGCTTCCTTCCAGAACCTCTCCTCTAACAAACTGATCCAGTGATATTTCCAGGCTTTGACATGAAGTCACACCAAGGTTGAGAGCCATGAAGGCTTCCTCACGCTCATACCTGAACTCAAGAAAAAAAACAGATTAGGATTTACCCAACTGGCAGGAACCAGACAGATGTTTAGGAAAGAATATTGCATTTGCCCCACAGCTATCAAATATGTGATGCTCACAGGGGCACTGATCTACTTTCCAGTGCTACTATGACCTACATATTTTAATAGTTCTGGGAGCACAGAACTTGGTAACTGATGCACTGAACGTGACATTACCTGTGAGGACAGTCCTTGCAGATCTTCTGATCAGAGAAAATTCCTTGAAAAGTATTCTTAAATATTTGGTCTCTTCCTATTTTCTGTTGGAGATGAAAAGTTAGACATCAGTTGGATATATTACAAGATGGAAGACCAAGAAATCAGTAGGAATTTTAAACTCCTGAATATTGTGCAGATTATAAAATAAGCCAAATGGCTCTCTGCCTTCTTTTCTAAAGATCAAAGCAAAAAGAGCAAAAAAAGGTACCAAGGATATGCATATGAACCAGAAAAGAAATTGCTGATGTTTTTACCTTGAGGTACTCATCCATTTGATCTATAAGACTGGTGAAGAACTCATAAGCATCTTGTTGCTCTCTAACATAAAGTTCCTTATTCCACATCTTGAAAATCTACACAAAATATATTTATATGTTAAAAGGCAGTTGTTCCATATATAAATTAATAAAAGTATATTTTATATAAATTGATTTTAACATGTTTTGTTTTTTTGAATTCAATCTTACTTGATAAATTCTGCAATTGAAAAAGGCTGAATAAATGATTACTTTTTAAGTAGAAAAGCTATAGATTCTAAACAAAAAGATGCAATACCTTCCAAAAGTTCTCAGGTACATAATACTGTAGCTTGCTTTCCATCAAATGACCAAAAAGAGATTGAACTTGATAGAACACATTGTCATCAGGATTGTCAGTATCATCATCAATGGAAAGCAAGGCCTGGAAGGAAACAAGTAACCTTATCAAATTGGTTTTTGGAAAAATCATTACTATAAGCTACCATGGCCCACAGCACTACAACTTAAAATTTATGTATTTATTGTGCATATTTATACATAAACAGTTAACTTTTCATTTTACAATTTATTTACAAATGGTGCTAAGATGAAGTGGTTCAAGTGAAAGTAATTCCAAAAAGAGGAATTTACTGGATGCTGGACTAATTACCTCTGGGAGACCAGGCTGCATATACAGCTGCTGGAAAACAGCATTCATGTAACAAGTAGCTCCACCATTCTTGAGTCCCACAAATCCAGAAATGGAGCGACTGTCCACTGGTGGAAGGTACTAGAACGACAAATATGCTTTTTGTCCCAATAACTTTTAAAAAACATGAGACTCCAACAACATTCTATAGCTTTTACAACCACCTTTGTATTGTAGAATCACAGAATGGTTTGAGTTGGAAGGGACCTTAATCCAGCTCCACATTCTGCCATGGCAGGGACCCCTTCCACTACCCCAGGTTTCTCCAAGCCTCATCCACCCTGGCCTTGAGCACTTCCAGGGATCCAGGGGAGCCACAGCTGATGTGGGCAACCTGTGCCAGGGCCTCACCACCCTCACAGGAACAGTTTCTTCCTGACATGTAAACTAAAACTACTCTCTTTCAGTTTTAAACCACCCCTCCTTGTATATGAGCTGTTAAGAACAATTTAATGGAGAACCAGAAATATAAATTCTGAAAAGCTGCAAGACCACTGTATGCAGTCATTTAAATATTTAACATATTGCACAACAGTGTTGAAAATGGACTAAAATGTAATAAAATTTGTGATATTTACTAAATTCTTCTTTCTTACTCAGATAATAACAGGCAAAGACACACTGGAGTATCTGCTCCTGAGGAAGATCAAATGTATCTGCATTTACCCTTAGCTGCATTGTGGCATTTTAAATCAAAGACCATGGAAATCCATGCACAGCACTCCAAACCATGCTAGCACAAATAAAAAAAGGCTTCTTGCTTACATCAAACTCCTTGGTGAGTGCAGGGTCACACTGGTGGTGCATGGAAAGCAACTCCTTTGTGATAAGCTGGAGATTGGAGGGTGAGCTATCAGCCAGCATCACCAGCACTTCATAAGCAGCTAATCTGCTGTCTGCCGTGCTGCACCTGGAAAGGAAAACACATTGAGGTCTACTGGCTAGATGACTCAATTATTTCTAATTCCAGAATAAAAAAAAAAGAATAGTTTTTACTTTGGATGGAAGTCTTGCTGACTGATTGCAGCACTGCCTGCTGGGGAATGGCTGTTCAGAATAATCCTGGATGCTCGGAACAGGAAATCATCCAACAATGGCTTAATCAAAGATGAACCTGCAACACAGCAATCCACATCTACTGTTAAATACTTACATTATCACTGCAAATATCAAAAAGGTGTTTCATAACAACAAAACAAGCTCACAGCACATCAACAGATGTTGTATCAAATATTAAAGATACTGCTAAAACCAGTCCTTTTTGCTCTGTATCACTTCTACTGATGTCTTCACGACTGTCTAGTCATGTGTTAATGCAGAATTCACAGCAGTCTAGTCAATTTAAAGAGGAACACTCACCAACCATTTCCTTCTCTGCCCCACAGAGTGAAAGGAGAGTCTTGATGAGCCTCAAGTGTCCTGCTAACAGGATGTTATCAGCCTCACTAGTCTCACACTCGGCAGTGCGGTTGGGCTCGAAATTGTCCAGCCAAGTGATCTCATCTTCTAACATGGCAGCTGGGCTTATCTTCAGCTGCTCCATTTCTGATGCTGCAAGGAAAAAGAAAAAAAAGGAACACAGTAAAAAATAGCAGCTTTAGGAATGTAGAATATAAATACAAATAATTTCAAACAGTTTGGTAATGGTGTAGTTTTGCCCCCATGTGAATCAAGTAAACCTTCAACCAGGGAGCTCTGTTCACTTTCCAGAAGGAATGAGCTGCCCTGCAGCTACCCAATGCCAAGAACAGACCATGCCAGGCACTAGCACAGGAGAGCCAGCACACTGGCAGGTCACTCTGAGCTCAAGGTGTAGTAAGCCTCTTCTGCAGGCAATTCTACATCTTTTCTACAGAAGGAAGATAAGCTTGGAAGTATGAAGGAATCAGGAGTCTGCACATACTTACATGTCAGGTCATCCAGTAATTGACATCTCAGGTCAAAATATTCTGTACACTGGGACAAAAGTCTGAAACAAATATAAATAGCAGAAAGGTATACTTAAAATCATAAACTTTTCTCTAACCAGTTGTCTTCAAAGTCTGTGTGCTCCGTCCATCTAACCCAAAGCAGCATAACCATCTAGGTGTGCTTCTGCATGCTGCAGCTTTAAAAAACACATTCCTTCCCAACAGCTACTCCTGAATACTAGGAATCATATTTAATCCTCATTTCTTCCTTCACTTCATAGCAATCCTAGTTAGTTATTAGCTGACAATAAAACAACAATATGCTTTAACTTCTCAGTTAGTCCTCTAGAATTTGCAGGATGTCTACTTCCAACACTTGCCAAGTGCTAATCCCTTTTTCCTAGAGCTTTCTGTAGTGCTGCTCACTTCAAAATGTGTCAGATTTTCTTCCTCAATGAACACACACGTGACTTACCTCTGGTTGATTCCTCTCATGATGCTGGTTGGTGACCAAAGAGGCAGCTGGGCCCCAAGAACAACACTCAGGAGGAACTGGTTTGGCTTTTGTACATCTGGGTGAGCTGATGTGTCTGTCTGGCTAAGGGTGTACAGCTGGTCACAGGCAACGCGACGGATCTGCAACAGTGTCATTGTCAAACACCAGCAGTTACCCAAAGGTTGCAAAAATCCCCACACTCCTGTTATGTCAGAAATCCAACAGAAAAAATGGATTTTTGCGAACCAGGCTATGAGCTCTGCACCCACCAGACAGGGTTTCTAGAAATTTAACAAACCCTGTGTATCCCTGAGTGAAAATCTCTGATAAGCACAAATTATAAATACAGATAAAGGGGTAAGATGCGATGACTTCATGCAAAATAAATAGATAACACATGATGAATTGAAGCATAAAAGTCGATAGATTTTAGAATATCCAAGATAGTGTTAAATCAAAAATAATGAATTTTAGGAGGGTTACAACACTTGGAAAAAATGTTCAAGATTTCAGAAGTATCCATCAAATTTTACCCAAATCAAAGTTACTTGAAACTTTCCCTGAAGTACTAGGTTTACAGAATTTGTGTCACCAAAATAAGACTATTTTCTTTAGACTAGTCAGCACAGTCCTGTGCATCTCATGGATGAAGCAAGCCTAGAAAATGTAATACTCCAGTGTTTTCTATGAACCCATCACCAGATACTGGAATTACTAACAATTATACAAGTTATTTATTCAAATACTTATCTGTGGGAATACTTGCAATAAACACTTTTATGTTCAGACCATATGAAATTATCAAAACATATACATTTCAGAAGGAGTATTTAGGAAGTTTCCAGAGGAAGACCCTCACCTCAGCACTTGGTGATCCAAGCAGAATATCAATGATGAAATCAGCAACACAAGGCAAATTGTAAAAAGATCCTGAAACAGAAGAGTAACAGGCTATCTTATGAAAAATAGTATTTTAAAATAAGTCAGTTACAGTCTTGCATTAAAATACCACAGGACCTAGAGGACATCAATACAGAAAAGCAGCAAAGGGTATTTCCTGATTTCCTTCCCTCACTAGAGGCTGCCACCATGATATAACAGCATTTTCCTTGCCTTCCTGCACCACCAGTGTTTACACTTCCTATACACAAAGACTCAAGTACTAAACAGGAGCTATGCAAACAGCAGCACTTACAGAATTACAGACTTCAAAGGCAGTGCAAATATTTATATTCTGGCAGTAAGTCAGTTTCCCCAAAACATTTCACCAAAGCATAGCACTACATGCCTTATTTCAGTCCTGGAAAAAAAAATGCCTGTAATTTTTAATGAAATGTTGTGTTTAGCTTGAGCTGTCTCAGCTAACAAAGCTACAAGTTTCTCTTTTTTTTTTTTTCTTTTTTTTTCACTTGACTGTATCCGAAAGCTTCCTCCCACCTGGCTTATACTCCAAATAGTGAATAATCCAATTTTTTTCCATACCTAGCTGCTGACTACGTAGCTGAAGGCAGGTTACTAAGAGAGACAAGGCTTCCCCAGCAATGAGAGCATCTTTGGTGGACACAGACTGCTGCCTCACACAGATCCCAGCGTGCAGCGCCGTGGGCTCCCCTTCGCTTCCTGAACTGCAGTTACTTCCTGCATTAAAAAAACAAACAGAACAAGTGCTGTAATTCATTAAATTTTACTCAGATGTTTTCAGCTTTTGGTCAGTTCTCTGCAATTTAAAAACTTCTCTGAATGCCTGATGAATATACATAAATTTGCTCAGATTTTTTGTAATTTAATTGTATAATGTCCCAAGCTGGGGGAGAACCAAGAGGATGAACATCCAATGAATTCAGCTTCAAACTCCTAAAGCGTTCAATTAAGATTAAACCAAATGCTTTTAGATTGGTTTAGGGACACAGTTAACCCACCTGAGCTGCTAAGTCTGTTTCTAATCCCAGCAGGGAAGAGAGTGTTGCTCTCTTTGATGGGCTGACTACTTCCCACGAGGTCCAGGCGTCCTGCAGCAGCAGCCCACGAGAGGCGCATGAAACAAGCCACTGTGGAGGTGAAATCGTTCACCTCCATGGTCTGCAGGAACAAGAAACAGCAGTCACTTTTGTGATATTCAACAATCCTTGTTAATCACAGGGATGACAGGAATGTACTTTCTGGATCGTGTCAAATTGACATTTACACTTGTTTTCTTCTCTCTTCTCTACACAGGCTCAAGGATTCTTAGGAGAAGTAATTAACTTTTTAATTCCCCACGAGGATAGATACCCTTGCCACCTATCTGGAGGCAGGCATGCTGATTTCAATAGTTCAATCCATTTGGGAAGCACTGCCCATCAACCTAACACAGCATACTAGTCACGTTAAGTATGAAGTTTCTTTCAACTGGACTCAATGGGTTTTCAAACAACATTTTTTTAAGGTACTGAAAATAAAAAATTTCCTTTTTCTCCACAATACCATCAAGCACATTTATTTTTTAATGAGCTATTTGGAAAAAGCTTGTCCAATTCTTTCTAATTCAAAGTATCATGGATTATAAAGCCACAAGTTCAAGCAGGAACCTTCTCCTTTCAATTCACAGAAAATTAACAACAGTAAGATCTTAAGAGTAAAGTGTGACTGAAGAGAAATCACAAGTAAAACTTCTGTGTACATCTATTTCTTGTAAGCACTTTTGGGGTACTGCTTCCCTTTATAGTGCCAAAATAATTTATGAGAATATATTAAAATTCAGATCAAGACCAGAAGACACATTGATGGTCAAGATTTTCAGAGGCTTTTAAATGGAGCCAGGGCAAAATACTGTATAAAAGACTGATTAAAAATCTCAGAGTTCTACAGGTGTCATTGGAGATGACACTGCTACATCAGAACCATCCAACACTTCCTTACTTGTATGGCAACTCTTGCAGCTGGGATGATTTCTTCTACTCTGATGGAGGATCTGTCAGACACGGAGAGCTGGCGGTAGGAGGACTTCTCAGGAGTCCCACAGATGGACATCTGCCTGCTCGCCTGCCGGCTCACGTTGCGGAAGGGCCGTGAGGACAGAGCTTCCACCCCATCCTTGATGAAATCCTCATCCAGCAGAGTGGGCATTGTCTGCCCAACCAGCAAGAACCTGCATTCCCAGAGTAAAAACATCATGGGCACTGTCTGCCCAACCAGCAAGAACCTGCATTCCCAGAGTAAAAACATCATGGGCACTGTCTGCCCAGCCAGCAAGAAACTGCATTCCCAGAGTAAAAACATCATGGGCACTGTCTGCCCAACCAGCAAGAACCTGCATTCACAGAGTAAAAACATCATGGGCACTGTCTGCCCAACCAGCAAGAACCTGCATTCACTGAGTAAAAACATCAGGCTTCTCTTTGTACGCTGCAGAGTGAATGAAACAAAACCCAAAGTATCAATTAATCTTAAATATTAAAAGCTGCATGCTAAAAGCCAAGAAAGCAGCACTTTCTCTAATGAGCAGCAATTACATACCTTGCAAGCTGCAGGCAGATGGAATAGACTCCTTGTCTTGTTTCATAGTCCACCTCTGATGGGATGGAATCTCTCTGCATCACATTCACCACCAAACTTAAAAACAAATCAATAAGACAGACTCCATTTGGAAATGTTTCAATTAATTTGTGTCTATCTTTCCTTCCTTCTATCCACTCAGCTGAGGCCCAGTTCAAACTGGCTTCGTTGGAGGCCAACATCCTCATTTTCTCCTTTTATATCTACAGGTGGAAGCTTTCTGCTCCTGCTGGAAAATGCTTCAAGATCTCTTGGGTAGAGGAGTGCCATGGATAGAAGAGCAAAGTATACTTGATAAATCTCATACAATCAGTATTGTCAAGTCTTCCAAACCACTCACACTGTGCCTTAACTCTTATATGAAGAGTCTGAATTTTCAAGACTGTAATTACAAATTTAATTTGGTTCCCACTGCATGACCTATACAGTGACTGCTTAAAATGTCCACTGGTGTCTACACAGAGGAGTACAATGTAGACACTTGCAAATTTGAATTGAAACACTTAAATGTCAAAAACTAGCCAAATATCAACTACTAAGCTACACTTCACAAACTTATTTGTGCCTAGCTTGATTTTGAGATTTAACAACATCTACTATCTTAAATATGACAGCTACTGGGCAGTGGTGAAACAGCCTTGGGTGGATTTTTTTCTCTGAAAAAGAAGCTGACAGGTGTATTAGTGTGCTACTGTGCAGAAATAGGAAACCACACAACTGCTAACTAAATAAAGTGCTACAAATTGAGTCAAGGTTTTGAAATCTAACCTCAAACCTCCTGCTCTGAGGAAATTTTCACAGAAAGACTTGGCACAGTTCCTTGCCATTTCATCATCTGCAGTTGGCATCAGCTTGGAGCTCAGCACCTATAACAAAGAAATAAATAAATAAGCAGATGTAAACTACTGTCCCTCTTAGTGTTCTTTACCTGTTGAAGTTTGAAAGTGTAACTGAAAAAAATCCACTACAAATGAAGCAATTTATAATACACTTACACAAAACTGTAGTCAGTAAGAGAAATCTCATATACTCAAAAAATCTCAAATATTTAGAACCACGGCAACTACAGATGTTTATTCTGAATCAAAACATTTTGTTCTCACTGCAGTTTACATGTTAAGGGATGAAGTACATGGAATGTCATATTCTGGTTCACTTGGGGCTTTTTAGGAGCACAAATTCTTCTTGGTTCTGGATTTTCAATTCACAGTATCACATAAAACACCCTACAGATGGCTTACTTATTAGTCACACTTCTGAAATATAGTTGTATTACTATTATTCTTTGTAAAAGATGGCTAAGGTAATTCTAGAGGCCTTATGAACATCACCACTCTATCATCCCTCCTGTTTTGAATCAGCACTAAATTTCAGAGTGCAAATACACTCAGAAACTCAGCCAGAAGTAAGTCTGTGGTCTCTGTGGGTCAGATCTCATTTATGTGTATAATCTGTTTCACTTCACATTAAAAAAACCCAACACCCAAACAAATCAACCTACCAAAAAAACCCCCTGCAAAAACCCCAAAACCATCAACCAAACAAACCCTGGGCCCTCCCAAAATCCCAGAAAACCCCACAGCTATGATTTACTGTCTTGAAAAGTCTCCTTGGCATGTACAGCCAACAATGCTGCAAACAAAATACATCTCCTTCCAGGTCCAGAGATCAGAAGAATGTTTTACAGAATTCCAGGCATGAAATCTTATCACCCCCTGGACATCTGCAACATTCAATTTTCATCTCTTTCATATGTTCTGCAAATTTCCTGTGCACATTTTTTCAGAAAGCAGTTCAGACTGGTTCTCATCTTTTCACCAGATCACCAGCTGAGGGGATAAAAAAGCACATATTCCTTTACCTGAGAAAAACCATCTTCCAATTGGCTTGACTGGAGTTGAGGAACAAGTCCACTCATATAATCTCTACATCTAATCCAATTTATTACTTCTTATCCCTTGCCAGAAAAGCAGGCAATTTATTACTTGCTTTTATTATTTTCTCTGGCACAGAAGCAGCAAATAACTCTCCCATCCTACTGCTATATAACCTGTCAGCTCAACAAGACACCCTAAACCATTTGCTTCGAGTTGTAGAACTTGTCAACATATTCCAAAGACATAATCAAGTATCTTTCACTCCAGCTGTACAGAAAAAGGGGAATCCTAAGGTAGGAGTGTGATAACTGTAGGAAGACGAAGAGCTAACATTAGACTGTGGAAACCTAAAGGGAAGCAACCACAAGAAAATTCCTACAGTAATCTTGGCAGCATGAAGGAAACAGAATAATTTTGTCTAATATTCTGGAAGCAGTTGGCAATTGGTCCTCCAGCTTCAAATTGTTCAAATCACATTTGCTGTGGATCCTTATAAACAGTGGGACCTGCAAGTAAAACTAAACACTGTCCAGCTTTTAGTGTGCAGGTTACTGTGTCCTACCAACAACACCAGCTGAACTCCTGTAATCTTTAAAACCCCTTCTCTGAACTCTAGGAAAAAATCTTTACAGGGCCCTATTCAGGATTTTAGCTAAAGAATTTAGGAGAATGCTTAAGGGTAAAAATGATCCATGTATTCCACTCTACCTGTGCAGCCAAAAAAGGCCAGAGGCCTCTTGGCAAAAGCCCTGCACGTTTGGATAGTGAAAATTCTTCCCAGCTGAATGATTTGTAAAAACACTCCTCCTTAGACAGAAAATGGGAGACATACACAGCACAGAAGTTTCTGACAAATTTAATCAAGCATAATCAATCCAACTTATAATAGCTGCCATTAATTTTTAAGTGCCAACATTTATATATATACATTAAAAATTGCATTTTCAGAGATCCAGAGATTCAAGCAGGAATTTTATCTAAACAGTAAGAATTTGATGTGTCATTGCTCCTCTCCACTTACTTCAGAACACTTCTTCCACCTTACAAATCACACAAAGAAGGGCCTGGCTTCTCAGTAAAGTCTCTGAAAGGAACTTTCTGTCCCTTTCATTCTGTGTAAAATTCACATGTATAAAAGCAGAATGTGTCACAATATTTGCATTTTTGATAATGACCCCATCACAGTGGACTTCTGCCCAAAAAACCTAGAAATACTTAACTCTTGCTGCTCAGAAACACAAAAACCAGCAAATTTGTTTTCTTACCTCCAAATTGTAGAGCACTCTGAACGTGGACATGCCTGGAGCAAAAGATCTGAAAAGACTTTCTAGAATTGAACTGGCACTGGGCTGATGTTGGTGTTTTGAAGACAAGGATGGGGATTTCGAGGACTGAGAACTGGATTCTGAAAGCAGTGTTTTCTAGGAGGAAAAAGTCACAGAAGAAATATTTTGAGACTCCTCTGTTTTGCTGTAATTGGGAATCCATTTCCTACAACCCCTGTAATAACCCTCTCACCTCTGGCTGCTTGGAAATAAATCAATAATGAACATTGACTTAACATTATTAACGAACATTATTTTGCTGTAGTTTCAAACCCTCTGTGTATAATAATCTGACAGGGAATTTAAGGAATCTGGTAGTAAAATCCTTTGTGTAGCTCACCATAATCAATTATTTAATCCATACCTTTCTTCCCAGGGAATCAAGCTGGTCAAGAGCCTCCTGAATAGCTGGGTCAGTGGGAATCAGGAGCAGAAGCTTCCTCACTCGCAGTGTTATCCTGAAAAGAAATCAGAAGTTACGTGCACAAACCAAGGGCTCAGCCACACTGGCCTGGTGGATGCCTGCACACAGTGGAGTGAGTATTCAAACTGGGCACTGGGAGCAATTCTTTAATATTTAGTAACCATTTAATCTGTTTACCTTGGCTCCTCCAGGTTGGCAAGCTGGTAAAGCATATCAAACACATTACACACGAGAGCCATGACGACTCCAGGGAGGGATTTCTCCTGAGAATTAAGCAGAAATACAAAGGTCTTTTTCTCCCTTCTCTGTTACATGTAAATTTAACAGAGCTCTTCACTGAAGCAAATGGACTAGATGCCAACCTGACCCACAGAAATTCCAGGTACTTTCAAGGCTGATATACCATTTACATCATTAACAGTCAATTTTTGAAGTCAGTTGTTATGAAAATCAAAATACAAAGCAAACCAAGAGTGCTCTGAACATGCCAGTTGATGCTTCTTCGTTTACTTTCATACTGCAGCTTTTTAATAGTGAAAATGTGGAAATCTTTATCCTCAACAAATACACAGTCTCAAAATTAAACCAGATGGGTCCTATTTGCTTAAAAGTCCCTACAGAGATGAATAAACACCAAGCAGGCTACCATAGGTGATAGTACAGATTATAAAATCCAACCTGCATGCCCAAAGCAGTTGTGTATTTAGATTATTTGTTTCAATTGCAGTTTGAAAGCAAAACCAGATTATTAAAGATTGGAAGATCTTACTGGAGCTCCTACTCTCTCCTCCATCTATCCCTGCTTCAGGAAAAAGCTGAGGGAAGGCTTCAGGTCATATTCTGCTGTACCTGTTCCATTGCATAGGATGAACTAAATACACTGCTGCTGTTGCTGGAACTGGTTGAGGAATCTGCAGAGCTCCCTGATGGAGTCCCACTTCCTGATGTTTTTACTGTAAGGATTTGTTCATCAGAGAAACCCAGCTGGTGGAGTAGTTTCTGATCTTTGTTTACTGTTAGCTGCAAGAAAATATTTATTGTTTAGTTCTGGAAAATACTAAATTTCATCAAAATAGGAATTCTTTGTAGTTAACATACCAGGCTGTCATTGGCAAATATTTGTATATTTTCCACAGGTGAATTCAACATCTTTGCTATCTTCCACCTGACACTTCCTACAGTTTCATTGCTATGAGCCTGTGAAATTAAACAACACTGGTTCAGTAAGTCTGCTCGAGCAGTAAATGCCAAGAAAAATTAAAATCTTTTGAAAGAGTCTTCCTGCATAGGGTGGTAAAAGTATTGTTCATAAGACTGTCAGGATAGGACAGCACAGAAATGCTCCAACACCCACAGTGAGCAAAAAACTTATTTTTCCCATTCTGGGGTCCACAGACATTACCATGTATATATTTTTAACATTTTCAAGAAGAGTTTTCAGGTTGACTGGAATCTTTATAACCACCTTGCTCTATTCATTCCAGACATAAAACCCACCAAGAGTGGCTACATATCCAACAATCCATGGCACACACAGGGCTGGGCACACCCACCTCTATGGTGAAGGTATCTTTGGTAGACTCATATGTAACATTCAGGGTTAAAAGATGTCCATGGAAAGAGGCACCATGAGGTAGAATAGTTCGGGGAACAGAGTAAAGGTCCTACAGGAAGAGAAGACTGACAGTAAACATCACTCTTGAAAACAAAGACATTTCTGTAATGGTGGGTAACTAGAGTTGCATGTTTAAATAACTTTTACTGCTTTTTAATAAAATTGGAAGTTGTGTTCTTAGCCTTGCCTAGTAGGAAATTACACATCTTACCTCTATTGTTATCACATAACGCTCTGCCAACAGCAGCAGCCTCTCAATTATTACAAGTTTAGTTGACCTAAAGAGAAACATTGAAAACAAGAGTAACTTGTCTTGAAGATTACTTTCCAACGCCCACGGGTAACTACCATGAATTGTCTGGTTTTGAAGGTACCTCCTTAAACTTGGAGTTAATTCAGCAGAAATGAACTAGGAAAACAGGCCAAGAGGCTCCTGTTGTAGTGCTTGAGATGTTGCCAGTTTCAGAGGAAGACTCATATTTCTAAAGGTCCCACCCTATGCTCTTATATTTAAGTTACACGTATTCAGGTATGACTAAATTAAGCTTGAGGTTGAAAAAACAACCTTTTCTTACCTAATTTAAGAAGAACCACACCTAAATCCCACTGTCTCAGAAATATTACATGATTAATAGGCTGGTAATAACCTCTGGGTTTTTTTATTTTGTTTTTGTTGGTTGGTTTTGGTTTTTGACGGGCTGGAGGCAGGGTGGTTTTTTTGGTTTTGACCCACTGTTTTGGGCTTTTTTAATGTCTATTTGACTTTGGTTTTCTTTGTTACCTTGTTTTGTTTTTAAACACAGTTTTCCCAAAAATCTCTGGAACTCCTATTGCACAGCAATTGGAATATTCAGTTGAGGAACCACCAGAATTTACAATTACCAATTACTTCAATTAGCACTCAGAATCTTGTGGGAAGCAGCTGGGAGCAAATGTCTACTGTCATATTTATTCCTTAAGAGGTTAGCCTACCTGTAAGGAGACTGAACCGATGTTGCCACTGTAGGCATGGCAGTTGCTGTGAGCATTTTTGTAGCTCTTGTGACAGCGTGTGTTAATGTTGGACCGCCGAGCGCAGAGCTGGCTGCCTGCAACACAGAGCACAGCAAGGGACAGTCAGGATGTCCTGGAAAGCTCAGAGGACAAAAAATATTTGTGGAAAGAATTTTTTTCTTTAAATGGAACTATCATAGACAAGTATTCTTATTCTAAGAAACAGAACTAAAAGGATGTAGGCACAAGAATAATTAAAATTTATCCTTTACCTCTAATCGTGTGTAGCAATCAGCAATGAATTTCTTGTGCAGTGATACTGAATCCTAAAGATAAAATGAACAAATTAATTAGAACTTACACTAAAATCATGGGAGTTACTCATAAACTGACAGAACCCACAAAGCACACAGCTGAACATGCAGAGTAACAAGACTTTATGAATGTCAAAGCACATTTATGTACAAATATATGCCTACCTTTTTCAATCTGGGAGTTAGATTAATATAGCTGTAATTTATTATCAATTGAATAGCTTCATTGGCAATTTCTTCATCTGGTGACTCCATTGCAATCTTCCAAATGAAATCCATTCCTATTAATTCCAGTTTTTCTACGCTCTACACAAGGAAGAACAACAGTAAAACATTACTGGATTTCTTACACAAGAACCACAGGGACAAAACTGTTGGAAAAGCATCTTTTGATTAAAACTTAAAAATTTTCTTTTCCAACATACTGCCAAACTTTGGCACAGTGTGAAGTTAAACCAACTACTGCAGATTTGTGTATTTATACAAGAAAAAAAAAATTGTTTACTGATGGATAAAGAAGTTCCAAAGAACAATCTCAGCCAAGCCAACTGAAAAATTAAAAAATTTAAAAGCATGGAGAAATTTAATCTGGAATGGAATTGGTTTCAAAAGAGTCAACATGGTAACTAACCACACAATAAACCATCACAAAACCTGCTATGATACTTGGCAAAAAATTCTGCATTTGAAGTAAGTTCTCTGTGATAAAGATCTAAAATGCCTACAGAGAACTACTTAACATATAACCATTAATTTAACAAAACCACTGAAAGATTAGAGTTAAAAATTATAGTAGGTTAGAATTTAAATATGATAAGTCTAACTCCCATGCAAAGAAGAAAAATAAAAAATAATTTAAAAAGAGACTTTCACTGCTAGAATCCATGTTTATTTAAAAAAAAATACTTCAGCCCTTCCTCCTGCAAAGTTTTACAAGCTACAAACCAGCTTCCAGCTTTCAATTGCTGAACTTTAACTGTTCAAATTGTCAGAATTTTAGCCTCAGAATTTAACAATGGTAATGCTACAAGGATAATCTGGTCATTCATACAAACATGACCATGTCAAACAGCTGCTACACAATCCTTGCCTCCTGTCCCTAAGAGGACACAGGTAGGACACAGGAACAAATTTGCCAGAGCACACTCACCAGTTGAGTTCCTTGTCTCTTCAGCCGATGGTCACACAGGTTCACATTTTCAAAGAATGTCTTAAATAAACTGAAACCTGAAAGTGAAAAAAAGTGCAGTTTTTTTTTTTTTTTTTTTGTGCTGGTCAGGTTTAGTTTCAATGTTTAAAAAGTAAAGTTGTCAAATACAGGAGATGAACTTTTCCCTCTGCAACTAAAAAAGCTCAAAATGACAGATCCCTTTATTACACTGATTTATAGAACTGGTTAGATGTTTAATTTGAAGGCTTAGGAAGCAAATTTCTGGTATATATTTCAACCCCAAATCTGCTAACCAAATCCATTTTCTTACCATTCATAGTAATTTCATATGATTCCAGTTTAAGAATTTTCTCTTTGAAGAGCTGTTGCTGCACATCACTCTCCAGATCATGCTGCCCTTTTGTAAACCACTCAAAGCACATCTGTGAATGAAAGGTAGACATAATTTTTACCCCACTGTCACGTCAAATATTTTAGTTTTATACAGTAAACTATGTCAGATACCACAGGAACTCATCTTGCAGAAGTTTTATCTACAGAAAGAGGTTCAAAATCTCATCTGGTAACCTCACATGTTATAGAGCCTGCATTGCAGGCTTTAGGGTACTTCATAGTCATCTTTCACTGAAATAATAAATGTATCCTTATATCTACACCAACCTCCAGGTACCCCTTTTCAAACCAGCATCTTCAACTAATCTCCCAGCCAATGTCCCTCTTCCAGTAAAATTTTGTTAAATGTTAACAAAAAATGTTAAATGTTTGTCAATGTTAAAAGAGCATTCTGGCCATAAGTGAACTCCTAACAGTGGCTGCTGTAGCCTACACAAAGGATAAAATGCATGACTAGTTTGTGTTTGCTTCTCACACTCCACATGTCTCAACAAACACACATGTTGCTCATGATCCATTAAAATTCCTTCTGCAACCACAGAAACCAACTTTTCAAGTTTTTCTTACCTCTCGGTCCAACTCACAAACATCTTGGCCAGTTACAAGGCATTCCCAGATCTCCCTGGCACGATTCCAGCCCAAATAAAGGGTGGCTTCTTGCAGAAAAAATGCCAAAAATTTTAGATGTGCCTCCAAATACTGAGAAAGAAGAAACAAAAACTCAACCTTAGGATTTTTTTTTCTGAAACAAGTGCTCTGAGCATTCTATTTTTTTTTTTTTGCAAATTTAGTTGTCAAACAACAGCACAACTTCAAAAAGCCTAGAAGCAGAAACTGTTTGTGTGATTTATTTCTATTTTAAAAATACTTTGTGGTTACCTTTCTGAAAATAACACTGAAATCTCCTTGGATTTGCTCTTACTTTGCTGGTGGTGATAGTATTTGACATTAAGTCAAAACTACCACGGAAAAAATAATTATCAAAGGATTAGCAACAAACTGCTATTTGTGTGTGTGGCTTCTATGTGCTAATTAGAAATCTGTTGCAGGTATTAAGAGCTTCACAACACACTCAAGGGTATCACCTCTACCAGGAACTGAAGCTGGTGAAGAAGCTGGAAACTGCACAGGCTTGGCAACAACAGACCCTAGGATGGGGAGATCTACTCTTCACCAGGTAAAGATATTGCTAAGGATCTTGTGTAATTTCGTGTAATATTTACACAGCTTTCTTCTATATAATAACAAGGGTAAAACAAGCCTTCGTACATAAGTAGTAGAACTATAAATTATTATTCACCAGTGAATTTCAAAAGTGAAACAAGAAGATAAAGAAATCTGGTACCTCCCGGTAAGTGTATCGGCCATCCACCAGTGTTGCTCCCACCAGCCCTCCTGGGCCTGCCACAGATGCAGCCAAACGGTGACAGGATATCAAGCTTCCTGTCACCAACTTCACTATTTCAAAGTTTTTCTTTAAATCTTGAATAATGCTCTTGGCAATAAAATAAAAGAGAGAAAAGAAGTTTTTAAAACAATAGTTAAACAGGGGTGTGCGTACAGCATTTTGCTCTCCTATGGACACACATCTCTTACCAGAAGGAGTCATGTACCCCCACTCAAAGTCAGCTGTTCCCTTCCAAGCACCCAACCCCCATGATGCTGGTGTTTTCAGCAGGTGCTGAAACACAAATGCTGCAGATTGAAAAGTCCCACACCTCCACACAGCCACTCTATGGCACACATGATTGCTGCTACTTTAGTTTGTTTTTCCAAGAGTCAATGTCAATTCAATTACAAAGCAGTTGGTCTAAACATTAGCCATTGTTAATTTCTTAACACAAACATGCCTGTTAATTATTCTACAAAAAGCTGAGAATAAAACAAATTAGTCCTGACACAGCAAACAGATTTATACATACACACACACACAAAGGGACAGCACAGCACCTCTACTCCAATAGCTTGTTTATGCTACATCACCAAACTACTTTTAAAATTGTTTATTAGCTAATATTTTTTTTCCTAAATTCAAACTTCCTTGTTTGGCTGAGCTACACAGACACAACAAAAGTTTCAACAAACTTGTCAGCATATAGCCTTACCTTGTCTTGTTTTTGGTAAGTTTGCTTAATAAATGAACGTGTGATTTCATGGAGCTGACGCAAGGCTGGCACCACCCACACAAACTGAGGATTATTGTGCTGGGACGACTGGTAGCAGGAAAGGTAAAAACAATTACACATCTGGTCAACAACAGATTAACCTTCCTCTCAGACTTCTGGAAACCTAATGATATCTGTTAAGGCTGCTGTTTCAAAAGAACAGCTACCACCTCTGCTGGCTTCAGGTATTTGTTCCTGCTCTCTTTTCAAACACACTCAAACTGCTCTTCTTCACTTTCTACAACAAGTCCCTTGATACACACATATATCATTTTGCTATCCCTATTATTAAGCCCAAAGTGGCAGCTCCTTGCTAGAGAACATGCAAATTAAGTAGCCAAAAAGAGCTCAATTGCACCAGAGAGAGATAACCACCACCTTCCTCAATTACGGGATGGGAAACAGGTCTAAAAGGGCATAAAAGGGCAAATCCAGTCAAATGATATTATTTGCTGCTAAAGCAAGAGCAAAAGAAGGAGGAATTTCAAACACTACTGAGGCTTAAGAGACAAGAAATTTCCGATTGGTGCTGCAAGCAGCTCCCTGATAGGAAGCAAAGGATACTTAAGCTGCGTTTTGAAAGAGATCCTACAAAGAACAACCCTCCTACCTCATTTTTAGAACTGCTCATCATTTTTCTGGGAGGCTTCATTTTCTGTAAAGTTTGACCACACAGACCAGTACTGAGGTTGCTTGTTTAGAGAAGTGATGTCTGGTTTAAATACTGACAACACCCAAAACCACCTACACACTCAGAGAGGTTGAAGGAACCCAACCATAACAGAGACCTCTCCACTGAAGACTTCCTCACAAATATGAGAAAGCTGCCTTGGCATTACATTCCCTCCCAGTTTATGTCTTCATTTCCCTAATGAAGGAAAGTAAGAACTATGTATTTTACAAGTCTGCTGTATGCTTACCCCAATCCCTTCTAGTTTACAATTACAGCTTTTGTTAGTGTTTCCCACTGCAGCACCTATGTAAAAGCCCTTGCCAGAATATAATTAAAAGGAATGAGATTAAGAAAGCATAAGAGAAGATCCAAAATAAAAAAAACCTACAACTTTTACAGACATTGAGAACCCAAGATTCCAAATTCATATTCAGGAACACACACAGAGAAGTGTGATCAGTATCAAGGATCAACATACCTCCTAAACATCTAAAATCCTCTACAGATGCAACACAGACAAATCCTAACTTAGCATTAAAGAAATCAACAAAAAAAGTACAAGCCTTTTTCTTTATTTACAGCATACTACAGGCTGAAAAAAAGACAGGAGCATTCCTGCAGGCCTGAAGAAAAACTGCCTGCTATGTGAACAGTGCAGGAGAGAATATAAGCAGTCTTTTAAGCCATGCACATCTCTGCTGCTACCAGGAAACAGTACAGGCAGCTTTTGGAATGGCTTCTTTATGTTACAGGAAGAGAGTCAAGTATTTTAAAACACAAAACTTCTACAATTGAAATATTGATTTGCATTTTGAGACTTGACGGTCATGCCAGAACATGCTTTACTCAAAATAAACTAATCTAGGCTTTCACATGAAAGGGACAGTTAAAATACTGACATACCTTTACAGTGGTTCCATTTGCAAATTCTAACCTTGGGCCCATCCTGGTAGTTTCCCATAAACTGATCACTCCTTGTGCTGAAAATTTGCTTAAAACAAAGGCAAGAGACTTACTATGAGTCTCATGATCAACAAAGTGGCTCACACAAAGCCTACCCCTCTCGAGGACTCCCCAAGGTAAGAACTTACAGATGGGACACACAATTTGTGCATCTTGAAAGAAAAGGGCAACATCGAGGCTAGATAAGATTTAATTTTGGAAAAGATAAAATAATAAACCAACCCTCTTAATATCCTCTATGCATTTGATGATGTAGCTCCTTTTGATTGCCTCTTTCACTGCATAAGCATCACTGAGGATTGTCAGGTGCTCCTCCAAGGCCTGCTGGATAAGACTGCACGGTAACGTTGGAAGATGAGCCAGCTCCCAAAGTACTTCCAGAACCTGGAGGAAGAAAAGCAAGGCTAGTCAAGACTTAGGAAGTACAGAGGCTAGCAACTCTACGTTTAGTAAATGAAATATCCAAAGGAAAAGCATCCACTTGCCTTGCCAGTGGTTGTTTCCACTCGTGCTTCTCGGCCAATGCGCCCAATGAGGCTCAGCAGCTTCTGCCTCACTCGGTCACTCTCTGTCTCCCAGCTCTGGAGAGCAAAGAAATCAATGTTAGAGCACCTCTGTCAGGCTGTTACACCTCAAGTGTACACAAAAATATAATCCACAATTACTTTACTGCAGGAAATTCAAAATACAAACAAGTATGTTTCCACTATAAGTATTTCCTTATTTCTGTTGCTGGGAGTTACAGCACTAATTTGCTCGACTCTTTTTCAAATACCAATAGGGATTAAAGATAATAATAAAATTTTACTTTAAGTCCCTTAGGACTGGCTATCCAATGTACTTAAAATCCAAGCCAATTAGCAATATAGTAGCAGATTAGGTTTCTGGGTTAACATAAAAGTTAGTAGTAAAAGTGTTTAATAGCAAATTTTACATTTATATAGAAAATACAAATTCAAGGTATCTGCTTTTCAGTAGGCTGGATGCACAAGTACATCTCATAAATTCTCTTCCTAAGGAATGTAAAATCATGTGAAAACTTACCTTTTGGATTAGAACAAATAAATGATTGAGCTGATCAGAGCTAAACTTCACAGCAGCTGCAGCAATAATGGTGTGTATGTTCTCAATCACAGTGGAGGACTGTCCTGACTGAAAAGGAGGAAAACACAAGAAGCTAAGTCTTCAACCTACACAAGCTAGAGAAAAACATTCATATAAGCATTATTCTACTATTCACACTGAGTGAGAATAGCAGCTTTTGACATGGTAGAAACACGAGTTCAGAGTAAACTGTCTGTGCTCCTCATTTCCCTGGCTGGGAAGTCTTTCGAATTAATTCTAAACCACAAAACCACAAGTCTGCCATTATTACAGCAGCTTCAAGCTGCTGTGGTGGCAGCAGTACAAACATCACCTTTTCTATTGCTTGGTGAGGTTCACGTGTGAGGTGCTGGATCTTTGAAACTCTTCCAGGCTTTACTCAAAAATGAGCAATACAAAATCTCCTCCCACACGGATGGGAGCACCATGGTAACAACAGCCAGAGAGGGGGAGGAAGTGCTTTTTATTAAAGAATAAAAGTGAGGGAGCTAGAATCACATTTCAACTTTGCTAAGCATTAAAGACTTGCTACCATGCCACACAAACTGCAGAGCTGAGAGTGTTCAAGGAGTTTAGTCTAAAATATCAACACTTGCACAGAGAAGAAAACCATTTCCTGCAGTGGTAGATTAGTTTCTTGTCAAAGTTTCCATGTGTCACTTACATGAACACTCAAACCACCTTCCCCACACAGTAATAAGTTGAATATCCTTAAAGTGAAGGCCAAAAGGTGACTTGTCAGTCAATTATATGTCTGTACAGGAAGGTAAACTGGAACCCATACAGATGGAGCCCACTCTCTTTAAAGTCACACTCTGACTTTAAATCCATACCTCCAGCCACAAAGATTAATATCCTAGTTTGGTCTAGACAAATATTCCTGTCACCTGTTTCAGGCTGACAACCTCTTATGCCAAGTCAAATAGTTGTGCAGTCCCTTAATACTTGTTGCAAAGAACTGAACTTCATCACAGGATTTACAGCTGTGATACAAGAAATTGCCAGAACAATTGATTTTACATGATAAAGGAAGTAGAAGGAAGTCTTTGAATTAATTATACTGTTAAAATCTCAACACCTCCACATTGCAATAGAGATGTATAGATTATTTTTTTAAAATCCCTTCATTTGAATGTTTGTTTGTAAGACAGTCTAAAAGCACTTGCCTAGTGTTGATTGCTTACCTGAATTCTCCAAATTTTAGTGAGCTCATCTAAAGATAATTTGCTGCCCAGCAGTTCAATAATTCCCTTTATACGATCACAGTACTGTGCTTGGTCTATATTACCTGTGAAACAAAGAAAGGCAACTCAATGAATACATTTCAAACAGTATTAGATACATTACATTTATATAAAGGAACTAATTATTTTAAAAGAGAACAAAGCTATCTTCATTTGGAAGATCTTTCTTTACTGTTACAGACGAGTATCAGTACAAAGAAAAGGAACAACGCCGTTTCTGGTTTTTTTTTTTTGCTTCATACATCTGATAGCACACCTACTAAAAGTTACTACTTTAGGAGAAAAACATCTCTTTTCTCTCTTTTTTGAAGGCTAACAATATACAAACTGTGAGTAAAAAACCCCAAGTACTGCAGAAGACATCTGCACAGATGTCGAACAGTAGACTAGATGACAGTTACAGAATTTGCAGGATTTTACTTTATTTTGGAGACAATAGAAACCTTGAACTCTTTGGTTAATAGTTCTCATTAAAGTCTATTGAAAGGGAGAGATGAGATTTTTCAATTTAAGTCATTTAAAACGTGCTAAAAGGCTTTGGGAGAGCTGTTACCTTCCAGAGCAATTGACAGGACTGAATTCTCCACGAGCCAATTCAGCAGTCGGTCTGTGTCTATTGCATTCTTCACTGACTTGGACACAGTGCTGTCTTCTATTAATTTTGTTACCTAAAAATTGCAAAATGTAAGATTTTAACAAAATATTCCTACCTGTATCACACACACAGAGTGAAATCTATTCAAAAAGGCTCATGATGAAGCTTAAGTGTGAATCCTGAAATACTTTGAGTACAGAGGTGTTTGGGATTTTTTGGATTGTTTGTTTTTTGCAGGGTGTTGTTTTTTTTTTTTTTTTTTTTTAAATAAGCCGTTTAAAGGCAAATTCCTAACCAGAAACAGTCAGTCTCTGATGCAGCAGAATCTTATTCTCAGTCTGACATAGAAAAGCTGGCCTGTGCTGCCAGGTATCTTTCTACAGATATGCCAGAAGTAGGTTATCTCAGACTTCTGCTTGTTACACTCAAATCAGTGTCCTACTTTTAATCCAGTACTGAACTGATACAGGCTCTTCACTCGAGGGAGAAAAAGCACATTTCTGCTAACATTTTCAAAAGCTGCACTTTTATAAATTCACCAAGGATACATAGCATTTATGATTAAGAACCAAACAGCACTGAGGTTTAACATCTCAACATTCTCATAAACAGAGAAGGAAAAAAGCAGCAAAGATGGACTCTGAAACACTACAGTGTCCACATACATCTGTAATAAAAAATACAGTATAAAATACTCCAATTATGTAGTGCAATGACCTGATATGAGTGGACTGAGACATCAATATAGGTTTTAAGTCCCATTTGGTTTTTTTCTGTTTCCTCTCAGTGAAAGGAGAAAAACGGGATATACCTCAGGGTGCTCAGCATTATCCCAGAGTAAATATTCAATGAATAGCATAGACCATTGCTTATAAATCAATCTAAAATTGTATTTCTTAGAATAGTGCACTTCTCAAACTGTGTCTAACTGGAAAGCTTTGCAGTGGCTACTAATGCTATGAACAACACCTATTATATTTACTTGTTTTGGTGTTTATTTTGAACTGAGCTTTTGCTAAGGCAACATAGCTTGCAAGGAGATATTGCGCCATCTCTTTTTTTAAGGCTTTGGTTTCAGTGGCTTATTAACAACCCATCCTACCCAAACCCATGCTCTCGTGCACACACACAGACAGACAAAAAGCCAACCTACTTCTTTGAGGGAATTCATTTTTGCACTGAAGTGGGGGGATTTCAACATGCGCAGCAGAATGTCCAGCCGCAAGTCATCGACTGCCGTGACCAGGTCAGGCTGGAAGCGCATACACAGCAGTTTGATCCCAGACAAGAGCTCAGGGATACTCACCAGTCTCTGTTTGAAACAAAACAACAAAAAAAGGGACAAACAGAGGCATTGGTATTTTTGCTATTCTGCTACGGATGGCAGTGATTCACAAAGAGTAAGTTTAGTGACCAGACTGGTTAATCAAAACACAGTACCTGGTACATCTGAAAGTATTACTTGTACAGTAGGAATTTTAAGATAATGAAACCTTTGGTTAAAGCTTCAGATTTGGTAAATTGCTCTCCTTTGGTTCAACAATCTATGAATACTTTCTTGTTTAAAATTAACGATTTATAATTAATTAAAAAGTCAACACAATTTAACAGAACTGAATGCCAAATTCAGGGTAACACAGGAAGTAGCCACAAGTTACACAGACACTTTACTACCAAATTCTCAGAAGCAAACAGCTAATGCAACAGTAATATGAATTTAACAGACTGCAAGTCAGTAAATATCCGAGTCAAAGAAGTGAGCATTCAGCATGCTGCACGAGGGGGCAAACAAAACCAAAAATTTGATAGCAACAGTGGCAAAATATTTTAAAACGAGTCATAAACCAGATATTTACTGAAAAGGGTATTGAATGGAATTGGATAAATGCATTTTCATTATGTCATTCAGTCAGAATTCAGAACAGGCTGTATTCTTGCCAGTGAGAAGAAAGCTATTGTTCTAATTTACACTGACAGCACTTCCAAGACACGCAGGAAGTTCTTCCTAAATATTTAATATGTAAAACATTACCTTGTCTTTCAAGTCCTTCTCTTCTACATTCTGTACATATTTAATCATTTTATGAATGACTGGATCCAGCATGGGCTAAAGAACGTGAGAAAAGGCATGACAATCATTTTAATGTTTCCTGAAATCAATTGCATTACTCGAAAGATGTGACTGCAGCAAAAGGAAATACTTAGCTTAAAGCTCATCACTGCCTTAGAGATAAAGCAACACCTACACCAAAGATAAAACTATCCTGGTAGCTGTGTCCAGGAAAATAAAAAGCAATTAGAGTAAGAACCCATTTCAGACTACTGCTTGGTCAGAAATGCAGGTTTGCAAAATGCAGGTTTGCAAATAGAGAGAGACTAACTGCCCTCTAAAAACACATCAGTCACTAGGTACATGTGCCTCTCTTACTCCCAGGGGCTTCTAAACTACATCCTCTTCAAATAAAGTCTTTCAGTCACTTAAGTCATCAGTTTTTGGTGGTGAGGGCAGGAGTGAAGCCTGGAGTACACTTGCGCATACGAAAAGATCCTGGTGAATTTTTTTCCTGTGCCACAATTTTTGCAATGTAAACTCTCATATCCATGTCCTTGATCTCAGCCAGAAAGTTAAACTAAAAGCAAAATTCATCCTTCAGGCTGGATTCTTTCCCCACGTGGTTTCTACTGCTGAAGCTTACTAATAGCAGTGGTAAAGCTTCTCACTGCTGCAGATGTAGATACATGACTACAGATGATTTCTCGGAAAATGAATCTGAACATTTTCTGAGCCCTTTAGTCATCACCTCAGCATGCTCAAAATGGTTCTTGTACTTTCTGCAACGTGAGGTTTGAAGGCTTTTCAAATTAGTCACCAGTTTCACACCAACACAGTTGGAAATTAATTTTCACTCCTCTTACAAGTCATAACAAAGACATTTTACCTGTACTACAGAAGAGTTAAGATATTCTGCACAAACTCCAAATGGCTGAACTAATGCAGAGATTGCCTGAAAGAAAGAGAGCAAGTATTTAGGTGCATATTTAAGGAATCTTTTCATAGTTAGTAATCCACAGGTTAAAAGGCAAATGAAGGTGAACAAATATCACTTATGTGTTTCCAGTCACTTACAATGATTGTTTTTGGTGTGCAAGTCCTTTACAACAACACATGGCTTAAGAAAGATTTACTCTATGGCACACAGTAGAGTACGTGTTATATTATTATATATGGCATACAGTATGTGTTATATATTTTTGTCTGAAATAAAAAATGCCTTCCCAGTTTTCACTAATCTTGGTCCTCTCATCACGCTGTTCAGTGTTCTCTGACAGATTCTGTTTCAGTCACAGAAATAAACAGACGGAAAGGAACATATCACATTTTGCTTGCTCCCTACAGCAATCAGAAGTGTGAATGCAAAATTTAAGGTTAAAGCCATATGGCAAATTTCTTTCCCAAAGCAATACGTGGGAGAAAGCTTTTGTAAATGTGTCATATACATGTCAAGATCTCTTCAATGCATGATTTTAAAGTGGTATCTATCGTCAAGAAATTAAATGTATAAAAGCATTTGTATGCCAATAAATAATATCAAAATCAGTTTCTTTTCACACTGGATCAAGAATTGTGGAAATGAGTGTGCAGCAGTGCAATCCAAGGCCCAAATTAAGTGACACTGACCCAGATTTCCTTCCTAAGCAAGCAGTTATTAATCATTAAACAAAGTCAAGTCAAAGTTTCTGTAACAGAACTGGCATGTAAATCAAGGTTTTCCTTATTCTTCTGTCAAGCTCACATATGAACCTATCTCTATACAAAGCAGAAAATATCTATACCCCAAGAAAAGAAGTTGAATTCCCTCCAAGTGGCATGTCACTGAAAGCAGACTGATTTTATACTGGGGGACAAATCTCCAGATGACACAAGTTTTCCTTTAGCCTCCTCATTCTCCAAACCTCGAAAGAATTGGAAGTCTCCTGAATATAGGTTAGGAAGCTAAAACTAACCAAGCTAGACTTCATCACCAAAAATAACTTAGCTCTGTTGAACCAGTCAGTTTTAAGACACTGCTCTTGAAAAGTTGTTTAGGATTAGACACTATCTTCCTAAGGATTTTTTTCCTTAAACAGTGATTTCTGTAATAAATGACAGAAGTCAATTCACTTGCAGCTAAATGCAGCTATGGGTGCAGTAAACAGAAAACTAGGGACATACTGGTGAACATACAACAAAACTACTTTGATTGATGTCTAACTAGAAGGCTGAATGCTAGCAGAAAGGTACACTAATTTCTCCTCTTCTCTGTCAAGTCTTAATTGCTCTTCAGTCAGGATTCTTATGTACAACCTCATTTGACCTCCAGCCTGACAGCACTTCTCCAGGGCTCTGTGGGAGTGTTGCTCTGGTACCAAAGAAAAGGTAAAAGCACTGCCAAGAGGGACACTGCTGGATCTACATGAAGGCTAAAATGGAAAGGGAGAAGTCTCATGACAGAAGATGGACTTACCCCAAGCTCAATATCTTCAGAATTGAGTTTGGATTGAATTGCTGAAAATCCACCCAATTCTGCAAACTGAAATAAAATAATCAGTATTACACAGTGAACTACAGTGTTTATCTTTTAAATAAGAGATTATAGAAAATACTCCACTGACAGTTCCTGAGATGCCAACAAGTGTCCTTTACCATGGAACATCCCATCCAAACAAAGCTTTCTATTTTCATGGGAATGCAGGGGCACACTGGGGAATGCAATGCAATTATACATGGTAGCACGGTAAGCATCAAGGTAGAAAATCTGTCTTGAGTAAAAATGGACAGAGAGAAGAAAGGCAGACCACATACAGCAACAGCTGACTGGACTGGCACTTTTGCTTGGGGGACCTATGATTGCAGCCTCAGCTGGGCTCTCAAATTCCCCTAGTCAGAGATACCATGTTAGGGTAAAGGTACTCAAGGGAGAAGGCAGCAACTCAACAAGCTATATTTTACAAGGCAGGATTAAAATCTCAAACTAATTTTTTTACAGTTGTCAGAAAAGTGAGGAGTGAAAAAACAAGTCAGGGAAAGGTGAGGGAGGTGAGAAGAAATTATCTCTGAAGACCAATGAATTCCAGTGACAAACAACAATTCTGGTTTACATTTACCTACCCTGTTAACCAGATCTACCAGCCACCCATGAGGTTCCTTGAACAATAAGAATAGGAACAAATTAGCAGCTGCAACATCAACGCTAAGCATTTGTCTTCTGAAACAGACATTTGGATAGACACGTTTAGCCCATTAACCCACACTTCAAATGGATGCACTATTACACAAACAAAACAATGTTTGTCACAGCTCCTGTATTAAGTGTAGCTGGAGCTCTGCTTGGCTCTCATGAGCATCATCCTGTTTTGGACTCTGCCTGACATCACTGCCCATGTGCTGTGGCAACAGATCACATTGTGGCTGCTGACTCACAAGCAACTGTATTTATAGCACTGTAGCAGTGTGGAACATTACTTTCCCAGAGCAGTGGATATAGAATTTTCTTTCTACAGCCACAAACTTGTTCCCTGAAGGAGAAATCAACTTCATTGATGCTGTTTTGGACCCACCCATGTGGAACAACTGTGACAAGACAGTCCAAACCTCAAAAACTGCTTCCTTGTCAGTGTGTTTGAGTTGAAGATATTTTATCTTTGGCTGTCAGAAAAGCCTGAATTCTTTACTAGAACCAAACACTTGGGAGTTATCTTGGTCATTTTACACTCAACAACCACACAGATGTCAGTCCTTAGATACACAGATCTACCCGCTGTGTGCTTCACGTCTAAAGCAACACCCAGATTGTTGTGCTACTTTAGGCATGAAAGTTCACCCATTTCTAAATGCAGCCTCTAACAGAGAACTGGAACAATCTGAGAGCACAAATTTATGTCTACAGATGAACATACACACCACATCTATTTGCAGTAATTCTTGGTGATATATTTAAACTTTGTGTTACAAATACCTACTAAACAAATAATCTTATCTGAGACAAAGACATCCACCCTAAAATTAGTTTTTAGGGCGTGGCCATGCTTACCTTCTGAAAAGTGGATATGGGTGAGACAGCATGCATGTTCCCCTCCCCAAAGACTTCTGCCCAGTTTCTCTGGCACACCTTCATTCGATTCTTGAAATGATATTCATTGTCGGGATTAAATGCCTTCAAAGAAAAGCCCATGGCAATGAACAGGTGCCTTATGCCACTTCCAAAACTTATCTGGATAATTGTCTCAGCTGAGCATTCTCCTGGCTGACAGTTAAAGATCTAGCAAAAATAAAATTGAATACAAGCCCCCTGCTCCTGCCTCAATTCTCAACATATAAAGCATTTTGAAGCCTTCATTCTGTACAGAAAATATCCAACAACCATCTGAGCCAGAGGTCTATAAGACAGAGAACTGAACTCAAAATTTCAGTTTTAAAAAATAAACAGCAAAGTGACAAAAATGTGATATACTTTTTAAACTGCTAGTTTTCAGAAGTTTTGAACAGCACCCACTCCTTTGAATTGCATACTGGATGTAAAATATCTGCAGCAAGTAATGGCTGCAGATTTTAAGATAATGAACTACAACTTAAACAGCTGGAAAAAGCATCAGCTGCATAAATACAAAATGCTAAATACCCAGATATTAGAAACTGCATCAGAGGGTCAAATACCATTGTAAGCACACCAAGCAGGCCCACAGGGATGGGATCTTGTTTTACTCTCTCTGCAACCAGGTCCACCAGCAGCATGAGCATGTTGTAGATTCCTTCATGGATTTCGGTTCCCCACTTGTGAACAGCACTGGATGTCAACAGCTAACAAGGAAAATAAAAACAATTTTTAAAAGTCTGAGTACAATCAGAAACAAGGACAAAATGATCAGCACCTGAGACTGTTTTTTCAGAATAAATGTTTCCTTGGAATGCACTCATCACTATCTGGTCTGTTTTTCAGATGTTCTTTCTGCACTATTGGCTTAAGAGTTAATTCAATTTGTAATTTTGTGGAAGAACACCTTAAATCATAGTTTGTGACAGAAAATAAAATCTATCAAAGTGTTTTCTCCATTTGCATGCACTAGGAGAGATTGTAACCTTTGCAAAGAACAACTAATATGAAACAAATCTGTTTGCAGATTGAACACACAGCTATTAAATCTTGAAACAGGCAGCCATAAAGCTGCACTGATTCAGCTGAGGCAACCATTTACCAATTCACACTTTTTGAGCAGCAACTATTGGAAAACAAAGCACATGTACCAGGAGAAAGAGGTATTTAATGCTGCTTCCACCTACTGAAACATGTTCTTTAAATCTGGTTTCATGGTTGTTTATAAAGGGCACTTAGCTGCCATCTGCAAATTCATTTAATTTCTGCTGCGTCTGAACAAAAGCAGATAAAAATCTTAATAGTTTAAATACAGTCTTTTTTTTTTTTTTTTTTCCATTAATAGAGTTTCTTGTAAATATTTTAGCAAATTCTAATTCAGCACATCCTGAACTTAGATTTCTACAGATTATCCTTCTGGAGGAACAAACTACATTGTTTATTTCATATGCAAAAATACCAAGTGATATAAAACTATTTTATGTAAGACTAGTACTCTGATCATTAAATGGAAAAAAGAATTTTTCCCTTAAACTTCTGCCTTCCTTAAATGAACTTATATTCTCAGTATTTTAACACTAGGACAAAGTAAGTTTTTAAAGGGTATGTACATGTTTTTATACATATGATCTAAATGCTGGGGAGGAGATTTAGGCAGTACCTAAAGTGGATGGAATAGTGGGAAGTCAATTAGCTTGTGGAGCTCTATAGAGCAAATTCACAACAGCCCAGAGAAACACAGGGCATTGAGAACTGGGGTGAAAGATAAAATTCTAAATGGATTGTGAAAAGAATTTAGCAACCCTCTGAAGAAATAACAGAAAGTATAATAAATGTAAATCTGACCATGAACTTGCCACCAGTGGCCATATCCAAGGGTCTTTAAACCTTTCTTTGGGCTCTAGTAACTACTACAGCTAAGTGCTAGAGTTGGCCAAAGTTGCAGAATTGGGACCTTGTATTATTTAAATTTAAATTTCTATGATTTTAATCTAGGAAAATATTTTGAGTGTGATTTTAATCTAACAACCCATTCCGTAGTTGCCTGAAGTCTGGATTACAAAACACTATTTCCACCACAAGCAACACAAAGAAACATTGAACTGGCCTACTGTACCTACTTACCTTTTTAAATGCTTCGGGCATGCATCTGTCCATAAACCTCTTGCAATTCTCATCAGAATCAGAAAGACCTTCACAGAAAAGAGAGTGCTTTTTAACAGTATTTTTTAAAAATTACTTTTTAAGATGACCTCAGAGACCTTGTTGCAAGTTTGAGGGAACACCAACCCAAACTAGCAGTAGTAAACGTGCTACTGTTCCTTCATAACTAGCATGTTATTTAAGCCACAAAAAGCATGACTTGAGAGAGCTTGCCTTTCAGAACTAAGAATTAATTTCCCAATACCTTTTACAGTTTATTCAAGCATTATTAACACTGTAAGTAACTTGTAAACTTCAGAGTTTACAATCGATACATTATGTGTATCAATTCACAGCCTCCCTCCAAAACCAAATTAAAGCACAGCCTTTTAACACAGATTGGAAAAGGAGAAGCAAACCAGAACCACTTAACAACTTCTATTCTTCCAAGAGATGACAACATTCTTTTAGTCTGCCATCAGGCAAGACTGAAAAACTATCTTGTACTCTCATTATACACCAGTTGTTGGGTGTGGTTCCTCCATAACACTCCTAAACCCAGCCAAAGTACTGAGTAAGAAGAGTCAAATTCAGATCTAATGCAATATAAGCACTTCACCAGGGAAAAGCAACCACTTATACAAGAATGGTACAGCAGGGTTTGAGATGACAGCTTGCTTTTATGCATGGAAAATACCCAGCACAAGGAAAACCAAAAAACTCAGTAATTTAGCTCAGAAAAAATTTAATTCCCACAATTATTAGAACATAAAGAAACATGTGTGCCACTTTTTGAAAAAAGCTTTAGTAAACAAATTACTTTAGAGAGAAAGAAAAGAGATCAATGATGTTTTTACAGCATTGGGTAGAACAGTTCACTGTTAAACACTTTCCAAGAGATGTGATTGCTGTGCAGGGTGTAAGTAAAAAGCAGCAAGATTAAAGTGAAAGACGCAACTGCCCAACATTCTCTCTGTGACACCCTCTGAACATATAATCTGTGTAATTGTAAAAGGGAACTTACCCAGTCTTGCCAGGTAGGTGGATGCAATTAGGCACTTGCCTAGAGACTCCTCCCTCTTGTAGGGTATGGACCAGTGATCTGTCAAAACTCTGCTCTCCAGCTCATACAAGTTGGTTGTTGGAAACTCAATCCCTTCACCAGAGCAATTCCCATTTTCATCATTTTTCTGCGGGTGAAAAAAAAAGTTCAAGCAAAACAGTTTCCTAGACACATTAAAGGGTTTAGAAAAGGCAGCTGTGCATGTAACAAGCATGTCAAATTCTCAACCCTGAGGCTGCTTGTGTTTTTCAAAGTAGAATTGACTATTTCAATTTGAATTGAAGGGATTACATACCTGGATATATTTCATGGAGGTGATAACTACTATGTTTACATAACTAATTGCTAACTAATTGCCTATTTAAGCAGCAAATCTTGTTCTATAGCATATCAGATCCTAGAGCCAGGTAAGTACTTTCAGTCCCTGGAGACCGTAGAGTACAAATTTTGATCTCCATAGATCTGCATGTTAATCCTCTGTTCAACAACTGTAGAATACGGGAATAGTTTACTCTAAGGGAAGTTCATTGCACCCCATCACACCAGATGGGTTAGGATACTGTTTCAGTACATCAAGATTTTCTTTAACTAACTAATAATCTAAAGAAAAACCAACATCAAATATAGTTGTCCAACAAGTTAATGTAATTGTCCTCCTGAAGTCATAATGAGTTACTTGGAAGGTAAGAGGACAAAGGAAGGCAGGTGACTGCAGCTAAGCTTTACAGGTCTTTTTGCTCGGGCACTAAAGAGCAGCTATTTCTGTGTACAGGACACAGAATTACCCCCTGCTCTCCACTGAGTGCCATATGAGGTAACTGCCTCAGCAGCGACAAAGAAAGAGTAGGCAAGTTATTCATTTATTTTCTTTTGTTTATTTTTTAACTTCCCATAAATGCCAGCTACCCAATGTGTCAAAGAGTTCACAAGGACTACCTTTCCCTGCCTCCACAACAGCAGGCAAAGCCAGCAGGAGAAAGGACAGAATGTCTGGATCAGGCCTGGCAGCGAGCAGGAGCCACTGCCAGAGACAGTGGAAAACAAGAGCAGTGATGGTAACAAGATCCCACTGAGAAAGAAGCCAGGGACATGGAGGGAGAAAGGACAAGCAGGAAGCACATTCCAAAGTAAAAACCAGACAGTGGCAGGAAAGTGAATGGAACAACTAGAAAGGAATAAACCAAAAGAAAGAACTGAACTCTGGAGGAGATGGTATACCAAGAACAAAATCAATGTATGCACACAGGTGTGCTTCCAGCTCTCTCACTGCATTTGCTATTTGTAGGATTAGACCTGATTTTAAAAAGTGAGTGTGTAATTCACTTTCATAATGGTTCAAAACTATTAAGCCAAGGGAACAGCAATTGTGCAGAGCTTAACCTTTAAAGTTCATGGACAGCAGGCAGGCAGGACTTACTAATGTTCTGCAGAGCAGCAGGACAATTTATAGGAGCAAAACATTGCTTAGAAAAAAAAAATATATTGGTGTTTGGGAAATTAAGCACTGCCTTTCTCCAATCCCCTACTAAACACTTTGTCCTCAGTTTGTCTTTATGGGAAGTTGTACTTTAGAAGACCTGAATATCAGCTTCAGAAACTGTGGTCACCTGATCCAGCACTGTGCATGGAAGCCTGATGTAATTTCCATCTAGCAAATCACACCCTGTTTAAATACTTCAGGTTTTGGAGAAGGGCTGTTTGAAAGTCTACATGAAAAGACACTGAAATTATTCAGAAGCATTTTTTAGGAATTAAACTGTTAATTATAAAGCTTCTGTAAAGAACACCCATGCAGAAAACAAAACCGTTTCCTACACAAAACAAGTGTGCAGTGATAAAGAAAGTGTTCACAGTAACAGAGCAGGAATGAGCTTTTAATATCATAAAGACAGACTGAGTATAACTTAAACACCCAATTGCTGGGCATTTAAGGACTGTAGTTCAGCCTCCACCTGCAGCCAAGGAAAGTGACATTTCAACAAATGTTGCAGAAAGAGAGCAATAGCTGCTTCATTCCCTGGAGGAAAGTGTCCACCTTAACTAAACACTGCGACAGCAACTGGTATAAAGAGGTGCAGAATAGCAATGCAGATCTTCAACTGTAGAAGAAAAACTCCATTTCTTGTTCTGCTTTCCCATCTGCATCCAAGCAATGCTGCTCATTAGTTGTCTGTTTCCACACAAGTGATTGCCAGGGTTCATGACACACAAATTCATATGGAAACGGAAACAATACATGTTCTTCACTGTACATTCAGCTCCCACATCATCCTAAATTATGCTCAGAACACATCTGGACTATTGCTAGATTGAGTCTACCAAGAGTGCAGTGAAAAGATGGTTTTACACAAAAGATGAGTGTGATATTTGGAACGTTGCCCTAATAGTAATGGGAACTATTTGCATTGGAGGAGCATGCTTTTGGCACTTTCCAGGAATCAGAGGCAATGAGGCTTCTTGCTTGACAGTGCTCTGCTACTAAAACCATGTGCAGAAAGTATCATGTTCATTTATTAATTTTAGAACATATCGCATCCACATAGCTTCACAGCTACTGTGAAACCTGTGACAGCCTCACACCCAGGCAGTTTAAAACCCAAATTCTCCTCCAAACCATTAATAAATTTAACATGCTGCATTTCTGGGAGATTACAGCTATGTTCACATTATATTAGTACAGACTGAGTTGTGTTTCTTAAACCAAATCCACTACAAGAAACAGTCTCCTTAAAGACTTACTGCTGCTCTTTCACAATTAGTGTCTTTCTGCACATGAAAAAGCCCAAACTGTTCACCACCCAATTTTTAAATCAATTTGGGCACTGCTCTTTAAAGTGAGTGATTTATTACCAGCAGCTGCTGCAGCAAGGTGAAACGTCAGCTCAGTTCTTGCATCATCTTATGCTGGCTGGAGATCTGCACACAGATCTCACACTCCAACACAGCCTGGAGAATTCAATTCTCTGCTGACATTCGCAAATGCAACACAGCCCTGAACACGTATCCACAATTAATGCTCTGTAACTGAGGAGCTCAAGAACTGTCACTGCAACTCGACTGACAAAGGCCCATGGAGGAAATACAAGATTTTGAAGAAAAATTATGGTATATGCAAAAGTAAGTAAGATACAAGGCCATGTCAGCCTCCCAAAAAGTGTTTTTCTCAGTCTTGGCTTTGGGGAATTACCTGGGGTTTGTTTTCTTGTTTATAAATATATATAAAGAGTTATCTTCCTCCCTTCAAATAGGTGACTTCAGAATGCTGTCTGCCAGTTGGTGATGATCTGTATCAGGACTCCGCAATTCTGGCTGAACAGACTTAGACTGGCCCCCAGCATGGTAAGGATTTGTACAGATGTTCTTCCATAGAATAGCAAAAAAAAAAAAAAAAACCCAACCCTATTCCTGGCAACCAATAGGTCATCCAAACATAAACCGTCTAAAAGGCTGCTACGACCACTCTTTTCTGCAGTAGGAAGTCATAGTGCACATCAATAAATCTGTGAGTATTTCTGCAGCTGAAATAGTGAGGCCAACAAACTTTTGCTGACAAACCTTTAATATGGTTTTCCATGCCTTCTGATATATCTCTTACTGCACAAAAGCCCTGAAGATCCCCTCGTTCTAACAGTCTTGACTCTTCTGGCTTATTTTCAAGGTGTGAAAATGCAGTTACGGCTAAACACACACCCAGGCTCCCAGGAGAAATACCCTCACAGGAACAGGCTCATGCACTGATTCAAGATTCCCTCTCTGAGGACCTGGCACCTCCTAGATTTGCTTGCAAGGCTGAATAAACAAAAATTGTCCAACATCTGATCAATAAAGCATTGCTTAAATCTGTAGCATAAAACCTTCTACTGAAGAGTAACACAGAACAAAGACTAGCACAAAAAGTGATATATGAATTAACTTTAATTGCCAAAAGGTCACAGATTAAAGCTTCAAAATGTATTTATGAAGTATTCAGCTAATTAACTCATCAAACACTGTTTAACTAAAGCCACTGACAGTTTCCATACCAGTCACTTTACATAAAATAACAAGGAGTTTAAGACTTGTTTTGATTCTAATTGGCAGCCTTAGTAATGAAATTAAAGTCATAATTTAAATTAGTTAATTTGATTTTGATAAGAGGCTACCAACAGAATCTATTCACCATAATAAATCACATGTGCTGTTGAATCCAGTATAACTTAGGAAACAAAACCCCAAAGTCTGGTTTCTTTCAACAAGCAACAGGATCAGACTTTCTAAGACACCAGCAGACCAAACAGCTACCTCCACCTCATGCCTCTCTAATAAATAATTTTCACAAAATAACCATCATTTTATAGCCAAGAAAACAGATTTTTGAAGTTTCATTGCATTGTTAAAAAAAAAAACAACCACAAAAACCTTGTTACCATGTACCTACAAACAGGACAAAGTTTAACTGTTCTGAAAAGCAGTAATGAAAAAAACACATAAAGCCACAAGTAGCTGACAAAAATTTTAGGTCCACCTTTCAGTTTTTATCACAGACATAGTCAACATAAAGAAATCAATTTTCCAATGCTACAGCTTTTCCAGCTGCCAAGTGTCAGCAGGGATGCTGCCTTCTCCACAGCACTGCTGCACTACTCACAAGTGTTTGCAGAGCACTGCAATGCTCAGGTGGAGGCAAGGTGAGAGGAATACATCAAATACCCATAAAAACAGAGCATTTCTCTGTTCTGATGTACTGTGCCCATCAATATGAGGGAGAAGCTATGAATCCTGAAGCCATGACCTGACAGTCCCTCCACCTACCAGACTATTGATTAAAGCACTTTTTAGTTTCACACCTGGATGTCAAACCTTTTTTTCTGTTAATTAACTCCTAAAAGGGAGATATTCCATTACCTAGAACTCAAACACAAGTGTAAGAATTCAAAGCCTTTCAAATACCTCAAAGCTACCACCTTGCACTTACACATAAACACTAAGAACAAGGTATTGAATGTTTAAAAAAATTGTCACATTTTCATACCTGTAACCTGTCTGCTTTTTATAAACTGGTATTCCAGATGGTTAAAGAACTTTTATCTCTTGTTGAGTGGCAGATGTGGGAACAAAATTGGAGAGTATTTCCTAGCTGCCTGTGCCTGCACTCAGATTGAATCCATTGGACCCACACTGCTAAGAGCAAGCCTGGAATCCTCCTGTGAATATGTCAGTATTAGTAAGACTCAAAAAATAGTGTCATGTATGGAATTTCCACATTATGTTTCTTATCTGGCAATAAGAAAACCCACTGTGATTTCCTGAATGCTTTACTGACAAACAGACATTAACTCGCAAAGTACTGTCACAGTTTTCAACTGTTTTAAGTCCTAAAGAGATACAGCATCTCACCCTTGAATTTTCATCCAGAGAAACATATTTGGATGCAAAAATTTTAAGTGCAGCAACAGACAGGAATGTTTTTTGTTGTTTATGTTCTGCTAAGAGAACATAAGCTTGTTGGTGAGATACACAGATGTTTTGGTTTGTTCTTTTTTCATAGAAATGAAGCTCTAAAAATTTCTACTATGGTCTACTTTACACAAAGAAATACAGTCTTGTCACAAGAAAAAATGCTAATATTTTGTCATGCCAATATAAAAGGACGATACCAATCTACTACTAAAGAAAAATAAATCCTCTTTTACAGACTCCGCCTAACTGAAGTTGATCTGGACTATCATCCCATCATAGAAAAACCCAATTTATTTAGTGAACTTTCTCACAGAAGGTTTTAGACACTGACCTTAACTGAGAGTTGCACTAGGACACCATCAAGGACGCAAGTTTAGACTGAACCCTTAGTAGCTATAAAGGATTATAACAAATTATAACCAAAAAACCCCTATGGCTCCACCTTCCCTCTGCCCCACATCTCTCACAACCAAGAACTGTGTAAGACTGGGAATAAAAACACAATATGAATTTGAAAAATAAAAATAAATTCAGCAAAGCTGAGAATTAACTCAGAGTTTCTGGAAACATGGCGTGTACTCTCTCCCCGATTTCCAGAGTGATGGTGTGATGTTACCAGGCAATACTCCCTGATGTACTTGCCTGCTTGTTCAAATATAAACATAGTCCTGAGCATCACAGCAAAACAAAACAACCGAGGCTCTGTAAAAATAGCACTTGAATTAAAACTTCCATTTAACTTCAAAAATACAAGGAGCTTCTTTGCCCTTTTATACTGCTATTACCACAGTATTCATTGAAATCTGAGGCAGAGATTCACTACAATCACTTCTGGCAATGTATTTTGAAGTCTGCTAAGTTGTAGGTGGGAGAGAGGTCATGGAAAGCACTGTTAGGAATGCCATTCATAAGGAACCAAGGAAAACACTTATCTTCCATGTGTTTTCACTATTGTCTGTGGATATATTTAAAAACTGACTCCATTAGTGTAACTACAAACAGCCAGACTCAGAGTCAACACCATTATTCCTCCCAACCCTCGAGTTTTCATAAGCACAAAACCTCATGCTTGTTCCAAATAACTCAGAATAACTTAGTGTGATATCAGCTAAACATTGTGCTTAAAAACAATAAAACAATGAATCACAAACACTTAACATTTCAGTACTTAAAATTAAGTCAATACTTGCATCTTCCTTTGCCAAAACACCAGGAATTAATAGAGAAGTGCTGCAGAACCACCATATAAAGTATTTACTGTAACATTTTAGTGACCAAAGGCCAAGCTCTGGAAAGGAAAATAATGCTGCTAAACACTTATCTATACTTTTGTTCTACTGATGCATAGTGAAACAAACCAGAAATGACAAAGCAGCTGATTTTGACAGTGGATAATTCCAAAATTGTGACTAACTAATAAGAAAAAAAACTCTAAATGACTCTCAAGATCGTTCTGCTGGGCACCAGAAAAGCCAGAACTGTTGTAGTGTCAGGAAGATCAAGTGGCAAAAACCACTGGGAACACTGGCTTTTAAAATTAATTTTTAATTTGGCCCCTGAAACATATATACCAAAGGCTATTCCTACAGCAGCACAAATACGTGTTTTTTTCAAAATAAAAGCTTACAAAAGAAACAGGCACTTCCTCTTTGCCTTCCTCATACAAAGAGCTACTGTTCCTTAATCCAAAAGCAATCCAAATGATTTGCTGGAATTAACTTCTAACACTGGCTAATTTGTTTTTATTCTCATTCTTCCTCAGTATTTCACTTCCTTATTAAACAGCTGCCACAGAATAGCACTGTAAACTGGGAAGATGACCAAAAAATGCTTCCAGAGGACATTATACCAGAAACACTTCCTGCAGCTGAGAATTTGGCTGTACAGAGCTGTCTCCCACCTTCACTGACCCGGCAGGCATCACCTTCACCAATGAACCAGTAATTACAAAGTGCTCCTCTCAATCCAGCAATTACTCTAACGATCACATTACATGATAATGACTTTGTGAGTTATTCAAAACAAAGCTTGCATTTAAAATTAACCAGCTGCATCTCTCAGTATCACCCCTACTTCCCTAACTTCATGTAGCATCCCTATTAGTCTGTGTTATATCAAGAATGAAACCCAGAGTATTTTCTTTCAAATGCTTTCAAGGAAGTGTTAATGGAATCAGAATATAGAAAGAGGTTCCACACCAGGGCCACTCATTTTTGAAAACAGTGATGCTGAAAACCAAGAGTGCTAAAATACTAATTCCACTTGACATTCTGATGGCATCCAGCCAGGGACTCGATGCCAGAATCCACCACAGAGCTTTATTTGATTGCTTAATTGTTTTACAAGGCCAGTACGTAGACAAGCCACACTGTAAAACTTCCACATGAGAATGCAAGAAATACTCACTTTTGCAAAGCTCAAGACTACTTACAAGAGAGGAGACTGACTTTAAATGTGCAGAATTGTAGCATGAAATCCATCTAATTTGCTTGAAGGCTAAATACCTTCTTTGTCTTTAAATAAATACAGCTCCTTCCATTCAAAGATCAAAGAACTTCACAAGCCTAACGTCCATGGTTTTCCTAATAAAGCATACCCCATTATCCTCATTTTACACATTAAAAACTAAAGCACATCTGTGGCAGAACTGCTTTCAGTCCTGAGCTTTAATAATGAGGAGAGGTAGGGTTTGAACACCACAGTTCTGCAGCATGACTAGTGAGAATGTTCCTGGCACTGGCACTCACTACGGTCACCGGCTTGCTTTTTGTCACAAAATCCCTTCTCTTGCAGTCAAACAGCACCTCAAAAGCAATCTTGGACAAGTTTTATTATAAATCTTACCTAGTAAAATCTGGCATGTATGAGCTTTTGATCCAGTTCAGCTAAAAAAACATAAATCAAAAGAGCACATGCTGAAGGGGACAGGAATAGCCTGGGGGTAATATAATCTGTTCATCACAATTTAGCTAAAAGGTCATAGTAATGGCTCTCAGAAGCTGTTTTAAAAGCAAATTAAGGTTGTTTTACTGAAGGTTATACAAACCATTGGTATATGTTTAATGTTTTTACCTATCCTCCCCGCAATTTCAAATCCTCTAGTCACAACCCCCACATTTGTTTAGCTTCCTCTTCTCCACCCCATTCCTCTCGAACTCATTAAAGCCAGCAATTGTGGCACTTGTGGCAATTCATGGACACACTGACAGACGTTGTCATCACACTCATTTATAGTCTTGTCTTAAATTATAAGGATTCAGCAGCAGTTCATAAAGCAGCTTATCTGTCAATCAGTGGAAGAGATGAGCATAGCATCCTTCACCCGCCTCCCTCGGCACAGAATCACACTGTGACAATCTGCATGTTGCCTAAGGAATAAACACAGAAACCCCACATTCTTGCCAAATTGCAAGATTTACTTCTGTCAACAGACATAAACACAGAAGTTATGTCAAACACACAAAGTCACCTTTTGGAAAAGCAGGTGACCTCAGTCTATCAGTGTGGTTTGGTGCTACGAAGGGCAAAAGTTCCAAGCAGCTGTAAACCTCAAGGTGAACTTCCCGTGGTTTCAGGAAGACTGCACGAATGAACTGAAGCCCCCTTTGCATTTCCAAGTTTGTCTGGCCTTTTCCTTTTGATGAGTTAAGTGTGGTCGTGCTACCAGCATCAATGCCAAAGGCACACCACAGCTATTAAACTGAAACTGAAGCAACTGGGAAACACAAGCCTGCTGAAACTGAAGTTTTAACCTCATGGAATTGAAATTTATGCACACCTTCACCTCAAGCCTCATACAGAAAGAAAGCAAAGGGCATATGTAGGGCCAGCTCACAGCAGATATCTTGCTTCTGGGCCAGTTACTCCAAATTCAGGCTTCAACACTTTCAGACAGCCCTGAAGACCAGCAGCCTGGACCACTGAAAAAAGATTCACACTGATTTTTAAAATCTTATCTAAAGGAAACATGTTTTAACTAGTATGATATGTATCTGGTAGCTGTGCTCCTCTCAAAGAAAACCAATAGACAAGCCTTCCTTTGATCCACATGAATGCTGAACAGATTCTAACATTATGTAATAGAGACCAAATAAGCATATGCAAACATAATGGATTCATTACTGATTAGGGAAAATGTAAAGTGTTTAATCATTCATAGACCTATTCTTATATGCATGCTAAAGTGTGCTCAGCCAAAAAAAAAGCATGTAAATTCAAAGTACAGACCTGTTATACGTGTTTTGAAGAATGACTGAAACATTCCTGTTATTTTTAAATTATAACACCTAATCCTAACTTTTGTTCATGAAGCATTAGATTGGAACATTTTACTTGGGGGAAATTTCTAAGAATTCTTCTCCAGTGATTTATCTTCTCTTTATCTCCTGTTGCTGATATATAAAATCCAAAAATCTAACACACCACTTCCTCCCCACTGAATAAAAGTTAAAACTGGTATTATGAAGAGAAGAAAGAATACACACTTGAAGAGCTGTTAGAAAGAGAAATGATACTGAGAGGAAGAAAACCAGAAATAACATCTGAATTACCACAAGACAGCATGGGGTACAATATGTTTCACCATAATGTGTATGACTACAATGAATAATATAGCTGCTTCTGCAATAGCTTTCTGTACAGCTTCATATGCCATAAGCTTCTGCTGAATGGAAAACTACTGATTAACCTGATTAATTACTGATTAACCACTTAAAGAATAGCTGTAGCTTATTAAATGTAATGTTAGATTACAGCTGACAAATAAAAAAATCCAAGAACTGACCATAAATCACTTTCCCCCTTTCATAAAATGTATGTCAAAAGCTGTTAAATTGTACTGCAGTGTTAGACAAATATGCACAGGCAACAGTTCCAGTCTCAGGACTTTTATAGATGTAACTCTTTTATTACAAAAATACTGTTTTGCATACACGTGCAGGAGCTGACAGATGCAAATGAATCCAAATACTAAACTGAGGCATGAATTTATATAAAATTTCATGTAGCAAGGCACCTCAATCCTTCTGAAATGCCTGCTCTGTGCAGTGATTTTCCTACATTGAAATGTTTTGACTTCCCTCCTGTGGGTTAAAAAGAACAGAAGTCAGAGCAAACAAGAACGTGAGTGGCAAAGGAAACTATTATAAAGCATGAGTAAATTTGATCAGAAATACAGGATGAAATAATGGGGAGGTGGGAGAATCCTCTGAGAGTTGTCAAAGTGCCATTTGTAATGGGAACAAGAGCAGGGAAAAAAGTGCTTCTCTGAAGTTTACACTGACAGCTTCACTTGAAATGTCACACTGACAAGCCAGACTGTCCCAGCTCTAACTACATCCAACCCAAATGCCAACAAGAATTTTTATTCACTCTCAATCCTCCACAGGAAAGGTTGGACACCAGCTCCCGGGCGCTTCGGCCAGGGAAGTTAAGGAGCAGCTCCATTCCTGCATGGTGCACGTGCCATCCCATGGATCACCTTACTCCACAAGCACACACCAGCAGCTTAGAGCAGCTCAGGATCTAACCCAGTTAATTCAGGGAGCAGGATCACCTCTCTTTATTCCGCAGGGCTGGACGTCAATACGCCAAGGCTACGGATACGGATGATCTGTGCAAGTGTAGTTACGCACCAGATACGCCCATGGATTCTGCACGAATTTATTTATGGACACATACACATGCATCCACAGAAAGGGAGCACTTTTCTGGCACAGAAAAACCTCAGCATACTCTTTGCTGGAGCCTGGGAGGGGACATCAGTTCCTTGGCTTTATTCGTGAGCTTAAGCATCTGCTCTTGACCACATCTTGAGCCAGACACTGTGCAAGGTGGTCCTTTGGTATCACACAGAGGGGCTTTCTGCTGTTCTCACCCCTATCAGTCCCACAGTCTGGACACTACTAATTACCTCTTTTCTTATGAGCACTCTGTGAAGTTTTGGGGAAAAGACCAAGAGGATGAGAAGGCTTTTACAGGAAAGGACTACAAGACTATTCCAGACAGCAAGGAGAGCACTCTGAGTGTATCTGCTGGCTGAAGTTCTGGAAGAGGATGGAAGAGAGAAAGGCAAACAAGAAGGCAAAGAACCTGGGAAAGGCTGACATTCTCCAGCACTTCTAACTACTTCAGTTTTATTTTATATCACAGTCCTGAGTTAAAGCTCTGTTCTGAAAAACATTTGACCTCACTGGGTTCCTATTTCAAACTTACACTCAGCTTGCCCAAATAAAACCGTACGTAAAGTCATACCCACACTGCGCTTTCCTTCACATTGTGCAAACAGTTTAAAAAAAATAGACAGCCCTTAGTCACCGGGATTATGCAAGAAGGCACAAGAGGGGGAGCGAAAAGCAGAACCCTACGGTAGTCACACATTCCTGAAATGCCAAGGGAAACCCTGCGTGCGCTTCACCTTGCAGCGATCGCAAGGAACGGGCTGGGGAGCGCGCCGGGCGGGCGGCGGCGGGGAATGCGGGAGGATGGGGAGCGGCCGGCCCGGGCAGCGGCGGAGGATCCCCGGGCAGCTCCCGCCGGCCCCGCGCCCGGGCCGACCCCCGCCCGTGGGGAGGCTGCGGGAGGCTCCCGCCGCCCCGGGACCGCCCGCCCGCAGCTCACCTCGGTCTCCACCACTTCGTGGTAGGCGGGCGGCGGGTCGAAGCCGCCCCCGCCGCCTCCACCGTCCCCGTCGCCGCCGCGGGGGCCCTGCCCGCCGGCGGGGGAGCCGTGCCCGCCCGGCGGGCCCTGCCCGCTCTCCATGGGCTCGTAGCCGCCGTAGTGGAGGCCGGGCCGCTCGTTGGTGAGCAGCGCCACGGCCTCGTTGATGTCGTTCTTGGCCAGGCGCAGGGCCTTGCGGATGGCGGCCGCGTCCGAGAAGCCCATGCAGAGCAGCGTGGTCATGTGCTGCTCCTCCTCGCTCTCCATGGCCGCGCCGGGGAGCGGGGCAGGGGCTGGGGCTGGAGCAGGAGGAGGAGGAGGAGGAGGAGGAGAAGGAAGGAGGCCGGGGCCGGGGGGAGACCCCCGCGGACCGAGAGGCGCCGGGCTCAGGCGCTGCCCGCCCCGCGCGCCGCCATGTTGCCGGGAGCGCCGCTCCCCTCCCGCCACCGCCGCCGCGGCGGCCGCCCCGCCCCGCCCCGGGCCCACCCCGGGCCCGTCCCCCGCAGCCGCCCCGGGCCCGCCCCGGGCCCGCCCCCCGCACCCGCCCCGCACCCGCCCCGGGCCCGCCCCGGGCCCGCCCCCGGCCCGGCCCCGGCCCGGCCCCGGCCCGGCCCGGAAGCAGCGAAGCCGCGGCCGGGGAGCGCCCGCCGGGCCCGCGTCACGTAACGGGGGAGACCGGGGGATGAATGGACCGGCGTGGGAAGGGGGCGTGGCTGAGGGGGCGCGTGAGGGCGGGCGGCGTCGTGAGGGGAGACGGGACCCGGTCCGGGACTGGGGACGGGTCCGAGACCGGGATGGGAACGGGAACGGAGATGGGGACTGGGGATGGGAATGGGAGCGGAGATGGGACTGGGGATGGGAGCGGGAACGGAGATGGAGATGGAGATTTGGGATGGGAATGGGAACGGAGATGGGGACTGGGGATGGGAACGGGAGCGGAGATGGGGACTGGGGATGGGAACGGAGATGGAGATTTGGGATGGGAATGGGAGCGGAGATTGGATTGGGGATGGGAACGGGAACGGAGATGGGACCGGGACGACCACGTGGACCGGGATCGGGACCGGGGATCTGGGACCAGGGTTAGGACCGGAGATGGGGATGTGGACGGGGGCCGGCGCCGGGACCAGGCGGTGTCCCACGGACTGCCCTCGGCTGAGGGATGGGGTCGGTTCCTTGGCCCCGCGGGCTCCCGGCCCCTGCCCACAGCTCTTGCCCCCGCAGGGATGGGTGGGAGTGGAGTGGAAGTGCTTGGGGATGCTTTGGCTCCCGGGAGCACATCGTGGAGTTACTGGGATTACGTTCTTTAAGTGTATGATATTAGGAGGAAATTCAGCCCTGTGAGGGTTGGCACAGATTGCCCAGAGAAGCTGTGGCTGCCCCTGGATCCCTGGAAGTGTCCATGGCCAGGGCTTGAAGCAACCTGCGACAGTGGAACGTGTGTCCCTGCCCTTGGCATTAAATGCCTTGCCATTAAATTAAAGATCGAGATGATCTTTAAAGTACTTTTCAACTCAAACCATCTGTATATACACAATATACACAATGAAGCAGAGTACAACCAGGAAAATAAAAATTCTAGTGCCCAAAGCAGAGAGAAAGTTGTATATATTCCTTAAACACACTTGGCGAGCTCTTGTACTGCACAGAAGTCAGCAGATCTGGATCTCCTGGCACTCTCCCATGTTAAATTTATTACCTCATTGTAACAATGTATTTTCTGTGTCCAGAGAAGAGGAGGGAGGAGGAAACAGATAAAAGATTTGTCAAGAGCAGTGCTGGTATCTGCATATAAACATTTGGTTTTGGAGGCTCATGTTTTCAGGCAAACTATTTAGTATTAACAGTGACTGACTCTGGGGTTAGGAATCTAGAAACCCTGTCTGATGTCTCAGATACAAATCACATTCAGCATAAAGGAAAGTTTCAATTGTAGGGGATACAAGCAATATTTAGGCCTCTAATGTGATCTTTCACAGCTTGGTGTTGGTCTTTGAAAGAGACAAACTGAAAGAGATCAGTCTGTTGGACTGGCAGATTTTGGATTAATTTCTAGATTGCAGTATGGCACCAGTGATCTCATTTTCCTTATTTACATTCCTGAAAAGTAATCACAGGTCCTTCTTCTTTCTCATCCCCTCTGAGGTTTTTTTTCTGTAAGCTGACATTCAGTGGAATGGAGATAATGTGCATGTGACTCTCATCTTTACCTTCTGATCTTAGGAAGGTCTTTTATTCAGGCTGATCTCCAACTACAAAAGAAATTGTTATGGCTCAATTTTGGCAGGCTTCAGAAAAACTCCAGCACTTCAAATGCATTCAGTTAATATGCAGAATATTGACTCACTGCTTACTCATGTGACTAACATTTAAATGACACTTTCTCATTTTTAAAGGGTATTACAAATGATGGTTTAGTGCTCACAGCCTGATGAAGTCAGTTGGCATAACTTTCCCCTATGATTGCAAATAAACTTTGTAGGAAAAAGTAAGAAATTTATAAGATGTCATTATTGCTTTTCGAATTATTTCAAGGAAGTGCTCCTGTAAATTTGTGCTGAGCTAATTAATGGAAACTGCACAAGTGATGGAAGAACTAATTGTAATCCCAAGTGGCAAAGAAAGAAGAGGATGCTTTGCCATTAAATTACTCATGCTCTGTAGTCCAACTGTGCTGAAAGAAGTTTGGAGGAAATTTGAATTTACCAGTAGGTGAGAATAACATGTGGACATAGCAGCTCAATATAACTGACAGTGAGGTTGCTGGTACTCAAAGCATTTTTTACAGGCTTCACTGACAGCAGCTCTCTTGAGACTGCTTGAAGGACAAAATCACACATTCCAGCTTGGTGAAGGAATGAGCACATCCTTTTCTAGACCTTATTCAGCCTGGAATTCCCTGTTTGAAAATGTTTTTTTATGCGTTGCCATGTGTAGAAAAGTTGCAGGGAGAAGCAGAGCAAACTTGTCTGAGAACAATGAAAGGGAACAGTCAGTGATTCTCTGAGGGGCACCAGGAGCTGCAAGGAGAAAAGGGAAGGAAGTTAACTGAGAGGGAGAATAAATATCCCTAAGATCTGCCTTTAGATAACTTGGAGTTTATGTAGTTGCCAGTTAGATATTACACACAGTTACAAGTTTTTTTATTGCCTTACCGTGTGAAAGGTAGTAGTTTTCTACTGACTGTGTCATATTGTATATCCTGAGGCATGTCTGACTTAAGAAACCTCTGTGTTACAGAAAAAAAAGATTTTTTGAAGATAACCACTGTTTTGGGAAGTGGTCATGCTGTGACATTGAACATGACCTTTTGGTTTGATCATGGTGTGGCCAGGTAGAATAAAAATAGAGTGTGATGGAGAATTGCCATGACTTCTGCAGCAATGTTACAGTAGGCATGTTTGAATAATTTGTCTTTTTAATGAGAATGCTTTTATGCTTTTCTCCATAAACTTTTAAAAGCCAGTCCTGTGTTTACAGCTCTTTTGCTACTTAAACAGTGAATGCAGTGTTTCCCCTCAAAGAGAAACAACTCTATTGTCTGGTGGAACATACACTCACAGTCAAACTAGGAAGTGACTCTGTCTTATTGAACTTGGAGGTTTCCTTGCTGTTTATAGCTGTTGGGGAATTTCAGCCAAAATACCGTGTACTTGGAAAACACCAATGCCACCCTGATTTTGTTGTACTATCCTAGCCATTGTTACATAAATACTCAGAGATTATTATAGAAGGGACCTAAAGTTCATTATGCTGCCACCAAATCTTCAATTTCATGTGTGTTTTACTCAGCATAAATATGGGAAATCAGGACAAAATTTAATGACAGGATTCTACCACTGATGTGTACATAAGCACAGAAGGAATTGTATGAAACTGGGGCTACAATAGCCAGGAAAAAAATTCCTTTGCAGTTGTTGCATGAGTGAGGAGTGTGTGTGAGCCTGGATGAATCCAACCTCCCCTGTTTGGAAGTCTTTTTCTGACTGATGTTAATGGTTTGGGATGCGAATATAGTTTAATATCTTTACTACATTAAAAAAAAAAAAAAAAAAAAAAAAAAAAAGAGAGATATTGCAGAACCAAGTATTTGTATAGCATTGCAAAGAATTAATTTGGGTTTTCTGAATGATTTTATCTTTCCTTCCTTCCTTCCTCATATTCCTTGTCCCACCCAGTCTCTTCCAGTTTCCTGTTTCTAGTTTATTTATAGCATAATGTAATAAGTGGATTTTAAGCAAGTGCCTTGGGAAATAGATAAAGTCCCCCTGAGTTATTGAAAATCACATTTCTTATATGTAGGTATTAATGAATTCTGTTTGGTTGCCTTTAGCAGAGAGGTTCAAAGTGTTTATGTAGAGAAAACCTTCATAACCCCCCTCCAAGGTAGAGTTGCAATGGAGAAATAAGAAAGTAGATGTGCAGATGCTTTTGACTCCTCAGGTAGCTGTGCAGCCTCACTCAGAACAGATTTTAGCAAGCACAGGAAGTGTGTGAGACTGTTCACAAGCACCAGCTGATGGATTCCTGCAATACACTTCTGGACTTGGTCTGTGGTAGGAATTTTTGCTGCCTTCACGGTTTTTGTCCATCGAGAAAGGAGATTTGAGCTGGGGCAGCCACCGAGCCTGCTGTCAGCAATGATTTGCATGAGGCAGCTTCTGTGGTTTCAAGCTGGGGCTCATGCACACTAGTAATCATAATTACAATATTTAGCTCAAACATGGTGCTTTTAAGATGGGTATCTAACAAGCCTTTTGGGGGATGAAGGGATTACCATTAGCTCCTCAACATGTATTAATGTTTGCAACAGCTACAAACCATCGTGGGGCTGAAAGGGAAAGAAGGTGAACAGATCTTGTGTTGCTGTGCCTCCTCCAGTAAGTCTGTCCCTGTTGTTATTGCAGTGTCCAAAGGGAACAGGAGCTGAACCATGACTGTTTTTCTGCAGCAGAAGCTGGGTACCCGCTGGCCTCCTGAATACAAAACTGAAGTTTCATACTGTTTCCCTTGAATGGAAACAGCATGACGTGAGCGTGGAAAGAGTGGAACAGTATGTGAAGGGAAACAGGACTGAAAGGAGAGAACAGCTGACTCCAGGGGCTGAGCTGATCTGCCCCTTCTGCTTCACTGTGTGGGTTTGTTTTCAGCTCAGACCATCTTGGGTCTTGCAACACATCTCCACAGCTCTGGGCTGGAAAACGAAACAACTGCAAGGAGGTTGTTCCTTCTTCCTGCAACAAGCTTCTCAGCCTGTGGGAAATGAAAGCGAAGGCTGGACTTCAAAACAAGCTGAAAGTACTCAGATGCAGAAGTGCAGAGTGATGCCATTCAATAGAGTCAGATTTGGAACAGAGCCCTGAAAAAAACCTGCAGTTATGACTAATCCATTTTTAATGCGTGTGGTTGTAGGTAAAATCACTTATTTAAAAGATCATTTCTCTCCCTGTATTGGTTACAGTTCTTTACCGTCATTTTAGATAAATGATGTGTTGACACGTGAGTTCAGTTGCAGATGGACTGCAAGGACAGAAGTATTTCTGATGCTGGAGAGGCTCTGGGCGAGCTGCTGGTGAAAGGGAGAAATGATACAAACAGGATATTCAGTGTCAAGCTGCAGCAGCACCCTGAGAGACCCACCCAGGGGCAGGCACTTGAATGCTCACTCTCTCCTGAAGCCAAGTTAACTGAGGAAGCTTGACATAATAGTTGAGTGTAGAGCCCTGTTTGTGCAGGGACAAGCTCAGGCAGTGATATTTTAGAAGCTAAACAGTCTGAAATGGAAACTTTTAGTTGCACTGAACAAGTCTGTGAGACACCACACAGTTTTACAGCGTAGCCTTTGAGTGCTTTTGTTTTGTGCTCGAGCTGTCCCAGCCTTGCTTGCTGGCCCCCTTGCAGGGATCCCTCAATGCTGTCACAGAGCCAGTGATGTTAACACACTGCTCTAGAGGTACCTGTGACACTGTGAATGTCCTGGGTGTAGTGATACCAGCCCAACACTTACAGCCTTTGCAGTCTTATAATCAGTAAAGATGTGAATAGGAGCATGAAATCATCGCAAACCCACATTGACTGTGGTGGGGAACAGCACAGAGACTGTTTAGGCAGGTAGAAAAGAGCACAGCAAATCCAGTGGTGATGGGATATACTCAAAGACTCCCTCAGTCTGGCTAAGGGTGTGTGGTGTGGTGACAGAACCTGTAGTGACACGCAGTGCTCTGGGGGTGAAGGCTGCTCCCCGTGGTGTGTGTGTGTATCTGATACCCAGGAACAAAAGCAGTTGGTGTTTCCTGGTGTACACTGGAACGTGGTGCAATGCGATAGAGCAGTGGGGAACTCCTTGCTGGCTTCTTGCCCTCTGCAGATTCCTTCTGAATTAGGTGCTGACCTTTAAAGCAAAACCCGCTTTTTTGGTTTCTCATTGTTTAAATTCTGCACTGAAGCTTGAGAAACAAGTCTGTGAAGCTGCAGGGTTTTTTTTTTTTTAGCTCTAATTAGTAAAACACATAATAGGTTGGAAGGAGTCTGAAGGAGAGAATCACCAAATGGAAACTATTTTACAGATCTGGTACCTTTAGTTTTGTATTTTACTCCATTCCACAACAGTGTGGGCTTGTGTGGTGCTGGGCTTAAATCAGCACTAAAAATTGGTTGATATTAAAAACTGGTGCCTAACCCTCTCCTGCTGTTAAAGGGCACCTCTGCCTCTTGATCAAAATACCACCTTGTTTGCCCTCAGTGATTTGGAAACTCCAAGGTGCTCCTGCAGCCAGGGTTTTGTACTAGAACACTGCAGCTGCTTGGCATCAGCAGGAGTTTGGAGGTGAGAGAGGTGAAAACCATTATCCTGGCTAAAAATCTGGAGGTATTTAGGCAGAAGCTGATGGAAGAACCTCTTTCCCTTTTTGAGTGTTTTTAACATTACCATTGCTTTGGCTGCGTTTTCACAGGATTTCTCCATTTCTCATTCAGGCAGATTCTGACATTTCATGCAGATTATGAAGTGCTGGCCAAAGGGCAGCTGGAAGTGGGGCTCAGCTCTGGGTGGGAGGCAGCAGCTGTCCTGTGCCAGCGAGAGGCCTCAGCACAGCGCTTCAGCATCTGCAGGTGGGACTTGCACGAAACGTGAATATTTTTGGTTCCATCACAAGGCTTAATTTTCCAGAAGCACGAAGAGGTTCTTCAAGGCTGTGAGAGCCTAAAGCCTTGGATTTCTCCTGCCTCATCTGCCTGCTGGCACGCACAGCCACGTTGTCCCATTTACAAAGCATTTGATCTGTCAGTGACTCATTCCCAGGCTCCCTATCTGCACCAGCAAGGTGCTTCAGGGCTGAGTCGCACCCATGTATCAGCCCTGTTACTGTACCCTGTTATCAGCCACTCTTTTCACTCCTGGGGTGCTCCCGGCCTTTGATCTGTTCCTGAATTGCAGCAACAGCTTTTCTTGTTTTTTAATGCTTCATTACACTGTGCAGGGCCATCAGCCCTCCCCAAATGCTGCAATCTCTGCTGCCTGCACGCTGCTCTCACAAGTATATCCAGGGTTTTTCTTGAAAGCATGAAATAAAACTCTTATTACCCTCAGCCCTCAAACAATCATGGTGGAAATCAGTTTGCTTCAAGATGGCAATTTCCATCAGACACTAACTACATGGCAGTGTAATGATATGGTTAATTATTCCCTTGCTTCTCCCTGCTGCATTTAGCTACTGCTTTTAAAAACCCATGGAACAGAGGCTGTTTACTTCATCCTTACAGCACCTGGTGCTGTGGGCTCTGACCAGTCTGTAAATCCTAATGTTACTGAGCAATCCTGAATCCTGTCTTCCAGCAGAAGTCCCTTTTTGCTGACCAGGCTGGATCTAGTTTAGTTTGAGGCTGATTCTGTCAAAGATAGAGACCCCAGTGGAAAGAAAGGTGCTCTGTGTGCTGAAGGACTGAAAGAGCTTTCTGTGTTTTACAGTTGATTTTTTTTTTTGAGTGGAAAATGGGCAAATGAGGAGACACACAACAATTTAAAATGTATTTGCTCAAGATCAGCTAAATTCATAGTAATTGTGGAAGAAACCAGTAGCAGCACCTGAGCTGGTTCTGCTGGAGGTCTTGCTTATCAGATGACCTAGCAAGACCTTGCTGGCTTGTAGGATTTGGGGCAGCAACCCCAGCATAACAAGCACATTCCTCAGAGAGCCTTCTGAGCAGCCAGCTCCTGCTGATGTGGTTGCAGAGCAGTGATCCCACTTGTTTTGTCCCTGCACTCAGGGGTGGGCCTTGGCTGTGCTGTGGGGTGGAGGACAGGCAGACAGACGGACAGACAGATGGACAGAAGTGTTTGCTGCACTAGCTCATGCACGGGGAAGGCTGTGGCTGTGTCTTTGTCTGCTCATGGGGTCCAGCCAAGTGGCACAGCCCTGATCTGCAGCACGTCCCAAACGCTGAGTCCTGACCACGGCGCGCCGGTCCTGGCGTGATTTAAGTGATTAATCCCTCTCCTTCCACTGGCCAGGCTGGGCTTGTTTTGTTTATGCCTTGAAATCTCTCCTCCCCCCTATGCTGTGATCTGTGCCAAACTGTTTGGCAAGTTAGAAGCTCTGCCTGCTGCGTGGGCAGGAGAAGGGCACAGTGTGGTGCAGAAAATGTGTGAGATGTGGTCCAGGATGAGGCGAGGACCTGAGGCATCATTTGTGTGCTCAGCTCATGACTTGCCCAGCCTGTTTCACAGACCTGTAACTAATGATCCTTGACTATGTTTCAGGCCTGGCCTACAGTCACTAATTGTCAGTGTCCTGGGGCTTCTCCCAGGTTTTAATTGTCCCTATTAGTATGATGGATGTGGGAAGAAAGGACACGCTGGAGAAAGGTGGCAGTGTTTTTGCTGCTGCCATTGTCATTATCAAGGCTGCCATTAAAGCTGCTTATTGGCATTTGCCCTCCTGTGAAATGTGCAGGTGAGCTATTTATAAATGTGCAGAGAGATTTTACATCTCTAGCTTGTGCTCTGATCTAAGAGTAATCCTCACCAGGAGGGCAGAATCTGTCCAGTACTGCAAAGGAGGTTAGTGGCAGAGCTGGAAATAATCCACCACTTGTGAGCCTCAGGGTTGGATGGGGTGGATTTCTGGGGGCAGGTGAGGAAATGGAGAAGCAGCATGCTGCTTCCCCACCAGCTCTGTCTGTTCCAGTATGATCTCCCATCCTCAGGGCAGAGAGAAGCACTTTTCCTGTTGCACAGCCCCCTCTCCTGTTCTCTGCTATTCCACACAGCAAAAGCACTCAGCTCTCTCCTGGGCTGCATCCAACCTTAGCCTTCACTCACTTCTGCTTTTCATTTCTGGTGCAGATTCAGCCTGGTTTTCAGGAGGGAATGGCCCTTTTCCTGGAGCAGTCCAGTCACAGGCATGCAAGAGTTAGTGTCTGTATGTCTCAAAAATTCTTCTGAAAGTAGATACAGCTATTTGCTTCCATTATTCCTCTCCTGCAAGCTGCAAATGACCTCCCCTTTTAAACCATGCAGTTTCCTGAAGAGCAAGATTAATGTAGCAGGATTATTAGTGCATCTGATTATCTTTTACCTTTCCACATGAAGACTTGCTGGCCTAATAACAGAGAATAATAACAGAGTTATTATATAACAGAGAAGCTTCTCAGCCTGTCCTGAGTGGGAACATCATTCTTCTTCCTGACTCCCAGGTGTTGTTTGTGATGTTGTCTTTCCTTGCCTTCATAAACTTGTTTGGAACGATCTTATATTCAATTTAAGGATGCTGATTAATGTTATTTCCAAAAAAAAATTGCTTTCATACCTGTTACGAAGTTTCCCTCTTTACTTCAGTTTGACGTGAAACTTTAGTAAACCCAGGAGCTGGAATTTGATGATCCTTGTGGGTCCCTTTCCAACTCAGAAGATTCTGTGATTTTATGTATTTGAGGGAAATTATCTACCTTTGAGGCCTGCACCTCAACATCCAAAAGGCTCAGGCAGGATCACACAGACACGGATGCATCCCAACAGCCTCACTGCTGTAAGGAGGTTAACGTGATGTGGCTGTGCTCAGGAAATGAGATATTCTTGAGCTCTCCTGGCCTGCTGGCAGATCTGCAGGACACACTGCCCTCCCTTGGCCGTGGATGGGCTGTGGATCTGGGCTGAGGAACTCGCCTTTCCTGAGCATCCATCCCTGTGGCCATGGAAGATTTCTGGAACCTGGCATTGGCTGTGATTTATAAACTCAGTCAGAGGTGCAGACTTTGTAGGTGATTCCAACATTCCCTCCAGGAGTTCATGACAAGATTTGTGTGAAGCTTCAGCACTGTGTGAAATCAACTGTGAGAAAAATAGCTGAGGAGTGATTTTATCGTTGTATGCAAGAAAGTGATGTAAGAAACCACAGAAATCTGCTAGACTGATTCTTGAGCATGCAATGGAAGACTTTCATCTGGTTTCGCTTGTAAATGAGAGTTTTATGTAAATGTTAAAAAATCATAATTATGACATAAACTTTTCAGAGAATTTGTACTTCCAGATGTAATGGGGATGTGGGAGCAATCTGGGAACAGAGGCTTGTTTGAAAGAGATGTCTGACTTACCCTTTTGAGGCTGTGCTCACTCAGAGCCTGTCCCTGGTGCTGTGATTCAGTGTCAGGCTGAGCTCTGCACTGCTCCATGCAGGTATTCTAACAATTGGGATGAAACAGAATTTCCCATTTCCCCACATTATTTTCCCATTTCTACTACTTGTTGTTCTTCTTCCTGCCCTTGTATGGGTTATGTTGTCCTGGCAGAGTCTGACATTGTATTCAACCTTTATCATGGCCTGGAGAACCTCATTAACATTCTCTATCTCTTTTTTTAGATTACTGAAATTTCATGTTACAGCAAGATGGAGGTGAGGGGGAGGAAGATCAGCTGTTTTTCAATATGATAGTTTCTTATGTTTTGTCTCTTATCAAAATAATTACTATCAGCAAGAAAACTCTCTGTGACTTGGAAGTGCGTGTACTCAGAGTACATACCCTTGGAAGAGCAGGAGCTGGAAACAGGCAGTGCTTGGATTACAGTGTCTCAGAACAGCCACTGGTTGATGGATATCCCCATATTCACATGGAGTCAGAGGGCTAGTTCTAAAAAAATTAAAAATAATGAAACTGTGATCCCAAACATCTCAGCTCTCTTACCTGCCTTGCTCATGGGTCAGGTCCCCTCACTGTGCACACAAACATGGGCTGTAAATCACCCTGTGTGCCTGCAGCTCTGGGAATCCCCCAGGGATTATGCCCACAGTGTGTCAAACTCCAGACAAAGTCAAAATCTTAACACCTACGCAGGCAATGGGAGGGTTGGGTGTTTGGTACTGCTGGGGAGTCCATACACATTTCCCAGAAATTGCCTGCATCCATGGGCTGCTGGAGAAGGCTGAGGGAGGGCTCAGGGAACTCTCCCTTGGAAGCAGAGGGGAATACCAGGGCAGTTACCCACATGGGAAAGTTTTGTGTGCTCTCAGCTTGCTTTGGAAAAAAAATCCTGACATGTCTTTGTTTAGAAACTCATTGTCCTGGGGCACAGGACACCTGCTCAGCACTCTGCCAGGCTGGAACTCTTTCTTATGCTTTTTAAAGGAAAATAAAAATCACTTCTGATCTACAGCACCACACAGCAGAGAGTGCCTGTCCTTGAAGAGCATTCCCAGCCCCAGATGTAAAGAAGCCTGACTGCACAGTGTTCAGAGCAAGGGGCATTCAAATGATGTCTCAGTTTGCTTGCCTTTTGCAATTTCTTCTCAAAAAAACTATATTATTTGTGCCTAATTCTTACAGATGGGCCTGAGGTGCCTAATTTTGGTTTCTGGCAATCTTGGAGAGACATTGGCTTGACATGGAACCGCTTACCTGACCCACTCCTGTTGTCCTGTGTCAGCTAAACCTCAGAATTCGGTGTGAAAACCTATGCTGGCTAACAGGGCTCATCTGGCACTCGCCTCCCTGATGCTGGGGAGCACGGGGCAGTCAGACTGGCAACACCCTTGGCATATGGGTTTGGTGAGCAGGAGAGACACCCCATGGCCTTTTCTGGAGTCTGCCTTTTCCTCTGGCAGCCTGCAGGTTTTCTCAAGCCAGGACCTACGCCTGGCATTCTTACTCTGTGGTCCCCCAGAAATCAGTTTATGATGAGAGGAGCTGAAGTGCTGGGAAGGGAAAATGCCATAGAAATATTTCAGCACAGATTTGCCATCTTTTTCTTTTTCTTTTTCTTTTTCTTTTTCTTTTTCTTTTTCTTTTTCTTTTTCTTTTTCTTTTTCTTTTTCTTTTTCTTTTTCTTTTTCTTTTTCTTTTTCTTTTTCTTTTCTTCTTTCTTTTTGTAAACTTTTTGTCGATTTCTTTTCATCGCCTTCTTTTTCATCCTTTTCCTTTTCCTTTTCCTTTTCCTTTTCCTTTTCCTTTTCCTTTTCCTTTTCCTTTTCCTTTTCCTTTTCCTTTTCTTTTCCTTTTCCTTTTCCTCTTCCTCCTCCTCCTCCTCCTCCTCCTCCTCCTCCTCTTCTTCTTCTTCTTCTTCTTCTTCTTCTTCTTCTTCTTCTTCTTCTTCTTCTTCTTCTTCTTCTTCTTCTTCTTCTTCTTCTTCTTCTTCTTCTTCTTCTCCTCCTTCTCCTTCTTCTCCTTCTTCTCCTTCTTCTCCTTCTTCGTCTTCTTCTCCTTCTTCTCCTTCTCCGTCTTCTTCTTCTTCTCCTTCTTCGTCTTCTTCGTCTTCTTCGTCGTTGTCTTCATATTTTTTTTTCTTCGTCCTTTTCTTCGTCTTCTTTTTCTTTTTTCTTTCTTTTTCCTGGTGCAAGCAGGTAGGATTTGGAGACAGACTGGGATTGCTGCTGACAGGGGACACTGTGGCAGCTCCCTGCAGTGGGATGGGCTTGTGCAGCTCCGGCTGTCGGTGTCAACCTGGTCAGCCCCCAGGTAACCTCGGGGAAGTCCAGACAATTTGATCTGTGTCGGAATCTGAGGTATTGATGATTCTGAGATTATAGAAAGTCTCTGTCTTTCTGCCCCGCTACCAAAGCAGAAGCCATAATTGGTCTGTGCTGGTTTCAAGGTTGTTTATTCTGTTTATCTCTAACATGTTCTGCTGCCCTGCCGCAGCTCTGTCCTGCAGGGCAGCGTGTGGGGCTCTGCCCTCAGTGGGATGTTACAAACATTAAATACCAGAAACTACCTGTGCTGGATTTACAATAACGTGCCAATATCTGTCACCTACGTTGGACAGTGTGTCCCCAGCCTAAACCAACAGAAAAATGCCAACACTGCAGTGAAACATGGAGGGCATGAAGAAGGATAAAAAGGACAAGACACACCCAATTTCCTCCATCTTGTCCCCTTTGGACCCCTAATCTAGAACCCTAAAATTTTACTTTTGCACCCGTGCCACACTTAATTATTACTCATATCAAACACTCAGAGCTGGTAATTGATCCTGTAAGATTGAAAACTCTTTTCCATGGACAGAGATCACAGACAGTGTCTCTGGGGGCTCTGTCCAGGGAGTTCCTGACCCCTGCCAGGGTCCCAGACCTGCCAGGGCAGCCAGAGGGAAGCCCTGGATTCCCACAGATCTGCAGCTCTCACGCCTCAGCTTGACCAAACCCATGCCCTGACCTTACAGCTGCGGGCAAGACCAAAATGACTTGACAAGGGTTGTTTATTCAGGTCGGTGAGTCGCTCCCGTGATTAGGAGATAAGGGAAGGTGTGTTCCCCGGCTGCAGCCACCAGAGGACACTCTTGGATAGCCCATGGACCCTCCCCAGCACGGCAGGGCTCTTTCGGTCTCAGTTCCATCATCCCGCACTCCCAAGCCCCGCTCCCTCTCCCTTGGCACTCCTCGCTCCGGCTTTGGTTCCTCTGGAGCTGCTCCCTGCAGCCCCCACTATCCCTTTTCCCGGGGCAGTTTTATCGCCCAAGGTCCCCGTGTTGCTGTATCTGGTGCTTCGTTCCGTCTCTGTCCCCAGGGGCAGGTGGCCAAGTCACCAATTTGCTGGGAGTGTGTCAAGGACCTGCTCGGAGCTGCAAGGGACACAACCCAGACACAACTGCCCTGAAGTTTGGAAGCACTCGGAGTAGAGATTTGGGTATGGGCCTCTTTAGGAGATTAAGTTCAGTCTGGGTTCAGATCACTCCAGTTCTCCATGTTAAAAAAGTAAAAACTTCTATAATTCTCTTCCCTGTAATAAGCATGAAGTGTAAGGTTCATTGCTTTTGAAGTTAGTGCCTTGATGGTTTGTGCAATAAGACTGACATGTCCTTACTTGCTTGAAATAAATAATAATAAAATAAACATGTCAGATTGCTTTTTCAGATGGAAAGAGGCATTCCTTAAGGAGCCTGAGCAGGTGGGTGTGTGAGTGTTGTGGTTCTTTGCCTTCTGAGAAAAACAAGTTGGGTAATTTGTGTGTGCAATTTAAAGTGCCTCCTCTCTGGGAAGGTCACTTAGGGAGGGCAGCATCCATTGCTGCTGGGAAGAGGTTTTTCTTAGCATCCCACCCCAGGAAGAACAGTTTCTCTGTGCTGGCTCTCATACAGGCAGCCTTGGAGAGAAGGGAATGGAGGAGAGACTGTGAACCTTGTTTGGGGCTGGTCACTCATGGTGGCAAAAATGGATTTTGCTCCTTACAAAGGCAGGGCTTCCTTAGGTCCAAACTCAAATGGACAAAACCACTCTTGAGTCTCAGTTAAACATGTGGCTGGAACTTTGCTTGGGACCTGTCTCAGTGCTGGCTGCCCCTGGCTGCAGCTACTCTTGGCCTTTGGAGTCACCTAGCAAAGTGATGGAGAATTGTCCCTGCTCCAGGCAGCACAGAAACATTATGCAGGGTCTCATTCCGAGTGTAAAACTGCTTAGGCTGTAAGAAATTTTGGGATTATTATCATTTTGGAAAGGATGTTTCTTATTTTCTAGGATCCCACAAGGCGTGAGATATCTCCTGATTTGCATTGTTGCCTGAAGATCAGGACAGTGTTGTTGCCATCCACTCTGTTCCACTCTAAATCTAACACACAGATTTAGAGGAAATATAATTCTGTATCTCTGCTCGTGTCACTTGGCATAGCCTTGAATTCAGACTTCAGTCCACCTGAGAATCTGGTCCATCTTGGACACACAGGATATGTGTGTTTGTAGTTTGTTGTAGTGTAGTGTTTGTTTTATGTAGTGGTGTTTCTCCAAACACCTTTGCCAAGTGCTAATAATGCACGAGAGAGAAAATCCATAGTTGTGCTTTGGTAAGAACCAGCATGCTGAAGAAATCCATGCCTTGTGCATAGACCAACAGGGCTTCAAGACCCTCTGGGAAGAGTTTTTAGGAGTCAGTTTCCTTTCTTTTGGGGAGATGTGATCTTCAGACAGTGCCCGCAACAATTACTGTAGGAGAATTTCAGATCATGAGTGCATTTATACTTGGAAGTGTTTGAAAAAAAAGAAGGTGATTTTAGGAATGAAGAGTAAAAATGGTCTGGCAGTCAAGTGATGTTTGAGGATGAATGTGGTGCAGGCAGTATTCCCTATTCCCCAGTAGTATGTCAGGAGGCAGGAGGCAGCAGTCTCTGTTAATTATGCTTATGGTGAGCAGCCAGTGCTTCAGCTGGGACTGACTGTGCTGACTATGATTGATTGAAATTCCAGAGAAGGCTCAAACTCAGTGTGTCTTCTCAAAGTATGCTGAGATGATGATAACAATTCATTAAAGTTTTATATTCTTCATGGTGCTTTGTCCCTTGTGATGGTACAAGCATTTCTGTAATCCAGAGCACGCTAGATTATTCCTAGAACATTTATTTCCTAAAGAGCGTTTTTACTCAGAAAACTGTTTCAAGTCACTGAAAGTGAAACTTTCCCGCAAAGCCCCAGATTTCATACTCATGTAGCAACATGGAAATTGATGGAAAGGAAAGGAAGGTGCTGAAACTCATAAGAGAAGAGCCCTTGCTTCCCTGCATCCCACATTGCTTCCTGAAGTGGCCAAGGTGTTTGGCAGGGCCTCCTGGCTCTCACAGAGACACTGAAGGGTCTCCATGTCACTGAGGTTTAGACCACGTGTTGGAAAGGCAGTTTCCTCCTGTAGTTAAAGAAGAAATAGATATTCTGATGTGAGAGTGTCTGCTCTGAGGATAAACTTCTCTGGAGAATTTTCTTGGAGTTGGAGACCATGATGTGGAAGACAGGCTGTTTTTTAAAGTAATGCTTTTTGTCTGAATCAACCTTTTGCAAATGTCTTTGTAAACATGTGCAATACACACAGAGAGAGAGACCAGGGCCTCATGGCTGGGATCTGGGGCAGAGGAGCAGGAGGACACCAGGGATCTGCTTTCATGGAGCAAGCACATGGAAGCCCCTCTCTCTGTGCCTCAGTTTCTCCCTTTGCCAAGAGGGAGATTTGGTAACAGATCCTGCCTTGCAGGATGATTCCCACAGTGGGGCATCAGCATCTCTGTAACAGGGCCCCAGCAGAGCAGCTCTTGCAGTAAGATGTGATTTAAATTATTTAGGGTGTTGTCATGTGATCACAACTGATTGAGTTCCTGTGGCTTCACAAGTTGCCATCTGTTATCAGCCCCATTATGAATTATGCATTAGCTTAAATCAAGGCTTAAGCCAGAGGGGTTCAAACAGAGTCCTCACACAGTGATACCATAAAACTGTCTTTAGGGTGTTAGTACTGGATCCAAAACACTGCAGCCATCAGAGATCATGCTGCTTTGGTATCAGCTCTCTCTGCTGGTTCAGACCATCCTGGAAGATTCTCTTGTTAGTGGTAGGATTTATGCTGGGCCGGGTGTCACCTGCCTCCTTTGTGATGCAGGCTCATAAAACTGGTCAAAATTCCATTGCCTGTGTTCTGGCTAAGTGGGCAGAAATGAGACCACAGTCCCACAGCAGAGCCCCAAAGATCTCAGGATTGTGTGGTCAGGGAGCTGCTGCTGAAGGCACAGTGACCACATGCCAAATTGTTGGCTGGCTGGGTGTGAGGCTTTGGGAAGCTGGTGGCTTTGGAAGTGCCATGAGGCCTCCTGTAAAACCTGTCAGTTTATGCATGTGCAGCAGTGGCAAAGTGGCCATTTGCAGTAAAACATATCAAGACCAGCTCAGACATTCCTCAGAGTCCTCTGGCCTGGAAGTGTTGTGGTCTGAAAGTGGGTTCCTCCAGAGCATTCCTGCTCCTCAAGCTGGTCTGCAGTGCAGCACGTAGTCAGTGCCCTTTTCCTGTGAAGGAGAGGTGCCTCAAGCCACTCCAGCTCCTGAGTGGGTGACTCTCTCTTAGGTCAATGTGCTCCTCCAAAGCTCTGGAAACTGCTGCTGGCCCAGCTGTGAAATCTTTCCATTTTGGTTGTGTAGCTTATATTGGATCTGCCTTTAGGGCCTGCTGTCCTTCCAAGGGTGTGACTCCCTGGTGTTCCATCCTCTCTCAAGCCACATTTAGAGGCCAGCCTTTGTCTGCCCGTGCTACACCAACACAAGGCAGCCCAGGGTGACGGGGCAGGCTTGGCTCTCACTGCAGCCCTGGGGCACGCTGAATTTGTCCACATTTGCCGGGCAGCAGATTGGGTCAGTGACCTTGTTCTGATGCAGAGACAGGCAATTTATTACCATCCATTTGTGATCCTATAAAATAAACAGTTCTCTTTGTGGGAACAGGCATCAGAGATTACTGTAGCTAAATCAAGACTTGCTTGGCGAGTGTGTGCAGTAGGGAACGCAGAAAATTCATGGCATCCCCAGAAGCCAAGTGCTTTCACATAGATTGCCTGGCTGTCCTAGGGAGGACCACTGGGCTCTGTGAGCCAAGCAGGATGGATAGGCAGGGAATGAATGTCTCCTGGCATTAGCAGTGGTTGCCATGATAATTTCTGTTTGAATTTTTGAGTCATAAATCAGTTTGTGTCTGCAAGGACACTTCCAATGGCTCCAGCTTTATCCTGGTGTTGGGAGCTATTTTGCTACAGCTGGAAGGTGCTTGTTCCATCAGCTGGCACCAGGACTAACTCTGGCTCCTGGTTTCTGCCCTTGGATATCTGAGGGCAAAAATCTTTTGGCTTCAGAGGCAGTTGCTCACACAATGTCCCTGCTAGAAATAGAACTGTGTCCCTCCTCTTTAAAGCAGGGCCAGATTCTCTGTCTGCATCTTGATGTGTAAAGCCTTTCCCCTGGGAGGGAGCCAGCCTCCTTTTTTCTCCCAAATTCGCAAGTGTCCATACCTCTTGCTGTCTGACAGAGGGCTGAACAGTCTCTTCAACTGAGACAGGAATTTGGAGTCTTTCCCAACCTCTTCTGGAAAGAGGGTGGTGGATAGGACAGCAATAGTGCCATGTTGAGGTTTTTGTAAACTGAGTTGGTGATACCAGAGATCTTCTCTAACATTTTGTCCCTGTGACTTTGCAGTTTGGAGGTAAAGGGAAAGAATGGTGAAGCTCTGGATGCTGGGACCATAATGGGTCAGGAAGAAAGGAGTAAGAAAGCAAAGGAAAAAGACTTGGGATTTAGTGTGGACCACCAAGATGGGAGAAAAGTGAGACAAATTTTTGGACTAAGACTTCAATTTCTCCAAACCATGGGGTGCTGTGCCTGAGGGAGACAGGGAGGGAATGGTTATGCAATTTCACCCTCAATCATGCAAAGGCAAAGAACTGGACAAAGGGATTGCCTTAGATATATTGCAGTTGGAGCCTGGTAGAGCATTTGATGCAGGGTCTTACATGATCTTGTCCTCCCTCTGAGGCTGTTTGGCTTGTTTTGAATAGGAGCTCAGTTATGTGGATTAGTAGAAATGACAAATGATACAGGCTCTGGTCATGCACATTTTCAACCAATGTGACTGATGAAAGTTTTTGATTCATCCATTTCACTGAGGGCTCCTCCTGTGCATTAGCAAAGCAGTAAAAAGCATTTTAATGACAGTTTTAGGTGTGATGTTTTTCAAACATTACTGAGTACCTTGTTCGTGAAGCATGGCAGAAAACAGGAAGTTTGGTCATTTTGGTGGGAAAGTGATGGAATGTTAGAGGAGGAAAAGTAGTTTTTCTATATGAGAGAAACATCTGAAAGCAAAATTCTTTTGGAAGGAGGAACCCTTAAAGCTTTAGAGTGAGAGACAGCAAAGTGAGCCCTTGGGTGTGTGTGACAGACTGACAGCAAGATAACTGGAGTCAGGCTATTGGACTGGGACTGGGAAAAGTGGCATAGCTCCATGGAAATTACAGAGATTTGGCAGTTTATCCCTGCTGAAGATACAGCTGGGGTAGAATTTGCTGACACAAAATTAGCAATCAACTGGTTTGAAATCAGAGCTGAAAGTATGAGAGACGAGTTAAATAAATCTACATGCCCCCACTTTTTAAAGACTGGAGTCTGCTGATTGCAGCCAAGAGGAGAAGGAGAGAGGCTGTGCAGGAGCCTGCCAAAATCTCTGAGGTGTGAGGGTATTACTGAGCAGAGTGGGAAGACTTGGCACACTTGAAAGGAAGTGGAGTATGGCACTAAAGCCCATTCCTTGGGAGCAAGAGGGCTGGCTGGGAGGCAGCCTGGCTGACCAAATCTATCTTCCTACCTCATCCTAGCATCACAGCCAGTCCATTCCAGGAGATAATTGGGTGGTCAAAAAGTTACTTTTGAAAAGACTTAGTTTTGTATCTTTATTTTGTTCCTCTCTTTGGGATTTCATTCCCTAAAAACAACAAGGTTGTTGAAGGCTGCATTTGTTAAGCAAGGAGTAAGTAGCTCGGTTTCAAACACTCACTGAGCTGGTCCTTCAGGCAACTCTTTGAGAATTTTGCACCAAAGGAAAAAGGAGAGAAGAAAGGAGAAAGTGGAAGGGAGTGTTTATATTGAAATCTTTATTTAAATCCAAAAGCCTAGAGCAAAGCATCAAAACACAGAGTGCCTCATACAAGCCAAGACAGGGAATAGAATTTCCATTTTATTCCAGATGAGAAGTAGGTCTTTTTATAAAGGGGGTTGGGTGACAAAGCTAAATGTAATTTAAATTTCTACTCCAATCTATTTTTAATTATTCATGTGTAGATTCTTTTGTAGGGTTAACAAGGAATTTGCCAGGAGCCAGGCCACAAAGGCTTGAGTCGTAGTTTTCCAGCAGACATCCTGAAAATACACTGTCACAGGCAATCAGTGTCCTTGGGGAGGTGGCCTGTTAGCGGGGTGTTTACTAATTGGGATCATTCCACAGTGGATAATTGTTTGTGACACCCACGCTGATTGGACCCACAATATCTTCCCATCCTGCAAATGGTCCATGACAGTTTTGATGAATTTGGAGTTTGGAGTCTGAATAAATGCAAGGAAGGAAAGAAGAAATGCTTCCACTGGAAAATACATGTAGAAGAGCAGAGCTGTGCCCTGGGTCAGCCCCCAAGGATGGAGACACATGAGCACACAGGGAAAGGCCACTGGTGGGTCTTGTCACGCTTTCTGTTTTTTCCTCTTGTGTTAATTAAGAGACTGGAGGAGGACCAGCCATGCCAAAAGAAAATGGGGAGAACTGGTTTATTTTGCACTGGACAGGGGTGCCCTAACCAAGGACTTTTGGATTTATGGGGAAACTGCAGATTTATTGGAATATCTGAATGAGTTCAGATGTGGGTCAGGCCTTGCTGCCAGACAATAGCAAAAGTGATGCAGGTATGCCCAGCAAACCAGCATCTCTCTGGGCTGGGAGCAGTATGTTAGGGTTGTAAATACCATTTTGCAGAGGAGATACAGAGATTTTTAAAATTTTGTTTCTGGGGGCTGGCTGAAAGGTGTTTGATATCTTTTGCTATTATTGACTGATACATGGGTATGTGCTTTATGGCCAGTTTAACAATCACAGACTTGCAAGAGCCTGTCCAGCCCTCTGCTCAAAACTTCTCTGCTCTTCTATCCCAAGCATTAATTGAATTTTCACGCATTTGACAGAAATGTGGTCGTAGTGTTTTTCTGATTTGTATCTGTACTGCATCCAGATGAGCAGGAGAAGCAGAAAGTTTAGTCTTTGCAGTTCAGAGCACAGAGCTGCAGCTGGATTCTGCAAACTCCATGCAAGTGAAAGTGCACAGCATTTTCAGATTTCAGACTAGGGATGAACTTGCAGGGCTGGTCTCTGGCCATGGATAATGGTAAATATTCTGGGCTTCCCTGCTCCCAAAATCTCCTCAGTGGTCAGTAATTTTTCTGTACGTACTTCAACAGGACTCTAGGAAATTTAGGACTGAACATATATCAGGTCTAATAATCACTGCTGCAATTCCCATATCCACTGCCTGGACCTTTTGGTTGGGAAGTAAAGAATTAAAGAAGCATTACTCTGTAACGAGCTTGGCAAGCCAGGGAAGCTATTAGTGCTCTTAAGAGAAACCATATCCATGTCCTGGCTAGTAATAGGCTAAAGTAATGGCTAAAGCACAGAAGGCAAGGATTCAAAGGTGTCCAACAGCAAGAGAGCTCATATTCCTGTCCAAAACAAAGGTCAGTCATCCTCTTAATCCAGAAATTGTTCCTGAAGAGAGAGCTCTCCTCCTGCAGTGGTCATGCTCTATTCCACAAACAAATGAAGTTCCAGATGCAAATTTGCATGGAAAATTATGAGAAGCCATCTAGATCCAAGCTTTGAAAATGGGAATTCTTCATATAATCTCTCATTTCTCCCAGATCTTCCCGGCCCAACCCAGTGTGAGAGGCATGCCATGGAAGGGAGGCTCACTGGGTGTTTTAATGGTGGTCCTTGTAGAAGTAATCATAGTGAGCTGAGTGGTGGTGTGTGATAGAATAGAAAATCCCTCTTTTCAATGGTCTGATCCAAGTGGAAATAGTCCTCTGAAGATCTGTCTGGATGCTGGAGAATACTCTCCAAAAACTCATCATGCTGCAGCCTGTGGTTGCACTGGATGAGTTCAACAGAGTTTGGCCAAGATAGACACTGGGAGAAAAACCAGTGCCTTGTCCTCGAGGCAAAACTGAAGGCGCTTCTCAGGATATCAGAACTGTGACATTGAGTAACAGTGCCAGGCCAGTTGTGTAGGTTCATTATTTATGCAGCTGTATTGTTCAATTCCATACGAAATCACCAGCACAATGAGAGCTGCACCAGCACAGCACTGGACAGGTGAGTGGAAATGCACACGACCTGCAGGAGGAGATCCACTGCCACAGAAAGGCAGGTAGTGCCTGTCAGATACTCACCATTTAACACTCTATTTAAGATCTCCCCAGGGAAAACCTCCAATCAAAGAAGAACTGTATTCCCTAAAATAAAACTTGCAGGGTTTTCTCAGGACCTTCGTTAGCCTTGTATTATGTTGTGGTGCAGTGAGGAAACTTGCCCAAGAGACATACAGAGAACGAAAAAGTCCAAACTGGAAATGCCCAGGTGTGCTTTACAGTTGTCCCTTGTATGCAACAAATGGGGTTAATTAACTGTTTCTAAAAATATGCTAAAGGTTTCCCCAGCAGTGAGAGCTGGGACACTGCTCTGGTCATGCAGGATTTCCCCAAAGCTGGCAGGATGACACAGGAGTGGTGTGGTCCAGCTTTCTGGCTCCTATCAGCAGATTATGACTTAAATGGGATCAAGGACTCAGACGTTGGAGTGGGAGCACTGGTTACATGAGATGATCATTTTTATGGGTCTTAAGAGAGGCAACCCATCTCCTAAAACCCGGCATCCCGCACATTTGCTTAACTCTGATAATCTTCCGGAGCTTTAGGAGATTCACAGCAAAGGGTGGACCTGGAAGGATTCCTGGAGGCTGTCAAATAAGTATCCAGTGTTTCAATTGCAATGAGCTCCAGTGCATCTTCTGTAAATCTGTTTCAAGCTGTGTTTTCGGGGTCAGTGGAACACAGTATAAATCCCAGCTCACTCAAGTCCTTCAGGCAGAGAATTTGTGGAATACATATGGAAATACTTTTGCTTGGTGTTCTCTGCTCTGCACCTCTCCCAAACAGAACTTACAATTGTGTTGCAGAATAAAAGGGAAAAACCTCCGAGCCTGGAGTAATGTATACAATTCAATAATACATGAAATTCAAAGCCGCACATTAATCACATTCATGTTTAACTCTCAGATTTAAACCCCTGCAGGTTGGCTGCCCTTTGTTCTGCTCAGTGGAAGGGGGCAATCCAGCCTCTCCGTGCAGAGTTCAAAAACTGCCTTGGGTAACAAGTGCAATTGACTTTTTAGGCCTCATTGTATTCTCCCTTCGGGGCATAGTGTGAAGCTACTGCACAGGTTGGCCCCTTATCAAGCTGTTCAAAGGGAGAAAAGTTTGGATAGCAAAGGTTTGGCAGGTCACTGAGAGGGGCTGCTCACAGGTTCAGGAGGCCAAGACAGGAAAAGTGATGATGCTGCAAGTCAGAATCCAGCTGCATTGGCAGGTCTGGGCAGGAAGGGCAAGTTATACAACAGCCTCTCCTTTCCTCCTGCCACCATCCAGCTTCCAAGCCCCTTGTTTTCATTAGTGTCAGCTCATTTGCAGATTTTTGTGAGCAAGATTTTGGATGGGAATGCTTGCCTCTGACATGCCCTTGTGTGTGTTGGGTTATTATGAACTGTTCCTGGTGGTTACCTTTGTCCAGGATTCACTCATCCGAGCACTGCAGCTTCCTTGCCTCTGGACCCCTGTTCTCCCTCCCTCCTTTCAATCCATTCAAAATGCTGTTGCAGTATGGCTTTATCCCTACCCTTTTCCAGCAGCCTGGCTTTCCAGGGCTCCACACAGGCAAATTAAGCCACAGGGAGCAAAGACTATTCTGCTGCCCTTCAGAAGAGTGCTGCCATAGGAACCTGCCTGCTTGCTAATGCTTACACTGGCCTTGGTTATAAACACCATGGGGTGCTGTGGCTAACTGGAGAATGAAATTATTTGCAGTAGCTGGTTTGCATCAGGGTTATAGTCTGGGCTGATCCAATCACAGCAAGATGTGGCAGCAGATATACTGGGAGTTGGGCTGTGGCTGCAGATATATTAGGAGTAGCTTCAGGTGGACAAATCTGGGGCCTGGTAGCAGACCAGCTCTGATACTGTGGAGGTTAAGCATGTAGTAAAATCCTCACCAAAACCCCAGTCAGTGACAATTAATCTACAATATTTTGGCTATCACGGAGTTTAAAGTGCATCCACAGAGCTGTAATGTTGTCCAGCTTCCAAATCATGGTTGGGTTGACAGGAATCTTCCAGATGATCAACCTGCTGCCATGGGCAGGGACACCTTCTACTATCCCAGCTTGCTCAGGGCTCCATCCTGGCCTTAAGCACTTCAGAGATGGGGCATCCACATCTTCTCTGGGCAGTGCCAGTGTCTCTCCACCCTTATAGCCAAGAATTTCTTCCTAATATCCAATCTAAACATGTTCTTTGTCACTTTAAAGCCATTCCCCCTTGTCTTGACATTCCAGGCTATTATCCAAAGTCCCTCTCAACTTCTCTTAGACCCCCTCTAGACACTGGAGAGTGTTCTAATGTCTCCTAGAGCCTTCTCTTCTCTTGGCTGAATGACTCAGTGTGTGTCCACAGGAGAGGTGCTCAGACCTTGGGTCCCTGTGTGTCAGCCCAGGGAAGGTTGTTCTGTCTGAATGGAGGAGACACAATCAGCATCCCAAGAGGGCTTATAAACATCCCAGAAAACAGGATATGGAGCAGACAGTTTAGGAGTAAACAGGAGTGACTCAGTGAGACTACCCATCACCAGCCAAATGAGCCTGAACTTTGAAGTTAAATGGTCTGAATTCCGGAGAGTCCGAACGTTTTACACTCTGAAGCGAAATGCCAAGTTCAAGGCATATAGGAGGTGTAGTGTTGGATTAAGTGCTCTCCAAACAGTGATGACCTCTTGCTGCTGGGTCATCCAAGGACATTTTCCATGCTAAATTCAGCTTCTGATGGTGCACACCATTAATAGTCATCAAAGAGGTGGAGGAGTTTGATCCTGAGAGGACCTCTCCAAAACTTAAAGGAGGAGAATAAAGAAGTCTTTTAACAGGGGGTGGAATTTAAATGTTTGTTAAGATTGAGTGGTAAATTCGTCACTCTCACCTGCAAAATTGTGGGCTGACAAATTGGGCAGGGCCCAGTTGTGGGCTGAGCCCACCAGCCGACAAAGACAGTGTGGCCTGAAGGACTTTCATGTAGAATACAAATATTGAGGTGCTACAGAGGGCAAAATTTTCCGGTGTTGCCAGTTGAAGAGAGAATATTTTATGCAACAACACAGAATTCAAACTGCAGTTATAAAGTATATACTGTTCTTGTAGGGCCACACTGGGGTTTTAATAAAACAAATGGCAAAGCTCCCACTGATAGGGTTTGGCCCACAGCAACTTCAGCTCTGGAAGTTATTCTGCATTATATGGAGAAAGAAGAAAATTTCCAACCTATCAAACTTTGATCCAAACAACTTTTCCTATTTATGTCAAAAGAATGATTCGTGTCCCGTAAGCAGCATGCAAAAATTTCCAAAAGGCTGGATTACTGAATAGTACTTTGGAGTTTTAGTGAGAGATCACACAAGTGACTTTCCAAACTTACTCCCTGTGCTTCTGCACTATCGAAATATATGGAAAAATGTGGAGCAGGCTTTCCAAAGGCATTAAGCACCCCACTTGAAATCCATATAGAGCCAGGTGCCTAATTTAGGCAGTCCCTGGTGTTTCATAGCTGCCGTAAGGAGCAGTGTTATTCAGGACATAGTGAAAGATCTCAGAGAAGTTCTGTTGACTTAAAAATGATCAGGACTCAGCTCAGCTTCTGATCTAAAGGTTTTGAGACAGGACTAAGCATCTGTCAGCTGCCCAGTAATAACTTGTATTCTGACCCTGTGACAGTCCACAATAAATGGGAAACAATTAGATTCAGTCTTTTAGTCTGTAACTCATGAGAAAGAGACCCCATATTTGAAAAAAAAGGCTCCCCAGGAACATGAGCATGCATGTGGACTGAAGGAAGCTGCTCTGTGGTAGTTTGTTGCAATCACTCATGATTTCTGAGTCAGAGTTCTGAGATACAGCAATTTCCAGTCAGAGTTCTGAGATACAGCAATTTCCATCTCCTCTAACTTGTCTTGATTCTTCTGTTCCCTCCTTTCAATTAATTTTTCTCTTACAGAAAGGAGGGGAGATTTCTGTCATAGGCCACTACTGAAATTGTAAGTCTGATGCCCACATACCATTTCTTCTCCCTGTTTTCCTGACTGATGAAGATGAGCTGTATCCCATTTTCCTAAGGGAACAAGACCCACAGTGGTGGTTTTCTGCATGCTCTCTCAGCTTGGAGCAGCACAATCTGCAATTTGGAGCTTTTGTTCATGTCCATAATGGTTGGACACTCAACCACTGGATGCTCCTGTCCTTCAAGGAGGGTCACAACTGGAAGATGTCTTTATGATCAGCCAAACTAACCCAGGTTCTGAAACTGCCACATTTGGTTTAAAATTTGTAATTAGTGAACTGTAAAGAGGGGCTCAGTTCTTATTACACTAGGGAGAAAAATCAGAGAACAATCTTTAAGGTGCAAGGTGTGGGAAAGGAAACTCCCACAACATTTTAGGGAGGAGAAACCCGAGTCTCTTCGCTCTACAGCAAGACAGGGGTGACACATTCTAGAAAGCTGAGTAGGCCTTGCTTGGGACAGGCTCAGCTTCCTGACAGAACTCCCTCAGAGCAGAAAATTGGTTCTAACATCCCAAATGTTTAAAAATATAGATAGGAATAAATTTTGAAGGAGCATGAAGTAAATCTGAGGCAAGAGATTATATCTAAAAGGACTTTTTTCTTAAAAGGCAGTGTCTGATGAAAGACTTGCACTCTATCTTCTGTTCATATGCTGGGAAAAAAATATTCTGGCCACACTGCAGGCAGCCAGATAGTTCACAGAAAGATTCAGTAATTTAACATGATCTTACGTGTACAGAACTTGCTGTTCTTTGACCTAACTCAATCCAGGAGGGTTTTAAAAGGCGAGAAATAAGGTGTTTCTAATTAAAAAAAAACTGAAAAAAGAGAAGCTTTCAAGAAGAAAATAAGTAAACAACAGAAGAACATGGATTGAAGAATTATTTAATTTAAAAAGTTGCCTAATTCTCCCCATGTTTCAACATGAAAGGTGGATCTGTGGCCAGCTTGGAAAGTGCAATCACTTGGCTACTGGCCCACACACATGGGTAGCAAGTCAACTTCTGCCCTTCCTCCCCACCACTCTGATGTGCTGCAGCGTGGCAGGAGGAGACAGAAGGACGTGAGCAGGAGCACTGCAGAACTGGCAGAGTCAGCACTTGATTGGATGCCATTTTTACAGCTGTTGGATGTTTGTGTTTGGGAAAGGAAAGCTGATTCCTGAGTTTAAGACAAGGATAATTCCAATCCTCCCAGTGCCTCAAGAGGGGAGTGATCAGGAGGGAGTCACAAAGCCTTTGAGAGTCACAGTTCTTAAGGTGACAGATTGGGAGAAAGGCTCTTTTTCTTGGTAAATCTTTGGAGGGGAAAGCATGTAGGATATTTTAAAAATAGGTTTTGTTTAGGGAAAAACTTATTTGATCTCGAGTTTCACTGCAATTTTGATCATTCTCTCTGGCATCTGGTGCCCATTTAAAAGATTCAAAGTAAGGAATCGGTTAAAAGCATGCACAAGCAAATGTGAAATTTGTGCTAGAACAGTGCACTTGGGGATTTTAATATAATAATTGACCCCTTCCTTGTTTGTCTGCCTAACGCTCACTTTGTTCTCTCTAGATCTCACAAGATATTGAATTTACTGGCTAGAGAAGGGCTGCAGACTAGAGAAAACAGAAAAAATTGCTGAGAAAGCAAAATAAGAGGTTAGTGGAAAAAAAATCTTGTTTTCTCTGGGCAAACAGTACTTATTCTCTTTGTGATCAACACCAGACACTCTCCAGCAATGGTTTCTTGTTTTTCACTCCACCCTGAAAGAGTTCTTATAACCAGAACTATTGTTTCAGTGGCTTTACAGATTTGACAAAAAAAATCCAGAGAGCCATACAATCCATGTCAGATAACAGTCAATCAGTGCTGAAAACCTGCCACCTCACAACTTCCCAGCTACCAAAGAGATTTACAGACAGTGGGGACAGACAAAAGCTCTCTCCCTCTTACTCTGTGTGTTTGTCGTGCTGCAGGCTTTTTATGTTTTCAAGGTAGATCTTAAATTTGTAATGGAAAAGGAAGCTGGTGAATATTTTGTGCCTGGCAGGCTGGGAGGGAGAAACGACTCCTGGGTGAATTGTTGTGCTCAATACAAAACAAATTATCTGTACTGCAGAAGCCCCTGTGCTTCTCTGTGATGTGGGCACTGTGAAGCCTTCATGCTGCCACCAGTGTTGGAAATGTTTGTTCTTTGGCCCAGAAGACGCAAACTTTTGTGGTACCTGAGAATACAGAGTGCTGGTGCCATGTCTCAGAGCCAGGGTAGAGCTGGTGGTGGACTTCACTGAGCTGCTCTGAAAGAGGAAACAGGGACAAACCCCAAAGTTTCAGCGGGGTCATTTCAGTGGTGTGTTCTTGTCTCCATTCTTCACTGGTGTCCCATTGCACCAGACTGTTCCCTCCCAGCTAGATCTGCCTTTTCTAGGCAAGACTGCTTCAGTCAAGGAATGCAATGATTTTGGGATTTCCTATTCTAACACTTGGACTGATGTTTATGTGTCTGGCCTCTGATTCAGTTCTGTGCTTCTCAGGTGCCAAGCAGCTATCTGGATCTTGTAACCAGCCTTTCTTTAGCTGGCAGAACAAGTTCCCATTATGAGCTCATTCCTATCTATAGCCATGCAACCACTTTCTTTCTCAGCCTGTTGGTTTTACCTGTCCCCAGGAGCAAGAGTTGGGCAGAGGAAGGATTGCACAGCCAGGACCAGATGCATTTGTCTGGCTGGGGAATCCCGAGTTCTGAGGTCTGATAATTAAGTGTTTCATTATGCCTGACACTGTGGTGGAGCCTGGAAAAATATGTGATGTGTGTTAGAGCACTTTCATGTGTTGGAGCACAGAGCTCTGCTAGAAACTAACACTGGGGGAGAACTGAGTCTGCTGTGTTGGATTAAACCTGGTTCTAAAAGGTCTAAACCTTGTTCTGAAAGGATCCAGTGTGTCCTGAGTGAGGACAAGGGACAACTGATGGCAGCTTGTCCCACCACAGGCTGCTCCACCTGCAGCCTCTTCCCCAGGAACTTCCTGTGTGGAAGTGGAATGAGCTGAAAAAAGAACAAAACTGTTCTTGGGGGAGCAGAAGAAGACAAAAGAGGATGCTGAGGAGGGCCAGAAAGTCCCAGGGAGCTGGAAGGCTGTCAGAAGGAAAAGACATGACTGGAAGGGTCCTGAAGACTAAAATGTGAGAGGAGATTTTCTCTGCAGCTTTAGATGAACTGAAAGGCATTTGAGCATGGCTGGTTCCCTGTCAGCTCCTTATCACTGTATCCAGGCATCTCTCCAGAGCCTATCAGCAAAAAGAGATTTCTCCATGAATCATTTACACGGAGAAATTCTGCTGCAGAGACCATCTCTGCACGACACCCTTTGGTCCTGTGCAGCTCTACTGTTCTACATCACATCTGCCATCAAAATCTCTTTTGTCCTGAGTGAGACCTTGCTCATCACGATCAAAACAGTCTAATTCTAGAAAGAACAAAATTTAATTTTTTGAGAATTAAATGACAAACTGTTCCAGCAGAAGGAATTAAATCTTAGAAATGGAGTCAGGTTGTGCTGGAGTCAGTCACATCAGAATTGAATTTTCCCAAGTGCCAGCTGGGTTTATGGGTTGTAGGAGAAAGAAAAGCCTTATATGATGCTGAGAACTCCCTGTCCAGGTGCCCGTGTGTGGACAGGTGAGCTGGATAATCATAGTTAGATAAAAGCTAAAGGGTGTTCTGTGGTTGGAACTAAACACTGCGCAGCTTTTCTTTTACACCAGTGGGAATAACTTCTGGTCTCTGCTTTTCTATTCAGCCTGACATTTATTGCTCACAAACAATGGAAATAGCTCACATTTAAAGTGCTTGCTCATCTTAAAACCAAGACCCAATCAAAAAGGAACTCTTTGAAAGAAGTTTTCAGCAATAATTTATTTCACTATAATATGAACAAGCTTGAACTGAAACTTTTATGACCTATGACTTGTCAGATTTTTCTTCACAGACCTTACCCTTTAGCACATTTTTCATGATAATACAAACCAATCTGTTTATTATTTTCAATTTAAAAAAGTAAAAAAGCATTGCATCTTCATGAAAATTGCTTCATTGTTGGGCTGTTTGAGTGGTCAGTGTAATATATCATTGTTTGATCTGGCAGAACCATCTATTTATAAGCTAGTATGTGTCAAACTATTTTTTTGGCAAAACTGGGAAGACACCTGGTTTAGTTTAGATTCCTCGCTATGTAATTCCAAACATCGCTCAGTCCTCTTGGATGGAAAACGTGGGCTGGGATCCAGACTTAGGAGTGCTGCTGTCATTCACAAGATGCTCAAGGGCCTCTGCTCTCAAGGTTCATGAGATCATAAATTCTTTTTTTAATTTTTCTTTTTTTTTTCATAGTACAAGTCTAGGCATGAGCCCAATGCAGGGCACACACGAAATGTGAGCGAGGCGCAGTCAGCCCCGCCTGCTGTTTCAGAGTTGCCTGGATTGACCAACAGAGCAGCAGCGAGGCAGCCACTGCAGGTTTGCTGGTGAGATCAGGAGGAGTGGCTCACCTTTGCAGAGCTGACATAAAACTTGGGCAGGCAGCGCAATCCTGGGCCAATATTGGGAATAGAAATTAGAAACTCAGTAATTCTGCAGCTAAGTACATTTAAGGGAACTGGTGATTGATTTGCTGTTGAAAGGCACGGTTCAATAGCAATGCAATAATGCCTTTACAGAGGTGTCTTTGTAGTTTGTTCGTTCCCCCTTGTTATATATGACATGTTATATATGACATTTTATATATGACATACTGTAGCAGTACTGTATTTTAATACAGTTCCCCTTTTGAGTCAGCTAGATCGTGTTATTAGAAAAGATGCAGGCTGTGCCTGTCACTGTTCCATGGCTGTAAAGCTTAAGAGCTTTCTATTGATGGATTCATATTGATTTCAGCTGTAATTGGTTACAGATCTCATAAAGGGTGCTGGGATCATCACTGTCAAGTGATTGGTGTGATGAGAGTTGTAGTGTGCAGGACTCTGTGTGTGTTCAGCACTTACATAAATGTAGTAGTAAAGATGAGGGAGAAGGCAAGGTGAGAGCCAGAGGAAGAGAGGAGGAGAGAGGGAAAAGGGAGGCACAGACCCTGACCATAGACCGTGCTCCTGGTCAGACCCATGAACCTGGTCCTTTCTGTCCAGTAACATCAGAGCATTCAATCAGCACCAGGACCAGCCTTTAGCAACCTTTGTTTTGCCTCTGTGGTGGATCTTCTGTCTTCTACCCGAGAAAGAGCCCTTTACAAGGAGCTGACCAGTTGTCTAAATAGGCTCCAGCCCCTCTTGATTATTTTCTCTTCATCCTCCTGGTGAGGGACATAGGTGGTCTGGAAAACAGAGGCCAAGTGAAACTGTTCATGCCCAGAGCAGCTAAGCAAAACTATGCTTTGAGGCCAACTTATTTTTCATAATTTATCTTGTAATGTAAGCCAATTCAGTAGTTTCAGGCAAACTTATTTAAAGCCTTAAAGGGCAAAGGACTTGTATATTTAACCACAGGCTAAGTCTGACTTAAGTACACTGAAGTCAGCAATGACTGTTACTTCAGTGGCTTCCTATGTCCTGTGAGGCAAAGCCCTTCTGCTCCTGCAGCCCATCTTTAGGCCCCTCAGTAATGCAACCTTGACAGTGCTCTGGAAGGAAGAAATGGAGCTTGGATGTGAGTGGTTATTTGTGACATCTGAACATTTATCAATGTAGTGAGTACCCCTGCGTTGCCATTTCTAGCGTGTGTGGGGCACTGAGTTATGTGCTGAGCGAAGAGTTGGTCACTCAACCCCAGCACTGACCTCAGCCAGCTTGCTGAGGGCTCTGAAAGAAAGGTTGCCGTGAGAAATGGCAAAAAAGAAAGGATGCCTGAAGTATTTCCCTTCTTGCCACTTCAGATTTCTCAGGGCTGGGTTTAACCAGCTTGCTGAGGTGCTCCACAGCCCAAAGTGTCCCGGAGATCCATGGTGCTGCTCTGCTCCTTTGGCCAGGCCTGATCCCCAAGGCAGCCAGAGGCTCACAGCAGGGACAGACCACAAGGGCAAAACCTGATGAAGTGGGAGAGGTACACTTTAAACCTTCTTTTGCCCAGGGTTAAACCTTCTTTAATCCTCCTGTAGCCCTTCTGATCCACCTCTTCCAACTTCATACCGGAAGACAAATTAGGATGAGGGAAGGGGATTCTTCAGCTCTCCTGTTGAAGGTTCCAGGACCAGAAGGAACATTACTCCTGTCACAGAAGTTTGTTTTCCAATGGTCTTAAAATTCTGTGCATATTTTATTTTGTGTGCCTTTAATGCAAATTTCAGAAACTGTCAGGTTACATGGAGTTTGTGTTTTATCTTCTTGGACTCTGATATCTGTAACACATCCAGCTTGAACTGTAGGTAGCTAAGTGGTTTGCTGGATGTGGCCCTAAATATTTCTGCTCAAAATATGAAGTGTCACCTTGCTGTTAATGGAGCATCTTCTCTGATAAGACCATTACTTTTCTTAGCTGTCTACTACCAATTCCAGGCTATTTAAATTACGTTACATGGATATATATGGCAAATACATCCATGTAAAACCAGTCAGCAACTGTGCCAGCACAGAGCCTCGGATGGTTTTTGAATCTGAAAAGGTTTATAAGAACTGATAGAAGGTAAAAGAAAATATTATTATGAAGAGCCAGTAAAGGGACTATATTTTCTCCTTTTGTGTTAGAGATTCTTTCCTGTAGCTCATGCAGAAGGACTGGGACAGGCCACCCCCACTAAATCATTCCTTTGAGCATATGTTGGGTTTGAGATGTGAGAGAGAGCAGAATGTTGTGGATTTGAACCATTTCATACTGACTCTGTGTGCAGTGAGAATTCAGTCCTGAGACAAGGGCACAATTTGACTTTTTTCTGTGCTAGTAGATCACTGTAGGAGCAGCATTTAGCAGTTACTTAAAAAAAACAAAACAAAACAAAACAAAACAACTAGAAAAATTGTGAACATCCTCTATGGCTTTTAAACGCAATATTTAATTTTTAAAAACTTCTGTGTCCAGAACCTGGGACTATTGCAGATTTCAATAAATTAGCATTCCTTAATAAATGTGCCTTGAGCTGTTTCTTAGACTGTTGCCATTCTGTCCTTGGTGGACATAGATGTCCTTCCACTTCATGTAAGGAATGGCATTTTATTTCTTGTTTTGCCCATTTTCAGGAACCCCAAGATCTTTGCTTCTGAACCTCAGAATTTTGAAATACTGTGTCACCTTTATCACTTTAGGATAAAGGTTGAAAACTTCTAATTTCTCAGAAAAACTGTGCTGGCACCTACCCAACAGTTAGAGAGAAGAGATTCAGAATAATAGGGATATTAATTGAAGAGTTGCTACAGTTTTAAGAATGCCTTTTACCCTGCAGTAAATTACACATCTTTGTTCTACTCCCTTAATAGTTCTGGATTCTCTGCTTCCTGTTGTACCTATCTGTTACAATTAATGAGCTCTTTTATATTTATCCTTAATTTCATAAGGGTAAAGAGGATGCAGGTTGTGGGAACAACTAAAATATTTTGTCTTCCATATCCTATATGGAATCCCAATACAGGATCCTTCCTGCTCCTGAATGTCTGTTTGCTGGGCCCTGACAATGAACACTATTTCCAGTTCTGTACATATCTTAGCAAAAAGTAGGGCCTGTTCCAGTGGTGAAGGCATAAATTTATTTTATGAGTGTTACACAAAACACCACAAGCTAGTAGATTCTGATTTTTATTTGGTGGTAATCTTGATCAATAGCAGCTAAACCATTTACAGAAGAAAAATAAATGGAAAGAAAATTTCACATTTATATTCCAGCTGTGCAGAGGGATCTTGGGTTTTTCCCCATTCTCTCCTCCCAGAGCTTGTCAGCAGTAGGAATTCATAGTAATAAAAGCCAGACTTATTTCCAATGCAGGTGTTTCTGGAGTGATTGTAATCTTTTTGATTAACTGCATCTGCAAGAGATCTCATCATTACAAGCAGAGCAGAAGTTATGAAGAAAGGTGCCCCTAAAGTAGCGAGCTGGCAATTAAAATAATATGATATGCTTTGGCACATGGGATTGGATGGGAATTTTGGAAACACATAAAGGTAGGTCTGAAGATGTCATTATGCCACCAAAATCTTTGAAGCCTGCAGCAACATAATGGATTGGCAAAGGCAAAGGAGCCCGATGTGATTAGGTAGTGCTGAAACCCAGCTTTTGGAGATTAAGCTGCATTACTAAGATCAGGGGCCCTTATCAAACTCAGTCCCAGCAGATTGCCCTAAGTCATCAGGGAAATGGCTGCAGAAAAGTGCTGATTTTGTCAAAACAGCATTTCACTGTTTGTGGAAGTTCCTAGGATGACAGCCTTGGAGGCTGGGGTTTGGTTTCCTCATGCCAAGCAGCAACCTAAGGTTTGGGACCATTACAAACGGAGTGGTCTCACTCTGTATTTGGAACAACAAGATTTAATTGAAAGGGAAATTGATTAACAGTTGCTAATCAAGGCCACATTTTCTTCTAGCCTCTCAGTTGGGGCATGCGAAATATTTATGAATGGTTGTCATTCCAAGCTGAGGTTTTAGCGAGAGCAGGGAAAATTTGCACAAGTAAAATGCATGTGCTGTAATGTGCCTGTAAGTTTTCATAGCCTTTACAACCACAGTCTAAGTAGGACTGTCACAAAAGGGTGGGACTGGGAGAGGTGGAACAGTCTGATGACAGCACTGTCCCTTTCTGCTCACCCCTGCTGCTGCTGGCATATCTTTTTCCAGAACTTTCTTGGTTGCCTGGACAGAGATGTAAAATCAGCTGACACCTGGATGTGTGGCACAAAGAATTAAACTTTCTCAGCCAGGGGCAGGCAGTGCTTTGGCTTTCCCATCATTACTTGCAGAGAGACAAATGAAAGGATTCAGTGTCCTGCAGCCATGACCCAAAGTCAAAAGGCTGTCTAAGTTGTTACTGGAGGAGATCCAGTCGTAGGAAGAAAAATTCTTGCCAAATCAGCTAGAGAAAGTTGACTGAAGTGTGTTTGAACAGACAGATTGTTCAACCATCTATGCAGCTGGCTCAGTAGAGGAAACAGTTATTCCTGGGTAATTGGAAGCAACTATGTGTATGTATGTATAAAAAATAATAATATATAATGGACAATCTTTCAAGCTGTCACCGATTCTCTCAGTGAGGAGGCTGAATTCCAGGGGTAGTAGATGGAAGAACTCTAACCTAGAAATTCAGGGTTGGTACCCTCCCACACCAATAATCCCCTATTTTGTCACAGGAGTCTGTGGCTCTGGATAGTGCTGTTGTTTGACACGCTCCACCCAGCTGTCCCTATTCTGTCCTGCCTTAAAAAGCTGTACCAGATTTCCTCTGCCTCATCATATATCATCAAATAGGGAAGGCCTTTTGGTTTAGTGAACCTGGTTGCTAAATCCAGGATGGGATTTCATCAGCAGCTGAACATCGATGCAGAACCACGGCGTGGACTTGCTAGCAAAACATTTCAAATTCCCCATTCTGCATTAATTTGCATTTTGGGGCTTGGCAGCAGCACCAGATTTTGTATTTTCTTTGGGACAGCACAAGAAGAAATTCTGTTCCTTTTGAAGAATTTACCCTTCCCTGCCAACCTTCTCTGCTGGGCACATGGCAGGACATTGCTGCTCTGGCCCTGGCTTTCCTAGTGGGGTCTGAAGGGTTAAACTGAGCCCCAAGCACTTGTTCTTCCAGCATACCCTGCACTCCTCACTCTCCAGGATTTATGGTCATCTAGTCACTTGTTTAAAAGATTATTGGAAAAATATGTAAATGAAAGTTAATAAATTTAGCAGAGTGGTGTAAAAGCAGACTTATTAGCAACAGGATGCAAGGCTCTGCACATGCTACATTTCTGTTGCTGGAAACACCATCAAAGAGCTTTCCAAGACTGCAAGGCCCAGATGGATTTCACATCTTTATGCACCAGTCCTGAGCCAAAGCTGAATTCACAGGTGAAGCTGACACCACAGCACATGGGGAGGTGTCTGGGTTGTGTGTGTGTCCCTCACCCCAGCTGCAGTTCTGGCTCCCGAGAGAAGTGGGGGAGGTCTCCTCAGAAAAGTGGTTTTGGGTAGAGCAAGAATAATAATAATAATAGTAATAATAATAATTTGTGCAAGGGACAGATTTGCTTCTATGTTGGGAATTTAATGAGGCTTTGGCTTTAAAGCTGAAAATACACATCACAACTATTCTTTTTCCAGGCCCACTGGAACTTTTCCCCCTCTAGAAGTAAAACATCTTCTGCCAGCAGCCTGTGGGGCAGTGCATTAACCATGATCTTTTCTTCCTTTGCTAGCAAAGAAGCTGTAGACTTAAATAGCAAAACACCAGTGCCACAAACCCCATCTGCTTTCAGCACCCACAGGAATCATGGCAAGGATTTCTCTGGCAGCTGGTGGCAGTGGCCACCTTCCTGGGCAGCAGGACATGGAGCAGAAAGAGCAGAAACCCATTTTCCTCAGAGATTCTGCTGTCCCTATTACAGGCTCTGCTCTCCTGAGGGAGCAATCCTCCAACTGTGTAGCTGATGGAGAGATCTCACAGACACAATATTCCACACTGACAACCAAAGACAGGTCTGTGGGTATATTCAAGTTTTTGGGAAGAGGTCCATATGGCAAAACTTGGGAGTTATTATTATTTCAGTGTTAAACAGTTAGGTGTACTTGAACTATACTCTGCAGAACCCCTCTTAGATCCCAAAACAGATGCTGTCAGCATACCAGACTGGATTCTGTAGCCTGGAGATGTAGCCAGAGGCCCCACTAAATTCCCTGTCTGTACTGGTGTTTGCTCTGTTCTTGCCCAAACACCCCTGATGCCTTTTGCATGGGGAGCAGAGTGTTTGGGCTGCTGCAGAACCCAGCTCTGCCCTGCTCTGAGTGCTGGGAAAGTGCCCCAGCCCTCCAGCAGGCCCCGTGCCCAGACCCACCAGTGCTCCAGGGATCCTGCTGTTCACATTCATCCTCTTGATCAGGAACCAGATAGGCGTGTTCAAGACACCTTAAATCCTGCCTTTGGAAACCTCAGACTGAGAAAGCCCTTACAAAAATAAGCCCTCAAACAATAACAACAAAACCAGCATGTGACTAAAAGCTGGAGTGAGGCACTGCCAGGATTTCTCTTGGCAACCCATCACTCCAAGAATCTGCTTTTTGCCACACTTGTGCAAGGCACATTATTGAACATTTCCTGACTATTTGCCCAGGATGCTGTAAATGCTGTCCAAATAGCAGGGTCTTGCCTGCTGCTTTGATACATCTGGCTAAATTGCATTAAGCAGCACGCCAGAGGCTGATGGAGTCCCCACAGGACGTGCTCCGTCTGTCAGGCTCTCCAAAGAGCCTGGGTGATGAATGATAGTGCTAACATTAAACAGCCTGCCTGGGATGTTTTTCAAGTGTCCCTCCCCAGCAGCTTGCCTGCTGCCCTGTCTTCCAGGAGATAACCCAGCACAACAGAACATTACCTCATTAAACAAGCTGGCTCTAATTAAAAACAGACAGGGCATCACCTCCCCTGTGTTAGCCTGAAGGGTCCACTCTGCCCTTTAAATTCCACTTTGGAAGATTAATATCCATGCACGTTGTGAAGAGTGACATTCTTAGAAGCAGTCAGCTCAGAGCAAATATTGGATGTGATGAAAGTGAGCATCAACAACAAAAATTGCAGTCACGGGGGCTTCAGATATTCGTGCCATACCCTGAGAGGGTTATGTGGATGTGTGTGTGAGGGAGCTCTCCATCCCCAGAAATGGAGAGATGTGATTTTGTGCAAATCCCACATTAATACCACCCAGGCATATTGTTTAGACCCAGGTTCTCTATCACTACACTATACCTGTATAAATATATATAATGTATATCTATATAAATACATCTATGTATATATTTTCACAGGACATTCACAGCAGAACCTTCTACAAACATCCTGCCACGTCAGCTCCTCTGTTCATCCCATTACCACAAGTTTCAGGATAAAGAGAGGCCAGGTAAGAGATGCATTTGGCTGGCCCCTGAATGGATGGAAAGGAAAAGGGGAAAATGAATCATATCCATGAACTCAGAGCTCACTTTCCATGGCACTCAGGTTTTTCTTCCCTGATGGCTCTCTGGTTTATTTTAAGCCAAAGGTTTTAAGTTCAAAAATGACTTAATTTGGAATAATTTGAGGCAAGCCAGTAGCCTTATTTAAGTCAATTACTACTTAGTTTGGCTCTTATTCCTACAGAACATTTGACACAGAGCACTGCCATGATTTATGCAGAATTCCCATTGCAGGAGTGGCCTGACACATTGGAAGTACTTTTTACTTCAGAATTTTACTGCCACTACCTGACTGGCAAATCTAATCCTTGTTTGGATTGTGTGTTCAGTTAATATTGAAGTGGTCAGTGGCAGAGATGTGAATACCTATGGATTAACACTTCTTTCAGGTCCAGAAGCATCATGCTTTAAGAATAGCCTTTTTAAAGAATATTTGCTAACCTGAAACAGGTGCAATCTGTTTGATTGGCAGTTTCACAGTTACTCAAATTACAGTTAAGTGAAGTTACTATGATTTGTGTACTTAACTTTTTTTTTTCTTCCATTAATAAGATGATGCTTGAAGTCACAAAAAGCTGGCTTAGCAGCCACTGAACTGGAAAATCAGCACAAAAGATCCATTTTAAATTGTCAAACATCATGTAAAAAGTCAAATGCAGTTGCCTCTGGGGGGAAAAGCTTAATAGGGTTGTTTGGAGGAGCATGACAGGAAGAAAAAGTGCTTAAATATCTATAGTAAATTTTGATCTTAAACTCTTCAGTTTAAACTAAAGAGAGCCAGAGAGCCACCAGGGAAGTAAAACGGTGACTTAACTAGATCTAGTCTGTGACTTGAAGAAATGGCTGTCTGAAATGCAGGTGATGTAGGCATTAGTTTTAGGTCATGGTGCCACCTACACTTTGGCAGTATTTAGTGAAAATTGCTGTACAAAAACCATGTACTTGGTCAAGGTGGGGACACGTTGCAGCTTAATTAGCTGGTGTCTTGGACAAAACAGCCAGAACCACTCAGTATGATCTGTAATTTCATCACACATTTAGTGGAAACAAGTACCCTGGAACAAAGAGTCTCATCCTCTGTGCCTGCCTCTCCCCCAGGAAATGTTTGGCTCAGAACCTAAGCAAGGGAATTGAGATTTAAAACTGAAACATCAGACTTAATGCTCACCTTAATCTGCACGTGGGAACAGGAGAATGGATTTAATGAGGAAGAAGCGGTTTGGATCCTTGCCCAAATTTTAGTCCCCAGTATCATGGCTTGAGAATGATCAGGTGCAATTAAAAAAAAAAAAAAGGTTTCTTATTTCTGTGTTCTCCAATATCTATTTCCTGCCAGTGTTCAAAGTGAGACTGTCAGGTACTTCAAGAACATCTGTTTTCTAGCAAGACCTAAAGTATCAGGGAGATATTACCCCAATATCTTTTTATCAGGAGATCATCAGTCCAGTTATGGAAGGTCATTTGGGAGGGCAGGCAGCCGTAGCAAAGCTGGCAGACCCTTGAGCTGCTTCAGGCAGGAGTTTCAGCAAAATTTCACTGAGTTCTTGAACCTTACAGCTCCACATGGACTCCCACCCCTCCATTTATAGTGGTGTTCAGATTTGCAGTCAAGTTCTTTTAATTCATAAAGCATTCTTGTTGTTATGAGTATGATCTGGAACTCTTCATGATTCTTTAAAGTGTAACAGGTTTAAAAAACAAAACAAACCCAGGCAATAAATGGCTTTTTCAGTTTGCTTTTTGAATAGTCTGCAATAGTCATAAAATCAAAGAGGAAATAATAAAATCCAATATTCACACACGTTATTAACTAAGTGGAAATGGCTTTTAAAAACACTCTACCTCCATCTGTGCTGAATCCTTGGGAGTTCCTTAAGGGCTCCCTTAAGGGATATAAGTGGCAAAAGTTGTGGTAGACTGGAGTAAACTTCTCTTCTTCACTGGCAAGACCCTCACCTCCATCCTAAAACTGACTTATTCCATATTCTCACCATTTCACACAAGGAGGTAACTAAATTAAACTGACACAAGGAGATAATTGCAAGTTAAACTGCTTGCTGCTGTGGAAGTTGCTAAAGGAGAATTTGCTGGTCTCAGAGTGTTTGAGCCAATCAGTTCATTTGGCCCAACAGAAATTACATGCTACGTGCCTGTCCTTTGGAAATATGTGCATCTAGTTTGTAAATTCACCTTGAGTTAATGATAAGCTGTTGCTCTTCTCTTCCATTCTGCAGCCATAATAATCATGAGGCCATGACATGCCAATTCCTAAAACATCCTTTGTCCATTCTCAAAACTAGGCCACCTTCTACCATTTGACTGTCTTACATTCTAAAATTCAATGAAAACTTTTGATCAGGATGTTATTTCTTCTTCGCTTCATCAACTCCTCTAGGAGATGAGATGATTTTCTCAGTAATGGAATACAGTGCCAAAGGACATTCTTTAAATGTGCCATTTTCCAAGCTGATGGCTAACACAGTGTTCTAGTAGCTCCTTTTTGTGCACAAGGAGGTGTGATGAGATGTAGAAGGATGGAACAAAGCAAATATTGCCTGAAAAATGTTTCCTGGGACCAGGGCAAGGAGGATGCTCCATCCTACAAAGAGTCTGGCAAGTCATAGCAGGCCATGTCATTCAGTTGTGTCCTGACAAAAGCAGATGTTGGGCACACCCAACTTTCCAGTACACCAGGAGACAGTGTTTTCACAGCTCTCCTTGCTTCACTCATCAAGGTAATTTGTTTCAGCTGAAATCAGCTTGCCTCCCTCAGAGCTGCCCCTTGGCAGGCCAGGCACCTGCACTAACTAACCAAGGCCTTTTCTTTTTTTTTTTTATTAATGCTTCTATTAATACATTAAGCTGCTAAGCAAGTTCCAAACTCTTAGGAATTCTGTACTAGCAAGGTTTCTAGAAGTCCTGTTTCTCTCCAAATGAGTGAACTCCACCTGAGCCACTGGCACCTTGTGCACTCAAAGGAACAGCCTTGGCCTGCAAAGCTGCATGGAGATGTTTGTTACTGCACCTCATGGGCAAACTCCTGTAATCCACATTCCCTTCATGCAGAAACTGCTCCATCCCACCTAAGAAGCTTCTTTGAATGTAGTCATGTTCTGGTGTCAACCTCTTTGAGGCCTTTAAACAATGTAAGACCTGCAAATGGAGTTGAGCAGAGAATGTTTATTTCATTGGCAAAAAATTGTGAATCTCAAGCTTTTCCCCTGCTGGGAATCATTACAAAACCAGAAACAGCTCACAATAGCCTGAACTTATTCCCCTGGGATGTGGTAAAGCCCATCTTCCATCCTGGCCAGGCCTCACTCAGGATATTCTGAGTTGTCTTGGTATTTAGTAACAGATGCGTTTCTGAAGAGTTTTAACAAAGATATTTTCCAGCAGAAGACATGTCAGAATGGTCCTAACCAGACCTTACAATAGAGCCAATCAGTCATAAGTTTTGGGAGGTTTGATGGTTAATTCCAACTTCCAGCTCTGCTGCAGGAAGAATTTCACACAGCTGGGATTGATTAAATAAGAAACTTGAGATGACACCATTGCAGGCCTAAACATTAATGGCAACAGATCTCTCTCCTCTCAACACCAAAGGTAAAAGTCAAAGTAGTCTTGGCTATGTCTTGCATATTTGCAGATCCAGGATGTGTCAGGCTGTACTGCACAAATCCCTGAGCACAGCCTCAGTGATGACCTTTATTTACAGAATTAAACGGGCACCTCTCTCCCTCAGTGTCTCACTGGAGCTTAGATACCCTATTTAAACACCAGCCTTTCAATTCCCATAATCCCCTTCCAAAGGGGAAAATACTCTAATTCCTCACAAGCCCTCTAGGACATAAACACAGCACAAACGTTCAGACAGAAAAAGTTACTTGCCTAAGAGAGCTTTTCCAGAGAATGAAATTGTTCCTGACTGTAGAATGAGAATTTAGCCATGTAAACTCACTTTGGGGTCTGTAGTACAGGATATGAACATGAATGGAAGATTAAAAATATGAGTAGAGAATAAAAGCTCTCCCTAAATCTCCCTTATTGTATAAGCTGCTATGAATTAAAGCCCTTTCAGCCTGATTTTTAGTCATCAACGTAATTATTCAGGAACATTTTCCAGACCAGTGTTTTTTACAAGTATTTTAACAACCTGCAAATCAGGAAACTGTAAATCAGAGAAATGAACTGAAATCAGCAATCACAAGGCAGGAGGCCCCTGTCTGAGGCTGTGACAGTGAATAGTGACAGCCCTGCTCCCTTGTTTGCCAACACTGGGAATGGCTGCTTGGGACAGGTTTGAGCTAAAATCCACCACAGCCTGGCACCTGACAAGGTAGAAAGAGTTTGACTGCAGTGCCCTGAGGCAGAACACACTCAAATCTGTGAAAGATGTGGCATTGCAATGCTCTGGGTTTGTGTTCTCTCCTTTTTCCTCTCCAAGCAGGACGAACCTACAACTAAAACTCCTTTGCAAATGTCCTCTTCCTTTCCCCAGAATGAACCAGTTCTGCTTCACTTTCATACACCAAATTGAGGCAACAGGTTTATAAACCATATTTACAGGGCAAACCATAAGTTTTAGTGCCTAAAAAGCACAGCTGTGTGTTTTCTAGAGGTGCACTCCATCATCAGCCTGGGTCAGCCTCACCTCAAGGCAGAATTCTGATCTCTATTCCATGTTGTAAGTATGGCATTAGTTTTGCTGATTTTTTTTTTTTTTTTTTTTTTTTGGTAGTTAAGTGAGAAGATTTATTCAAAAGTATTGAATACTGAGGGATTCCTATTCAGCCTGTGCAGATATGGTTGAGTGGCAGCCCTTGGGTTCAGTGGTCAGCAACCTGTAAGGCAGATGTCTAATCTTTGACAAAGGATTCATGTGCCAGAAACCAAAATCACAACTGGCATAGCAGAAAAGTGAGCTACTGAGGTCCCTGCTCTGCTCTGCTCTTTATGGGAGAGAAGTAATTAAGTTATTAGAAAAATCTCCATTAAAGTGTGGTAACAATGGAAAAAAAAAACAAGTAAAAATAAACAACAGCAAAAGAAAATTGCTGTTTTATTTTTTCCTTACCATAGATGTCAAAAGAGGACTGACACTGTTCCACTTACCCCAGAAAAAGTAATTTCAACCTTGCAGAACCACTTATGTAGCCAGATACCTGGAGCTGCATTAGTGCTTACTCACACTTGGCTATAACCCCAGCCAGGAATGCATAAAAGGTGAGCTCCTAGAAAGTCCAGAAAAGGATGATAGGAAGACAACTAGATTGTGAGTTTTACTCTCTTCTGAATAACAATATTTCTTCTATGATTCTGAGAAGAGTATTTCTATTGTTTCTGAGAGGCTTTTCCCCCCACTTTTCATTCTTTCTCCAGAGTTCTCCTCAGGCTTTGCAAATCTCTGTTGTAGCTCAGAATAGGTCAGTATTCTCTAAATCTAAGTGGTGGCTTTTCTTGCTGAACTTCCTTCCATAAGGAAAATACATTGGGGTTACCAGGAGGGCTGGCAGCAATTTCCTAAACATCCTTTTGAAAGTTAAAAAAAAAAAAAAAATAACAGCAAATAACAAACACAAAGATATTCTGTACTCCCATCTCCTTGAACAGAAATGCTGGCAGCTGCTGCAGGGAGCTGAAAAAATCATCATTACACTCCAGGCAGCTTGAAACCAAGTAATATGCATTCACAAAAGGTTTTCATTTTGGAGCTATTGTGCCTGGCCTGTTTGGGAGGAGGGGAGAAAGAGACCTATTGTCTCTTAAAAAGCAAAACAGTGGCCTGGTTTTAGTTCTGCAGGAATGGAGTGATCTGTGTGCTGTTACAGTCAAGACATCCCCTCTGCAGATCTCACTCCCTGCTCCACTGAGTTTGCAACTGGCTTGCCAAATCCCCACAGGGCAAGAGGCCTTGCACTCCAGCTGCTGGAGAGGGAATATCCCCCACTGCTCAGCATGATAGAAGAGTAATAAAAACATCATTTCTAATAGGAAAATGAGGCTTGCAGAAGCAAATGGAGGCTGGCTGACTTAACAGAGAAAGGGCTTTGGGAAGGACAAAGCCATCCTGAGCAAGCTTGGGGATGAAAACTTGAAAAGAACAAGTGTCCCAGAATCCCTCAAATGTAGGCAGATAGTGAACCTTTATAGGCATTTGTAATTGCAAATTGTATTGGCATTGTAATTGTAGAGGCATTGTAATTGCTGACTAAAGTCCTGTTAAACTTTTAATAGACACTACAATTCTTTATGAAAATGTTGTCTAGGATCTTTCTAGAATAAAAACACTTCTCTATTCAAGCAATTACTGCAACTTTTCTCAGCCTCCCTTTTGTTCCTGACTGCTCTAAACAAAAACAACTTTTAAAGAAAACTACTGGTTGTAGGCACAAAGCATCCAAAGAATTTCAGCTCTGTCTTTGTCAAGTACTTAACATTGATCGAAACTGTGAACACAGACCTGTTGAATGACACTTTTATAATCAACTCTTCATTATACAGCCTTGCTTTGGCACACTTAAAAATATATAGGAAAGATTGTACCCACACTACAAACTCAATAATTATTTCATCATGGCCTATCTTGCCCAAGACTATTCATAGAAGCTCTCATCATGTTCCAGAGAAATGGTTCTGTAAGGGAAGAAATTCCCAGAGAAGGGAGAAAATGGGAATTTGTTGCCTGGACTCAGAACAAAAGCTCGAGGTGCTGATCCTGAAGTGTTCTCTCTGCAGTTGCCTCCTGATCTTGAGCTGGTCTCCAGGAGTTGTTCAGCATCCATGTGTTTCACCGGTGAATCTTTGGAACAACAACATCCTCAGTGGGCTTCTCCACCCTTATCTGTGCAGGAAGTCCCTTTGCAGAGAATTGCTCTTGGCAGGGAAAGTGTCAGCACAGCTCAGCCGATGAGATCACCCTGAGTTACCCCTTGGCTCTGCTGGGATCCCAGGCTGCCTTTTTGGAGGAGAGCAAGGAATTGATCCCTTCCTATTGTTTTCATACTATTAGGTCAGGTAATAATCCTGCTTCATATCTTGATAAAAAGAGAGGAAGTATCCAAGGGGTCTTACCCAGTCTTTTTTAGGTGAAATACACAATTGAAAAATCCCTGTTCTCGAGTTTACCTCAGCATAAGGAACTCAGAGAGCTGTATTTCTAAAATGTTTTGAACATTTTGAGTGCACTGTCCTCTTGCAGTAAGTGGGGCTCTCCCAAAACTCAAGAAATAAGATGTGGCACCAACCATAAACAAAAGTGATTCAAACTAGTTTGTGAGCATCTCTGCTTACGTGAATTTAGTCCTAAAAGTATTTTTATAATTTAAAAGAGTTATTGCTTTTTCTCCACTTAAATAATCTCAGCTATACATAAATATTGATCAAATAATTAAGGAACAAAGATGTTAATCCTTTGCATTTGTGTTCAGCTGTTTTCAATGAAGAACCTTAAGTGTAGCACCAGAACAATTTGGACTCCTGGGATGTGTAAGCACATGGTGTCTCTTTCCAAACAAGATTCACGGAAGTTGTCTCATTTGAAGCACCAGGACAGCAAAAAAATAATAATCCTATAAAGAAAAGGAAACAAACTGGAGGATTTCATATGTTTTTCATTGGTCAAAACATGATCGTACTAAGAAAAAGGGCAGGTTGAAAACTAATGTTTTCAGCTTCTCAATGCTAGGATTAAACTCCTGTTGCTGAAACTGTAGGAATTTGTCCTGTGAAACAGCAACAGCTACTTCAGCAATGAACATTATAGGATCTATTATGACACTGAAATGAACTGGTCTGCTTGCATTCAGCTGAGCACAATGGTATAGGCATGCCCTGGTTGTTCGTTGTAATGGTGTTTCTAAACCCAGATATATATAATATATAAATGTATAAAATATAGAAACGTATCAAGTGTTATGAAGCATCCCCTCTCTTCCCTGTGAGATACTCATGCAGACCTGTGCCTTTTCCACTGAAGGAAAATGAAGGAATCTTGGTGTATTTCTGGCATCCAAGGCGAACGATGTGAAAATATCTTTGGATCAATGTTGTCGCTTTGATGCTCCAGATTATTTCAAGTTCAAACATTTTGTGAACCTTGGCTCAAACACTTTGCATCTCAGACTACATCCAGGCTGGCTGTCACAGACACTTGGCACCAAAATCCATGAAGGTGCATTGCATGTCCGTGATGTTCTGGAAGGTGCTTCTGTGACTGCAAGAACAATGTTGGTAGGAGAGAGAAGTGGGGCTAGAAGTGTTTCTTAAGTCAGATATTTTGTAGGACAATGAACAAATGAAGCTCAGTTAAACACTGGAAAAAGCCTTCAAACAAACAAATCCCCATCAAGTCAGTTCTATGGATAGAGGAGCTCAGGGAGAGGACAGGGAACTTCTGAGCTGATGTGGCCAGAAAGCCTCAAATTATATAAAATGGGTAAGTCTCCCACATTGCCTTGATTGTTTGAAAAATTAGTATCTCCAACTTGTTCTTACAATACAGGAAAGAAGTGTTAAGACAAAGGACTGGACCTCTACAGCATCCTGACATTGCAAAAAGCCAGAGTACAAAATTCTCTTCAGAAATCTACTGAGTTGAAAAGACTCAAAGGCATGAAATGGGTAAAGTTTCTATCATGAGTGACAGGATTCAGCGGTTCTTGGTTTTGAAGCTATCAGTGAATCAGTGGATGTCTCTCTTTTTTTTTTTTCTTTTTTTTTTTTTTCTCTTTTTCCCAGAATAGAAAGATAACAGTTTGTTTTGCTCATAATGGTTTGTATGGACTTACATCAGAAACAGTAGCCTTCTGATGAAATTAAAACTGCATCCTATGTGGAATTTGAAAGAATTCTGTGTGATCTTCTGATGTTAAATGGTAGAGATAAGTTAGTTCTGCAATATCTAACCGTTGTGAAGAGCAGTAGAACGTTTGTAAGATTAGATGGAGCTGCTGTCAGTCAGCCTGACACTTTTATTTACTCAAAGGACAAGGTGATATCCAAAGAGTCTTGAGACTCAGTTTATGACATCAGAAGCAAACAATACAACAAAATTCATGAGCCAACCAGCCCAGACAAAATAATTGACATATCCAGAAACCCCAGATGTTCCTGATCTTAGCTGAGATCAGGTCTGAGGTTTTAGCAACTGTTGATAGTGAATGAGAGATTTTTTTTTGAAACATAGAAAGGGAATTTGCACTGAAACTTTTTTCATAGAGGCTGAGAGGGCTGTTGCAGAGACAATTGTTTGTCTCAGAATAAGGCACCTTATGCTGAGGATTACAATACAAGCGGAGGACGAGTTAAATGACACATCAGATAATAAAACACAATAGAGATGACAGGGGAGATGAGAGGGATTAACAATGTGAAAGCACTTTACAAGAGTATCCATGTGTGGAGAAATGAGTGAGCAGGACTAAGGATCAAAGTGGAAATTACAGTGTAACTTTAAAGAAATAGAGAAAATACTGTGATCTCTTCAATAGTGAGGTGGAAAAAAGAGACACTGGCTGTAATCCAGAGAGCTCAGCTGTTTTGTAGAAATACCACATTTTGAGGAGCTTTGAGAGACAATTACAGTTCTCAGGACCAATAAAGCACCAGGGGCTGATAGTGTTCCTGCTGCATTATTGAAAACAGGAGGGCCTACACAGACTCAAAGGCTTTTGAAGCTGATTTGGTTTGGAAGCTTGAATAAATTCCTAGTGAATATGCCCAATTCTCTAGAATAGAAATCAGAATGGAAGAAATGTTGCAGTATTTTCCCTTCTTTGTACAGCCTAATATGCCCAAACTGCTTTATAAAATAAACTGGTTTTGTTCACAGAGAGGAGAGACTTCATCCATTAAGAGCTCAGGAGAGAACAGGAATGTGATCAGGATACATATATTTTTATTTATTTATTTATTTATTTATTTATCGGAGTGTATGTTTGCTCTCTATCTTTTAAGGAGCTTTAATAAATCTTGTGTATTTGTCACGAATTGACTTCCACCAGAAAAAGAGTCTGGCACAGCTTGAAAAGCTAATTAGAAAGGTGCAAATATGAATTGATTGTAATGGCAAACATGGCACATTCTGCTCTGTTTGACCACAGTAAAGGGTTAAGTCAGAGAGATGTTCAAGTATCATTCCTGTAACTTTTCATATGACTGGGTGAGATTAATACATTCATTGTTACATTCTCAGAATGGTGTGAATTTGAATGGTTTACATTTCCTTTTTGACCATTGTGGTGAGTTAACTGTCATGAGAGAGAAGAAATACAGTTCAGAAGAGAGTTGTAGACCAGAAGGTACTGCAAATAAAAAACCAAACTCCAAACAGTGCTTAAATTTGAAGGAAATAAAGCCCAGTTTTTAGCTTAAGATCACCTTGGGAATGCCTTTCTGGGAGTCAGTAAATACTCTAGATTATGTTGATGTTAAAGGGTTTGAACACCTCAGAGAAAACTAAGGCTTGTTAAGAGTGACAATGGTGTTACTTTTTCTGCAGGTAATATTTAGGTCCAAAAGAGTTAGAGAGACCAAGCTGCAGAGCTTCAAGTTGTTGGATCTCTACTTAGATGGAAGAATGATCACTAAATAACTTGAACAAAGCCCTGGGAGAGGGTTTTTTGAGAATGTAGGGGGAAATGTGTGGAGAAGATTTAATAAAGATGAGCTTGAAGTCTGTAAAGAACCTATTGTAGTAAAGGTAATGAAATCCCTGGCCAGTGTGTTGGCAGAGCCAGCATTTAGGATGATAGAAGACAGAACAGCCAAACATTTCTTGAAAGGCTGTTCTCATGGCATTTGACCTGGGTGCTGATCAAAGAGCCAGCATGACTGAGCATGACCAAGGGCCCTTAATGTGAATTAGTAACAATGGAGGAAAAAATGCCCTAATGGAAAAAAAATAATGCCCTTGACAGTCTTAGCAAACTATGGAAAGAGCCAGGGAATTTTTGGGCCTGTAGAGCTAGTAAATAAGTAACTAGCACTGCATTAAAAGCTGGATGTCATAACAGGGTTTCTATAATGGCAAATATTATGCAGTTAAAGTGCAATGGGAATTTTGCATGGAGTAGGTCAGAAGGTAGACCTGACCCAAATATTAGACATCAGTGGGGGAGAGGAAATGAGGGCAAATCTTCTTGAGAAGATCTAAAAGAGTTAGAACTATTGAATCAAGAACTGTGAAAGGAAGCAATTTGGCTGGAAGGATTCTGATCACTGCAGCTTTGGTTTTCATGTGAATTCTTACATAAAAAATTGTCTCAGCTGGACATAAAGAGCTGTAAATGCACCACACTGGGGTAATTCTGATATGACTGTTTGACCTTTATCTGTTTCTTCACTCACATTTGTATTCTAACCTTCTCAACTGCTAGCACAATATTTTTATGACTTGGACTTACTCTTTATGCAGTTCACTTGTAGGAGCACTTCTGTCCTTAGCTAGCCTGAAAATCGCAGGGATTCTGGGACGTGAGCCAAAGTTCTCTGAAGCTCCTGGAAACACTTGTGGATGAGGCTCTGTCATGTGGCTGTTTGTCAGGTCTGAAGGTATTCACAATTTTCTGCCACGTTCAGACTCTAAATGCTGACCTAGATTGGTAGGACTGACCCCTTTATATTTTCAGTTTCTCAAACCTTTTTATTCTACATCGATATGCAATCAAACCAACATTAAATAATTGTTTGGTGTCCTGAGAATATCTGTGACTACATCTTGGGGGAGATAATGGAGACATTTTCCAACTCCAGAAATACTTTGGGTTAAATTCCTTGATGTGCTGTGGTTGTATAGGTAAGTCATCCTTCCCAGAACCCTTGCCTGGCAAAAAAAAAAACCCAACAAAACCCAAAACCCTTATCACATGTATTTATGTATTTATCACATGTCAATGAATTATTTACAGATACAAGCATTTTCATACCTGCACAAAAAGCTCAGCTCATTGCATTGTGATTTCCCAAAGCTCATTGCATTGTGATGTCCCTCTCAGCTCACCCTGGCTCTTTGCTCAAACTCTGTCCCAGCCCCTCCTGCAGTGCCTTTTTAACTCAGAACTTTTCTCCACATCCCACTTCCTCTTCATGGATTTAAACGACAAGTTGTTCTCCCTCCAGTGGCTTTTGTTCCCATGACTCTTTCTCAGATTTTTGCGTTAGCCATTAGTATCCTGCTGCCCCTGATAGCTCATTGAACTTGGTCTTGAGTCAATGGTCTTGTTTTGAGCTGATTAGAAAAGATTTCCTTTCCTTTATCAAAGCTAAACAAAAACAAGGAAATTAAATTAAATACAAAACTGTGTTGGAATAACAGTAGGGCTGAGACTTGGGGCAGGAAGCTCAAAGATAAGGCTGATGATCTGCCCAGAAGTGCTGCAGGAATGAAAGCCAGAATGTCAGGCACAGTCCAGCATTTTTGTGGGGTTCCATCAGTTGTCTACCAGAGCAGTGACTGCCTGTAGTAAGAAAATAGCATCCCTGGACTGGGCTGGGAGGGAGGGGATGTGGAATTTCCCCCTGTGCTGTTCACCACCCCTCTCTGCAGGCTGGAAGCTGATACCTCAATGAACTGAGGGCAGAGTGAGCTCTGGGAGCAAAGGAGAGGAGACACAGACAGGAGGTCTGAAAGGGCCTCTAATCACTGTCCTCAGACTGTCCATCCCTCATGAAATGATGAGAGAATTTCTCTCGAGCATTTCAGGCTGCTTCTAGGGTAAGAAACATTGCTAAACTGAGCATCCTTTTCTAATGTTGTTCAACAGCTTTATTGCTCATCCTTCTCTGATACGTCTTTTTATAGCCTTATACAGGGACAGAGGGCAAATATCCATTTATTCTATCCTTCTCTCAGTTCCCTTGATGACAACTGAAAACTGTGTCTACATCTGATGCTAAAGGAGTTGGATTATTGCTCTGCTGGAAAACATCGTGTTAGTAACTCGAGTATATTTACTTGACTTGAGCTGGAAATCAGAGTTATGAAGTTTCCATCCATCCTGCTCCTTATGGAGATTGTTCACACTTCCCCTCCATGCTGGTGTCTGATGAAATGATAGAGAAATAACCGGGTGTGATGGCTTTAAATATAATGAACTGCCCCATAGTTTCACTTCCTACAATTTCTGTCCTAAGTAGGAGCTATGATGCTCATATTTTCATCAGCAGACTGAGAGCCAAGTTTAAAGCTGAAGAAGGCCCAAAAAAGAAAAGCTCTTCACTCTGCTAGCAGGTACTTGGGCATAGAAACACTGGGGAAGGCAGGAGGAGTGAGAAATGCAGAGTAAGAACTACAGGTCCTTTGACTTCTGCCTATTTTCTAAGACATATGGTAAATCTTCCTTTTTAAAACACAAGTCTCTCCATCGTTCTTAATTTATGTGAGCTCATTTCAATTGCACTGATTCTAAATATTTCTTTGGCTATTTATTTTTAAACAGTGTATTTCAAATTCTCTCTAGGAAGAGAACATTCAATTGAAATTCAAGGCAGGGCCCTCTGTTGGAGCACTGCTGACAGACAGCTGTAAGGACAAAAAAAGCCACAGCTCAGGTAATAAAGATGAAAGGAGCTGAAAACATGAACTAACTTCCACACTTGCTGTAATTCAGTGTGGTTTGTTTCTTTCAGATTAATTGAACACTGGCAACTTCCAGACATTTTTGTCAGGAGGTATTGCAGATAATATTTTTCTCAATTAACCATTTTGGCAAAATACCTGAGGGGGGGGGGGTCTACGGACAGTTTCAAACCTCATATAAATGATCTATAATAATTTAAAATGTGTAATGTTGCTGGACTGCTGGACTGCTGGCTAGTCAGAATACGCTGGGGTAAGTTTGGAGAATAAATGTCCCCATCCAGCAAAGTTCAGCACCCTGGAAGTGGCCACAGGACTTAAAACTTCTGCAGCTGACAGCAGAGTGTCAGGGCTCAGCCCTGCAAGTGCTGACAGTGCCCAAAACCAGCCCTGCTTGGAGCTCTGACACCTCCCTTGTAGAGCAGGTGTTGGCAGGAGCTGGAGGTTCTTTGCCCCTGTTATCTGTGGCTGTTATCAGGTGAAGCCCCTGCCAGAAGGATGGAGAGTATAAAAGAATACATTCCAGTGACCCTTAAATTATAAAGATGCCTAGAGCTCGGGACCACCTGGAAGATGATGTTAGGAGGGAAACGGAGATGACTGATGGATTTCTCCTTTTTTAGTGTCCTGATTGCTGTTGTCACTCCAAATGCCAGCCCTTCACAGCCTTATCCTGCTCCATCTCAGCATCAGTTTAACAGCATGGATGGCTTCCTTTGCCTGTGGCCATTTAGGGCTCATCCATCTGGAAAGACCTGCCACAATGCATGTGAGAACTCACCTGTGCAGGAAGCAATACCAGATACTTTGCCTTAATGATTGACAGAGTCCCTGTGATCCCAGTAACACAAGCTGATACCCTGTGTGCTTTTCTGTCCTACCCCCGACTGGGATACATCCTGTGTGTTTGTATTTGCTGTTTTCTGCCTTCACTGGAACAGAGGAGAGAGTTGTTAAAACCCTGTTTTGATTGACTCCTCTCCCTATGTAAACCACTGTCTTTTCCTCATGGTATTTGTCCACAGAAGATCTTCTGAAGCTGAAGGATAGGTGTGTTTTTCAGAAGATAAGAACACCTTGTTTTCCTTTGCTTAGCTGTTTTCCCTGACTCCAGTGCTGGAAGAGAGGTCCCTGACCTTTCTCCCTGATCTTTCTCTCCCTGGTGCTCCTTCTCTCAATATCAGATTTCCTTGGCATGATTTGAAATTCCCTGTTACGTTTTTTTTTTTTTTTTTTTTTTTTTTTAATTTTTATTCACCTTTTTGGGCACACAATGTAAAGAAGGGACCAAAGAGGGGACCAGCAACAGAACTACCCAGTGGAGAAGTGGAGATGACTGACCCAAGAAAAAATTGTGCTCCTTCCTATGACAGAGGAAAAAAAGAAAAAAGAAATCACATGGGAAGTATCTCAAAGCAAAACCATTGAGAATTTATGAATTAGATTCTCCAGAATACTCTTGCTGAGAGTTGGTGACCAAAAAAAGCTCTTTAAACTGCAGTGTCATGTGACAAGTGAAGAGCCTGAGACTGTTCCCCATTTGGTTTTGGTTATTTAATACAAGTTAGATTAACAGAAAGCTCTTCAATGAAAGGCCTTAAGGAAGAACATATTGTTGATCTGAAAAAGCCAATAAACAACTGGCAGCCATGCATGGTATTTTCATGCTAAACCAAGATAAAAAGATTCCCTCCCTGTTCGCCCCCATGCCCCCTTGTTTCTTTTTGGGATAATGTGAACATATGTTTTTGTCCCCACGAAAAGGACATGATTTTGATCAAGGCTTTGGCATGTCCAGCGAGCCTAAAGCAATTTTTGCATTTGCAAATAACAAAAATTATTTTTTTTAAGATTGGCAGCCTCCCACCCTCGCATAGAGCAAACCACCTCACAGCCTTGACTGTGACACACAGGCCAGTGAGCCACAGGGAGTCTGCACAGCACTGCTGAAACCTGATTGTCTCCTCAAAACAAGTTTTGTAACCAAAGCAATGGCTCTCCTCCTCCACAGTCACATCCAGGAAGCTCTCATGCTTCACACCAAATAATAATTAGCCTGCCATGCCCTTTGTGACACTTGAAAATGTCTGTACCAGTACCTAAAGACTCATCACCAACTTTCCTTTATTTCCAATTAAAATAAACATGTATTAAGTAAATATTCACTGTCAGGTTTGAAATGTGAATTACTGCTGTGAGCTGTTTGTCAGGCCTTGTTCTGAGACGTGTTGCTTATGATCTGCCCGGGTGTTTGTTACATTTTCCCCTGTAAGAGTGTTTGGATATTTCATCAATCATGCATGCAAGTTCCTTTGTCATCTTTTGGAGTGATGTGGTTTCATTTATAAAAACCATGTTGAGAACATGCTTCCTTTTAAAAAGTGAAACCTCTTCTTAGCAGTGCTTCATCTGGAAGTGGCAGGGACAGAAAACAACTTTAGCTTGTCTTGGGGATGATTTCTCTCCACTGTAAAGTTTTTCAGTTCTCCATGCAAGCAGCCAAGACCCCTTCTTGAAGGGGTCTGGTAGTAATTAGGTCACTCTGTGTGGATGCCACAAACTGTGAGCAGTTCTGACAAAATCCAGGTCTAAACATATGCTTGGACATCTTCCACTGAGCAGAGATGGAAAGAAGGGTTTCAGTGATCTAGAACATTCCCAAAGATACACAAGATAGTTTTAAGGAAGATGTGAAGGAATTCTGGTGTTAATGGATCATCCCCACATAGTCTCTGTGTGCTTGCCCTTAGGTATTGAGGCAACAGGCTATTTCTGCTTTTAGCCTCAGGCAATTTAATTTCTTCACTGAACGGTGGTGAGGCATTGGAATGGGCTTCCCTGGGAAGTGATGGAGTCATCATCCCTGGAAGTGTTCAAGAAACACCTGTTACCTCTTCGGTGAGTAGATTGCAAAGAATGGCTTATAGGGAAACTCCTAATTAAAAAATGAGTTAATGAGTTCATCCAGGTTCACCATGAGTTTATGAGACTAATGAACTAATCCCAAGCAGTGACTGTGACACTTCTCTGATTGCCCCTCCACCTTGATTACTACTTCAATCCAGAACTTGATGGAAATCTGGGTGGGACAGAACTAGAAAATAAAAGGTGCTGTGAGATGCCATGTGTCTTGGCACAGGCTTTTGGCACTGGGGCTGGGAGGCTGTGCATCAGCCCAACTACATGAGCTCATGTCTGTGCAGTTCACATGCTCCCACTTTGCAGTGAAACAGGAGAGGGTGCCTTGGCATCACATGAAGAAGCTTTTCGGTCCCTTTCAAATGTCAGCTTTCCCCCTGGAGACTTGTTAAGCACAAAATGACAGTGTCCCCAGGTCACACATTACTCAGCAGCAACATGAGGCCCCCAGATGTGCTGTGCCTCCAGCTCACAGGATGTTCTTTGTCCAGGAGACGTGGCTCCAGTTTTGGGGTTGGTTTTGTTTTAGTGCTTAAAAAGGGCAGGAGCCAGCACACTGATTTGACTTGAACTTGAGGCATCACTCTCAAACACAAAGATCCTCCCATTTCTCATTCTAGCTTGAGCTCTTGAGGAGATCTTATTCTCTTCCTTCAGTTCAGTTTGAATTTGTTGTAGCATATGGACGTGTTTAGGGATTGCAAGAAGGATCACCACGCTTTGTAATAAGTGAAGATTTAAAAACTGAGTGTTCTTCCAGCTGTATATGTGTGAGAGGCAGATCCACTTACAGATTTATCAGGCATGAGAACACACAGAGAGGTGCTTGTACTCCATCCAAAGCTCCTCATAAAGCAGTTTAGTTTGCACAGCTCTGAGTTTTCACTGTGAGTTCATCTTCCTAGAGTGCTCCACAGCTTCACACACAGTGTTTTGTTTCCAGTTAACTCAGTTAACTCCATTGATTTAATCAGTTTGGTTGCTTTTTCCTGCCCCAGTGCATCCATATGGCATAAGATTTTTTTTTTTGGGTTTTTTTTTTTTTTTTTGCTGTCGCATAAATATAAAATAATGAAGTCAGGCTCAGGGATATGCCAGAGAAAACACAGTGTGCCTCATATGAACTCAAGATGTCAGCTGGCTTTGTGGAAAAAAGAAGATGGATTTTGGCCCAGTTAAAAGTACTCCATTAAGGGACGTATAAGGGATGTTGCAGGTTTGCTCTGGGATACCATCAACAATGAGAGGAGACATTGATTGTCTTCTGTAAATGGAGCTCTTCTATGAGAGAATGAATCCTGAATTCTGAAATTTCTATGAATTGCTTAGCACTTCCAGGGAAGTGTCCTCAGTCCATCTCTTCTTCCAAGGCAAGTGTTATTGTGCCATCTGGTTTGGGGGCTCTCTGCAGCCACTTCTCATCACTCCTGCGAATCAGATTTTTTGATCAAACCTTTGTCTGTGCTGCTGCTGATAGAGAGACTCAATAACTGTCTGTGGCCAAGGAGAGGAGTAGAGTTACTTGGTATGTGGAAAAGAATATGGGACCAAGAAGGAGATTCAAAGGCAAGAGGAAAGGACTCAGAATATAGTTAAGTTTTCCAAGAATTTGTGATTCTGGAACAAGTAGCAGAGCCAGCAGTATTTATATTAAATGTATTAAGAAATATATCCCAAATTCAAGTGAACGTTGTTAATTCTCTGGTAGGAAGAGACATGGTGAGGCTTTTTCCAATAAACATCACTAATTTGGATAAAATAAACCATGTGTGGGGCTACAGTCAGTAAAACTGGCCTGGTTTGATAAAGCTCACTGCAACATTGACCCAATGAACTGCGCATCAGGGGCAGGATTCAGGCTCTCCATCATCAGGCTCCAATGGCCCAGCATATGGAAATGTTCAGCTTTCTCACTGTTCTTGTCTGGCTAACAGGCTTGACTTGTGCGAGTAGAAATCTAGAAAACATCTTCAAATCCTATGAGAAACCTCAAAATCTTTCAAGGCATGTGTTCATAGGGAACATAGGTCAAGGACTATATCTTTGTCTTCTGTATAATCTCTGCAGAATGTTATAATGAATCAGTTTTTATCTCTCTTTACACACCCTAAGTTAGCAGCCAAATCTAGAGTTTGGAAATAAAATGGGCTCTTTCCTGTTAAAATTCATTACTGCAATAAAAACCCCCGAACACATTAACTTCTCATCTCTTTTGTACCAGGTCATTAACTGCTCAAAATCTCCTGGTATTGTCACAGAATTAATGATTGCTCTTCCAGAACACCCAGTCTCAGTGTAATTACTGTGCTAGAAGAACCCACTGGTTTGAGTTATTTTATTTTGATCCAAAGCCATCTGTCCTAGTGCTAAAGCATCCGATCCTTTCAGCTATGAAATGCTCAGCTGGCACAAGATTTCCCCACCATTTTACCAGGTTAATTGATGGCACTCATGTCCAAGAGGAAGGTGGTAAGTGCCATCTGATGTGCCTGACATAGGGATCTACATGAAGAAATCTCAGTGAAGTAACCTTTCAGTCCTCTCTTCTGTTCTGCCTTTCAGAGGATATGAAGCCTACAGGAGCAGAATCTGTATTAGATATGGGGCATTAATAAAGATTTCTTCTTGGAGAAATTGGCAGTAAGAATTCAGCACAAACTGATCAAGTAAATCTCAGAAGCCACTTGTACAGCCCCAAGGAACATTAAATTAAATATACTCCACATGGAAGATGGGTAAAACAGAAGAGGCCAGCTCCTATTTTTATAATGGGTTTAATTCTGAATTTAACCACTATTCAGATTTGCTTGTTTTTAAATTAGTCCCATCCCATTTCCAGCTTATTTTTTAAAACTTATTCACTGTGTCACAGGAACTTGCTGTAGGTCCATGATTTCATTGCTCCTAGAAGTGGACTAGGGATGAAAATTGAGAGTCAAGGATGAAAACCAGTGGAATTCAATATCATTCTGAGCCTGAGCTTTGGCACTGGTGAATTCATACACAGAGATTTCTTTGAAATAACTCCTCTGTGAATGTTGGTTATGCAAAGACACTCTGATATTATGTACCAGAAGAAACATATTCAAGCGTCAGTGCTGACACTGAAGTTTAGTCTGAAATGTATGCTGATATTTTTTAAATCCACTCCAAAACCTACAGAAAAATTAGGTATTTTAAGCAATATTTTAGAACATTTTAAAAGGAAGCAAAGAGCTTATAATTAACATCTCTCTTAGTCTCCTGTTTTTTCTTTTAATTTAAAAACATCTGGAATCCAGTGTTGACAGATAAACCCCTTAATCTCTTTACTTATGTTAAATGTGCTCTCCAAGTCCTATTTTTCACTTCTAATTTAGTGGCATTTGAAGGGGGTGTGTGGGGAAAGTGAGCCAAAGGCCAAAATATTTGCAGGAGGATTGGTGCAGCGACTTCATTGTTGGAAACACACCTGAAGAACGAAGGGGTGCCCACAGACAAACCTCCTTTGGGCTGCCCACCTCTGCCTTGGCAGCTGGTGGTGGGTGAAATCTTCTCTGCTGTCTTGGTTTGAAAAGACAGGTGTCTCCTAAGGAAGACAGGAGACTTCCTTGAAATGTAAAATGCAAACCCCCTCCCTCAGAATTATTATGATTTAGAAATAAAGGGGCTCTCAGGCAAAGATGTGGGAATAGGAATAACAGTTCTTTACAAGGAAAATGAAAAATACAAATGCAATAGTAGAAACAAACAAAACAAAACAAACCCCAAAAAACCCAAACACTGCCAGAGTCAGAGCAGGCTCTGACCCCCTGTGGGTCAGGGAGGTGGCAGCAGTCCCATCCCAGGGTGGCTCAGCCCTCCTGCAGTGCCAGCTGTGCTTCTGCTGGAGCAGGGATCCTGGACAAGGGGGAAGCTTTCCTCTGAATCTCCAGGGCTGCTGGAGATGGGCCTGGTATTCTTTTGGGAATGCAGGGGAGAATAAAGCTGCTCCTCTGGGAATGCAGTGGGAAAAGGCTTCTGTGGTGTTCCAAACCTCAGATTGTATCCAGGTAGGAATGCTTGGCTCCTCCCCTGGGCAGAGCACCTCCCCATGGGATGATGGAATTTTCTCAGCCACGCAGGGATACTCACTGGCCACGAGCAGAGGATCTTTCCCAGAGGAAGGATTGGTTGTGGAAGAGATAAAGCTGCCCAATGAACAGAAGATAACTGCTCCACCTCTGACAGACGGTGATAGAACACACACCCCCAGCCCAAGGCACCCACGCACAAAAGCCAGGCTGCAAGAGGCTTTAAAACTAAGCTGTGCTCAGTTCATGGTCCTTTTATAGGTTCCTGTGCAAAATTAGTGCTGCATGGACAATTCCTCGCTGGTCTTTGGCGATTTGGAGCTGCTGTGGATGAACTCAAAGCAGCCCCATCCTCATGGGAATCACTTGTAAGGTTGCCAAGGAAAGCAAACTGTTTGTTTAGTGGCAATCACTTTCCAATGGGCTGTGGGAGGTCGTTTGGCATCTGACACTGTTAATATCTGACATTAATGGAAGGCTGGGTGACAAAAATCTGGCATAAAATTGCATTTAGAGCTGTGAAATTCAAGATTACTTGCTAGGCATAAGCCTATGTTTTCTGTCATGCTCCTCCCATGACAAGCAAGCAGGAACCATCCTGTTGAGATTCATCTCCTAAGAAATGATTTTGTTTAATCATCTTTGCTTGGTGGCAAATGGTTGTCAGAGGTGACTTTGTCCAAAGTAAATCTGCTTTTTCTCTTCATTGGAAACAGGCACATAAATCCCTTATGATGCTGTGAAATGTAAAGGACACACCCCAGTGCTGTTGGGAATGGTTTGGATTTCCTTGCTGCTTCTGGAGTTTTTTTCCTTAAAGCACCATCTCCTGGAATCAAGGGATCCTGTGGTGCTTTTGGAATTAAAATTTTGTGGAACTGCAAGTTACAGGAAAATGCTAAAAACCATGTGAACCATATATAACAAAAGGCAAGTATTGGGAATATGGTGGTTATTGGTTCTGTTGGTCTGTACATGGAATAATTTCTTTGGGAGTTGCAGAAGGATTGAGTGTCCTTTCACTTGAGTGCTTGGAGTTTCCAAGGCTGAGGGAACAATCCTCCATGGAGTGGAGGGAGAGCAAACCCCTGTTCCTGAGACACATGGTAGAGAATGGAGAATGTCAAGACACCTGCACTGACATTTTTAAGGCAAAAATCTCAATTTTCAGTGTTCTGTCCCACACTTCATAAATGAATAATTGCGAGACATTTTAAAGAGTCTTCACTTCTACTTCAAGTAAGAAGGTATGTCAGTAAGAAACAGTGACCAGAACTGAACAAATAGGAAAAAATCCTTATGGATGTTATTTCAAATTCCAAAATTAATTTGTTTGGCCTATGTTCAAAAGCTTCCCATGTCAGCTTTGTGGAAACACTTGGGTGCCAGTGTTTTACTACCAAATGAAGATTTTAAAGCTCCAATACTTTCAGTGAGTCACTGGAAGTGAATTTAGTAATTTGGAATATTTAATTCAGATTTTGCACTGTGTTAAGCACTGCAGTCATTCAGGTGACAACATCATAAACCTGAGTTTTTTTCCATTTCCCTTAGAGAACAGTGGAATATTAGTCAATAAACAGGGTCTGGCATTCAGAGGAAAAAAGACTCAGAATTCTCTAACTTGAAACAGTGGAAATTTCAGATAGTGAAGCTATTCCAGGAAACAGTGAGCTACTGTGTTTGTAATATTCATAATTTGGAAGGACCCAGAAGGGTACTGCTAATGCATCTCAAGCTGTTCCCAGGGAGCTGACAGAGAGAATGTTAGAGAAGCTACAGGCAGATCTTGTTTTTAATAGAGATTTTATGTGTACAAACATATATCTCTTGCTGGTATCCCTGCAGCTAAGATGTTAAGAACAAAGCCCTGCTCATCCAAAAGCACCCTTTGCAAATATTTAGATCTGGAAGGCAGCAGATTCAGTAGGGAAGTTGGAAGTTCTGACAACTCCAGGTTTATCAAGCAACTAACACTTAATCCATGCCAGCTGCCTGTGGTTTCCTCCCTACCACTGCCAAACCAATACTAAATATGTGTTTCATATTAGAAATAAATCTTTTAGTATGCTACAACATGGTTATGTCTCTTAAAGTACATAAAAGAGCGAGGACTCAGACTAAACTGCAGATTGTGGACAGTTTTCCTTCAGAACAGAATTCTGTTTTTCTCAAATTGGGCTATTTTTATAGTTATTGTCACCAGCCATGACTTAGTGGGACATGAACTGGGAGGGAAGAAGACTGGAGTAGGGCCTGGCGTGGTGGTGAGGATGTGTCTGGGTGGGAGGGAGAGCAGGTATGGAAGGATTTAGGAATTTGCTGATGTAGGGGATGAACAAGGGTGGCTGTTGAGGCCATAATCCAGCATTACCCTCCCCACTCTCATTCCTTTCACTTCCTGCTGACCTGTGTGCCTGGTGGCCTAAGCAATTATTTTGTCTCTGTTTCCCATGAGGCATTTTCTCCCTTCTTCTCTCAGGGTGAGCTGAGCTGAGCCGACTCCAGAGACTCCAGACCTGATTGTGCTTCCCAAACCCTGCAGTTCCATGCTGGTCAGGAGGGATGAGTAGGTATGAGGTGAGGAGCTGGAAAGAGTCAGAGCTAAGCCCAGGCCTGCTTCATTCTGGGCTTGGTTACGTAAATCCTGCACTGCCCTTTCTTCATGGAGACAGAGTGTCCATGTGAAATTCCAGAAACAACACCACCGGTGCTCAGCAAGGGTGGACCTGACACAGGATCTCTGTGATGGCACAGGGGTGGAGCAGGAGAGCCATGGAGACCAGTGCCTTTTGTAAATCCCTCTCTAAAGCAGCAGGTTACATAATGGTTATGAGCAATCCTGGTGTTTACACGAGCCATTACTGAGCTCTTTGGCAAGTGCCCACCTGCCACAGCTCAGCCAACACAACCAGCCAAACGCTGATCTCACATCCCCACAGCCCCACTGCAATGGATTTATCTGCATCTGAGTGAGGTCAGGAGCTGGCCCGGGATCCACAGGAATGGTCAAAGTTGGTGTGTAGAGCTGCTCACAAATCCCTGCCTCTGCTGCTTTTGCAGGCTCTGAATCCTGTTAAGGCTGCTTTGCCACAGCTTTTGGGTTGATCTAGCAATTGAAAAATATTATTCCTAGTTGTCAAAACAGAAAAAAAGTGCAAAAAAATATAGATTTCACATCCCTGCACAGAGCTTCTGGCTGCTAGCATTCTTTCTTCACTTGTAATGACAAATAATACTAACCTTAACCATTTTGCTTGGCACTTGGGATTGTGTTTTCTGCTGTCATTACTCTGCTCAGAACAGGGAACAGTTTGTAATCACTGTTTTGGTTTTTTTACCTGCCTCATGTCCAAAAACAAGGCTAAAGGAGAGGATTAAAGGCTTTATTTGCATGGGAATAAAAGCCACATCAGTCACAGGGTCCTGGAGACCAGGAAACATTTTGTTTTGGAAGACAGTAGAAAGTATCTCTCTTATCTCACAGAGTATTGTGAGCTGTGGGAGGGTTCTTGGTCAGCCGAGCACTATGCTTTTCTTCAAAATTATTTTCTTTTACGTTGTGTCCTTTTTTTCACATCTAACCATACAAAATTCGCTCCCAGGTTTTTGTTTTCCTAAGAGCCTGCAAGCAAATAAGAGAGAGAAGCAGAACAGAATAGAAAAGAGGAGTTCCTGAGTTCAGGTTCTGCCTGGGTGTGACACCAGCGATACCAACACCACAAAGGTTCTAGAATCAGACCAAAGAGATTGTCACAAGGCCAGAGAGTTGGTCATAATGTGACAGGAATAGGTTGTCTGCTGCTATTTGTCACCTTCCCATCAGTGGCTGAGCCCTTGGAGGTGATTCTGGATGAACTCAGTGGGCAGATAAATGTGCAGTGCTAACAGGGACAGACCTCCCTGGTTGTTGAGTCCCTTCTCTGCACACTGCAGGATGGACAGCCACGCTCTGCAATTTCATTCATAAATTCTTCAGGCCCAAGTCAGTTTGCACAGTCCAGTGATATCCTGCAATTTCAGCACAGGGTGGTCCTTTTAGTTTTCTGAATAACACTCCAGAGTGTCTTTTAACAAAATTGATGTGATATAAGCAATTTCTGCACTGAATATTTCACTGCTAGACTTGTAAATATGCAAACCCATCTGGCTGGACCATATTTTAAGAGCAGGGATGCTAACTGATGTTTTTAGGAAGCATGGGAACATTATGATATGCTGTAAATTGAACAGGGATGTCCTGCACAAAGAACTTTCCATCCCAGCCACATTGGAGGCAGTTTCTAAGAGTAGTTTCTTCTCTTTCAGGGAGAAAAGGATACAAAAGCTAAACTTAAAAAATCTTCATGGAGACTGACCCAGCTATCACCCCCCAGCTCTCTGATTTTGCAATAAAGCAGAAGCTGATCAAACCCTGTGGAGCTCTTCAGGGTGCAGGGAAGTCTCCCACGTACCACAGATATTTACTGAACAACTTCAATATCTTGAATCAAAACAAATGGGGCAGCTTTATCAGTAGACTTTCCCTGCTTTTCTAATCCTGTTTCTCATGCAAGCTCATTGTAATAATCCAGGCTGGATGTTGTCCAGGCACCTGGTGGATGTTGTCATTCTTCCATTGACTTGACAATGGAGGTGTGGGCCAAGAGTGAGAACCTGGAGGAATAATTGCCATGACCAAGAGGGGTGGGAAAAGGCATCACTGGCAGTTTTGGAGGTAGTAATTACTAAGAGCCATGCAAAATCCTCTCCATCCCTTTCTGGGTGATTGAAAGGATTCAGCTCTGCATGCCATCACTGGGGTTTTTGGCTTGGAGAGGCATTTGGAAGTTCATCCATTACTTGTTAGAATCCCTCCCAGTTCAGCTGTGCTGAAAGCGAAATATTTACATTAGAAATAACATCCTCACTGCCAGTAACTGAGCTGCCCATTGTAGAACCTGTGAGGGAAATGAAGTCTTTATAGTGCTCTTTGCTCTGCCATTTTGTTGATCACTCAGACTTTACTCCCTTGGTACTCTAATACATGTGTGACCTTCAAAATAAACCCTGAGCATGGCAGCAGAGCCAGCTTTTTTTTGCTATATAGAATTAGAATTTCACATACTTTCCTTTTGAACACCACTTGAATTTGTGACCGGGTTTGGACCTTGGCTACGTCCTCTCTCTTCGGACTTTCTTACTTTCTGCAGATTTATTTTGCCCTCCTAACATGATTTGAGTCCAAACACTACATCACAAATGTGGGCTTTTCGGCAGCTCTCCAGCACTCTGTTGAATCTTTCTCTTTTGCCTTGCTTTTAATAATTCCAGTCTATGTGGACAGAGCTGCTGCTGCTTTTAAGGCATGTCTTGTTGAAGCTTTGCAGGCTCCTTCAGATTTGCCCAGGACTCTGTTATAAAAGGGGAAACTAAATCTCTTATCCATTCCCCTTCCAAATCTGTGTGTTTCTCTTATTTCCAAACACTTCATTTAGAAAGCTGGCCAGAGAAGCCTGAGCTAATGCCACGTGCCTCATGCAGTTCTGTTGTTTAGTCCAGGCAAGCTTTGCTTTTGTAAACTTTTTTAGAGATCTAGAATTAAATGTGAAACATGAGTCGAACAGTTTTTGAATGTGTTTAACTTGGAACACTTCGTAGTTATGATGTCCTGATTCAATACAGGAGAATGTACTTTTTTTGCCCTTGAACAGCTTTGTAAGATGGTTATCAACTGGATAGATATGGACTTACTCATCTTGCTCCTGATTCATTTGCTTTGGTTGCTCCAACTCCAGCAAGGCAAACCAGGAAACTTGGCCAAAGAAACTCACATTTCTATGACTTAAAAAAAAAGCCTGGATCTGCAGGAAATGTACCCTTCCTTGAAGGAGTTTAGAGCAGACAAGCACAGAATCCACTTTGGCCCACCATTGTAGCAGAAATGTTTTATGCAGACCAGGTATGAGGGAATTGAGCACAGCCATGTTGTAAAGCTCTTGTCTGACCCATAAACCTGACCCACAAACTCCATCAGTGTTTGATATCTGCAGAGCCACAGGGTGATTTGAAAGATCCTTTCGGACCAGATTTCTTTAGCCTGGTTCTCTCACTTCAGGGGTGTCTTTGTACCAGACAAGTCCCATTCATACTCCAGTATCTGATCTACTGTTTGCAGCCCTGTTGACAAATGCTGCCTTTTTATCCCTCTGGCTTCATCTTAAGTTTTTTCTTGCACTGTCAGAGCTGTTGTGCAGACCTGCATCAAGTGAACATCAACAGTGTTTGCTTCTGGTCAGCCCTGCTCTGCAGAGCGAGAGGATGTCCTGGCTTTTATGGTTTAGGCAAACTCCATGAAAGAGTGCATTCCATCCCTCAGGGAAAATTACCTTCTTATGGCCCCTCCAGTGCCTCTGGAGCTGGTGTGTGCTGGACCAGACAATGGTGCCAGTCTCTGGTCGTGCCCTCATGTTAAAGAGATTTGCACCACAGGTAAACATTGCTTATCACGACTTCCTCTCTTCCGAGTGTGGCACGGAGAACTCATTTTGGCATGGAAAAATATAATGGTAATCTACAGCCCCCATATCTGTCCTCTATCAAGGTCAGAGCATTCCTGACCCAAGTTCTGGCTCTGATGCCTTGGAGGTCTGTGTGTGCTCTCTGGTTTAAAGGTTTTCTGCAAAAAAAAAAAAAAAAACCACAAAAAACGCTGTTCAAAACTCCGAATGAAAACACAGAAAAAGCAGGGCATGGTTTGTTATCTTAAGTCAGCTCGTGGAAACTTGCTGCCAATTGACCAATATTTTCCACTCATCTGAGATAGTGATGGAAGTCAATGTTCATTTATTACCTCAGCTGGCCTAAAATGTCACCAGTGCTTGTTTATCTCGGCTATGCACCTCATGCAGCTACAAGCTGTAGCCTTGGCTGCTTGACAGTGCAAAGCCAAGAGGGACTCTGTCTGAAGTCATGTTTTATTCAGTTGCCTCTGGCCAGACTCGTTCTGTTACCCTTGTACAGTCACGTTATTTGTAACAGCTGGCCAAAGATGTGCCCGTGTGCATCAGGAATGGCTCAGAAAGCCACAGTGGAAGTCCAGGACCTGGTGTCCCCACCAGGAGAAAAGAAGTTGTGTCCATGTGAATGGCTCTCTACTGGTTATCTGCAGGTGCTGGGTCCTCTTGTGAATATTTCTGGCCTTATCTGCACTGTCTGTGTGGAAGAACAGTGCTAATCTGATCAGTTTTGGTACGTTACAAAGTGAGACCTCTTGTCATAATCCAGACTTTTGGTTTGGTACTCGCTTGGCTTTCAACAAACTGGTTCTCTTCTGTGGGAACAGAGTTTATGTGCAAAAGCTCTGATTAAACCATTTAGTTGCTCTTTTTAAAAAAAAACAAACCTGTGTTTGGTTGTTACAGTAGAATATTGACATTCATGTTTCAGCCGAAAAGCAAGTTTAAAACATCTTGTTTTGGAATTTCATATTTTTTCTCCCACTGACAATCATTCAGATCCCGTTCCCTCAGCTCTGGACACAGAGATGTTTTCTCCTCATTTTTGGAGCTATGGACACACTCCAGACTCTGAACGTGCAGAGTTTTTTCTACCCTGCAGATTTTGTCCTTTCAGAGATGGACAAAAGTTAAATCTATGGCTCCTCCAGATTTTGCCAAAGTTTGGATTTATGCACAGACAGAAGAGCTGGAATTTTACTCTTGTGATTCGGTACTGCTCTGCATTTAACCTATGCATGTTTTTGAAATGGATCTAATACTAAGGCAAGCAGAAACAGAGACTCTACAGGTTGGGCTTCCCTGAAGACCTTGTTTGAGATGGAGAGGTTCAAATGTTCTCTTGGAGAGGAGTCCAACATGTTTCCTGCCTAAGAAGCCTTCACTCTTTAAGCTATGAGCATGGCTTAGTTACTTCTATATATATTTTTTTAAAAAATTTGCATGTATGGGAGTAAAATTCCCATTTTGGCTCAGAGAGTTCAGGGTTTTTGACACTGCTCCTATTATTACTTCATTATGTTCTTTCTCTTCATGATTCTTTTGCATCATATTGTTGAATTATGACCCCCCGTGTCTGGTCTGCAAGATCATTGCTTTGCATTTGTGACCAGCACTCTCCAAATTTCAGATCTTTGGTTTTAGCAGCCCTTAAATCTCTTGTAGTTTATTACACTATTCATTTGAATATCCTTCTTGGTTGCTCCGTGCTTAATCCCTTCAAAGATTTTCCTTTTTGCTCATATGAGTGTCACATCATTTTATGGTCAGCATGTGAGCAGACCAAGCCATCACCAAACCAGCCCATGGTTCTGGATTCGTGAGGTACCTTCACTGTGGAAGGTGAAGATTTGCTGAGTGAGATGCTGGAGGGATTGATGGCTGTTTACCAGATCCGTCTCACCCCATAATTAAGTAAGGATGTTTTTTTAACCTGGAGAATGGAGTTCTGCAGGGGTCACTGGTGGGGTGCTTGTCACCCATGATGTTTATCACCTAAGGTTTTTCAAAACAGACTGAGAACCTCCGTCATGGGAGAGTTACAATAGTGTGTTTGTCACTCTGTGTGCTGGCAGCTGTGGCATGAACAAGACAGGACATCATGGAGGGGGCGGGTGGGGATTGTTCTCTTGTAGTATTTTCTGTCTTAGTCTTGTGTGGTCCTTGCCAATGTGTGTTTATTTCCCTCTTCACATCCAGTGTGGTTTTCTTCTTCATTCAGAGAAATGAATTTCTGGCTGTCTAAAAGTGCCTTTTCACCTGCACCAAGTCAAAGAACAGAAACAATTTTAATTTGAGACAGAAACAGAAGTTCTGGGTCCTCTACCTTTGCTTTCTTCCAGTGATCCTGAAATTATTTTATGAATTCTTCTAGCATAGGGAGAGAGAAGACATGAGGCTTAGATTCATGCACACATGGTAAGCATAGCTGTGATATTAAGTCATGTAGTCTTTTATGGGAAACCCCTGGATGTTTGCTGGAATATTTTGAAATTCTGTTATCACCGAATTGGTAAGATTGGAAGGGGCCACAGTGGGTCCTCTGGTCCAGCCTCCCTGTTCAGTGGAACTCCATTATCAATATTCAGTCCAAATATTAATCTTCTATCATCTATCTATCTATCTATCTATCTATCTATCTATCTATCTATCACCTATCTAGTTAGCTATTGGGGCACAGAAGGGGAAATAATGAAAGAAACCAGAATAGATGCCTCCTGCATCATCTGGGGACCTGGAAAAAAGCTTAAAATGTTGCTTGAACTCAGGAAATTTCAGGTCAGGGCTGTAGTGCTCCATCATTGTCCTTCCTCATCATTACAGATTTATCTGCTACGTCTAACTTCAGTAATAGTCAGAATAACATTTTCTTGGTGACAGCATAATTTTTCTCCTTTCTTGCTTTTCACTGGACAAATACAACTTGCAACCACGGCCCCAGGGAGCCAGCAAAATGTAAAATATGGAGTGGTGGCTGTGCTTGGGTAAGCACAGGTTTTTCTCAAAACCCTTTGTCCACATTTGTCTTCTAAAATCAGGATTTGTAGCAGTCCATCCCTTCCCTAAAACTGTCCCTGCCTGGCTAATGTTTGAGACGTGGGTGCAAAATGAAAGGATGGATCACTCCTGAGGAGCAGAGCTGTGTCTGGTAGTGACTAGTGGTCTGGTGGTAAATAAAATCTTGGTATATAAAATCTGGGTAAACCAACTCAAATTCAAAGTGGAGCAAACCCCAAATTTTCTTTCAACTACACTGCTGGCATTGAAGTGTGGTCTGCCTCTGCTGTGGTAGTTTTACTGGTGAGGAACTGGGGAAGTAGGAAACTGTAAACCCATTTGGTTCAGATAATCTGTTACATGAACTCTGCTGTTGAAGAGAAGGGAAAAAACCCCATAAACTATTTATTTAGAAAGTGCAGCTTGTTCCCATTTGTGACCAAACATATTAAGAAGACTGAGCTTTGTGGGGGCATTTTTGAATGGAGGAGGAGAGAACCCTGTAATCACAAAAGCCTGTGAAATGAGATTCTTTTTCCTAAGGAAAAGAGCCCACTAAGAAATTTAATGTACAAGCCATGTAGCACCATAATATTGACCTCTCTACTGTCAGTTGGTTCAGCTCCCCTTCTCCTGCAGAGCTTTTTCCTTCAGTGTTTATTGCTCTTCTTTCATAGATTCTCTGTTTTTATCTCTCTTATCTCCATTTGGAGCATGAGGGAAATGAGGAGTTCTCCTTTTAACTCCATCTCCCTGTGATCTCCCAAAAAAACTGATGTGGGCTGTCACCTCAGGCTGGAAGAGAGGCAGCTGTCACCTCAGGCAGTGGGAAGGGATCAGCAGCTGGGTACAGCGAGTGATGGGCTGGACCTGTGCACCAACAAGAGAGGTCTTAGTCACACCAAATGTTTGTTGAAAACTTGTGAGAGAACAACCCCAATCCCAAAGTTTACAGTAGGAAATGCTAGGTAAAAAATTTATGGTCTGGACTGTACAGGAAAGTAGAGTTTGACAAAGTGTTTCCTTGGGTCTTAAAAGCTACAAAACTCTTCATTTATTGGAGGAGAATTAGTGTGAGGCAATATAAAAATGTTAACTGCAGAGGCTTTCAGAGGAGCTTTAAAGTTAGGAACTTAGCTGCCAAACAACCCATCATGTCTATTGCAGGAAAATGCAATGGAAGAATTTATTTTCTACTGCTAAATTTCAGTCTTGCACTTCTGGGAGGAGTTGACATTTTTTATTCTGGATTAAGGTGTTCCATACCTCAGAGAAGAAATGCAAGGACCCCATTTTTGGGAAATGCACTCCCCTGTGCCAGTTCACTTGTACTAAAAGTGAATATGGGCCCTTTGGTGGCTTAAACCCACCACAAAACTCAGCAGGAATACGGGATTGCAAAGAGTAGATGTCATATTGAGTAATCACTGCTGAAAGAGAGGGCTCTGTTCTTAACCTAGTTAGGAAAAATTGAGGGTATATTGTGGAAGGGGGAAGAGGACATTCCATGAGATACTCCTAGAATAGTTGTGTGTTGGGATGGCTTTTCAAAGGAGCTGATTTAACCAATTCCTTCATCCCCACAAATGTTACATAAGAACCACTGGCAAAACTAACACACACACACACTTCTTGTACAAAGGACTAAAAACCCAACCCAGATGTTTACAAAGCAACCACAAAAGACCGGAAGAAAAACAAACATACAGAGATGTTTTAAATGCAGAGCAACCAACAAACACAGGAAAAAAAAAATTTCCATGTTCCTGGCAGTGGGTTTTGAACATACTGAAGCCATTTGGGGCAACCCTTCTTTATACTTCCCCCATGGCAGGTTTGAATTATCAGTTATGTTTTCATTCATCACTTAAGGTCAAAGACTTCATCTTTCAATATAGGCCTACTCTTCTCTAAAAAGACAGATGGAGAAGGTGTAGCAAATCTTCATCCATTGCTTGATGATTGGACCTAATTTGTTTACCCTGCTTTCCCCTACTTCCCTTCTCCTGACAGAAGCTTTACAGAGAGGACATAAAAGAAGATGCTCTCGTCTCACTTGTGTTCCTCTGTGAGCAGAACTGGCTCCTGCTTCCCACTGGCCTCCCAGTTCCCTAGGAATGCTTGAAATTGGTATCCAAAACTGAACTGGACCACTGTGCAAATTGCCTTATGGCCACTCACTTCAGGCTGACCTTTTGGGCTCTTTTCTGGGGACTTCTCAGTGCTTTAAAAGGTAAGAGAAGATCTGAGTGGAAACGCTTTACTCCCACGTTGAAATGCTTTTCTGTGACACTGACAAAAGAAAGAGGATGGTTGTGCCAACACAGATCCTTGCAAAGCTGCTCCTGAGAGTGTGGATTGCACTGAGTGAGGAGACTGGTTTCTGCGCCACCTTCTTTGATGAAAGTCACTCTCTTCATGATTTTTAGGTCAGAAGAGCTTTTTCCCTGCTCTGAGGTATGTCTCCTTTGTTTCCTCAGTGTGAATATCTTGGAAAAATGCATTGCATTTGGACAATTCATGCAGTCACTCCTAAAATGCAGCTTACATTTTCCAGATGGCTTAATAACAAACTGATTTAATATCCCTTGCACTTATATAAAAGTATTAAAAGATCTCACAGATTCTTGTGCCTGGATGAGGTGGTTCTGAACTGAGGATTACCAAATACAAGTTTAATTTGGATCCATATATGAACTTCATGGATTTGTTGCAATTCATGTGTTTATTAACTCATAGTGAAGGTATCAGAATTAATTCTGCTTTTTCTCAAAGAAAACTATGCCTGTTACTCCTAAGCACAAGAAAACACTGTAAAAGCTGTTTACTTTGGCTTCTGTTGTCCTGGATTTGCTGAAGAAGGTCATGGCTTTTGTCCACATCTACCTACAAGGCAAAGTGCTTGAAGAGGAAAAATGCTCCTTTCAGGCTGGAATGCCAAGGTTGCAATTTATTGTACAGGACTTGAAAGAGGAATTTTCAGTTCTAACTTGTTTTAAGAGGAATGGGCTGGTGAAAGAATTTAAGGGCACTTCTGAAATGAATGTTGCCTGTCTATGGAATGGCCTAGAAAGGAAACGTCCAAGAGGATCTGTAGCTCAGCTATTCTGTACTGCCTGAACAGAATAATGAAACACTTCTCTTGAGATTTATGAGCCTGGAAAATACACTGCAGATTTCCATCAAGGCTTGAAAATACTACAGTCTGTTGTCATAGTCTCTAGTACATCTCTTTTTCTACCAGCAATACGGGCTCGGAGTATTGGGAAAGAATCAGAGATTAAGTGCAAATGCAAACACAGAACATAAATATATTCTTTATTGTCATGAGACTCCCAAGTTGCAACTGTCAAAGAAATTTTATCTTACTGGTGCAAATTCCCTATTTTTTTTTTTGTTTTGTTGTTGTTGTTGTTTTTGTAGCTAAATACTGCCTCCAAATTACCAGCAGAGCAAAGGGTGGTGGGGGAAGCACAAATTCTGTTGAAATGCTCTTTCTTTGGAAAATGCACAAGCAATGGAGGTGGTGAGTCCAGGCTTCTTCACTTTCCTCCCTGAAGGGCAGGGGCTCTCAGGAGTGTGCTAGGAATGCTGATCCATCACCTGATGGGAATGCTCATCCATCCCTTCCTGTCCAGGAAAGGATGAGTGGGGCAGTGAGTCGTGCAATTCATGATTTTGTGTTAGAGAGTAGAATTCACAGAGTCCTAGAGCAGGACCACAGGATTGTCCCCACTGTCTCTGCTCCAGAGCAATGTCAGAGCTGAGAGGTGTGTGACAGTTGTTACTCCTTCCCACTCTCAACAAATTGCAGTGCTTGGGATTCCAACCCTCTATTTGGTCTAACTGCACAGAGGAATTTTTGTCTTGGCTGTAATGCCAATCTCTCTTGCTGCAAGTGTTTTCTATCACGGTTTATGTCATAAACCATAAAGTAGATAATATTCCTTGGCAGCCACATCTGCTGCCATTGTTGGTATTGTTATTTTATCACTGCTGTGTTTTTAAAATGTCCAACCCACATGTTTGAGAATGATTCTGGATGTGAGAAAACCTTTGTCAGGTGATTAGATGCATCAACTCAAGGAATGAAATCTTACTCGCAGTCGTGGATCTCAGTTCTGGGAGTGGGGACCAAGCGCTCTGTGTAAACACTTAAAGAAGGACTAATCTTTGCTGTCACCTCTCAGCCATCTTTCTTAGTGCTAGACTCTCAGCAGAGCTTTGAGCTCTGCTGAAAGTCCAGCCTGCAACTTGGGCGACACAGTGTGGAGCTGGACTCATTCATAAATCGAGTGATGATCCCCTCTAATAAAAGAACCTTCTCTGCAGGGGTTCCCCAAAGGCACCCCAAAAGAGCCCATGGCCTAAGCAAAGAAAACAAGTCCATCCTGATCCATGGCTCTGCATCCTGGTAGGAATTGCCTTTTACAAACTCACAGCACATGGGCTGGGCCAGTGATTTCCTTCTAAGGTTCCGTGGGCAAGGACAACCCCAGTTGCATTTGCAAGGAACAATTTTGTGGCTAGAGAATTAGAACAAATGCCTTATGTGTGATGATTGATACTGCCAGGCGGACAATAATTATGATTTACACATGATTTCTGTATTCTTGAGGGGAAATCCCAGTTGCCAAGTATGTTAACGAGGTATGTAATGGTGTGTTAACGGACACCATTAGTTTGCTGGACAAAACCGAGCCCCCTGCCAAAACAAACCTTCTCCAATGGTACATTTTATGGATCAGCAGATTCTGAAAATGCTTCAGAGCGGGACTGGATGGTGGGGCACATGCTCTGGGAATGGCTAACAGTTTCCTAACCACAAGTTTAAAGGTATCTGTTAGTAATTAAATGCACTTGAGCAGTTGTTAATTCCAGTGTTGTGCAATTTCTCTATGAGGTGCAATAATTGCAGTCCGGAAATCGTTTGTTTTAACGTTATGACCAGATTCGTATGGAAAGTCCCAGCTTGTTGCAGTTCTTGTTAACTTCCATCACCAGGGTCGAGGTGTTTGCCTGTGCTTGGCAATGTGCTCATGGCCCAAGGCGTGCAGGGAGCTGTGCCTCCCAAATCCTTCCTGGCATAGAGAGCACCCAGCACTGAGCCCAGCAAGGTTCTTGGGAGATGACACAGAGAAGGGTCTGGCAGACCCTCACAGCTCAGGGTGATTTCTGACTGCTGAGGAAGCTCTTGGTTCTGCTGCTTTTGGAAGCAGAAACAGCTGAAAAACTCCTGCACAGAGGGAACCAAGGTGGCTCAGAGCATTTCTGAGATGTGTCAAAGTCTGGGCCAGTGTAGGAGGCCTTCACTGAACCCGAGTCAAAAATGTTCATGGATACAGGTGCACATTCCCAGTGGAAGCTGCCTGAAGCTTGGCAAGAAGAATTTGTCCTGCAGAAGGAGGGTGGTATCACACCCTCCCAGCCTGTAGTACTTTCCCTGAGAAAACCTAATTTCAGTTTTCAGATTGGGTTCTTTTGTGTAATCCATGCTTCACAAAAAGAAAACCCAAAACAAACAACTGTGGACTTGGACTTTTCTATTTCCAACTAAATATTCAAATTGTGGGAACTTCTGCAGTACCAGATGTGTTGGACAGCAGAGGACAGTAACATCCTGGACGTGTTGTGCCATAGTATTTGCTCCAGGGGTTGTATCAATGGACAGATGTGAATATCTTGAAATCTCAGAAATCTCCACAGCACATTTTATAAAACCAAACTGTGTAACCCATTTACTCCAGAGCAGAACTTCCAAGGCCTCCCTGTACTTCTTTCTGCTCAGCTGTTCAGCAGAGATGTACTCAATAAAGCTCCTTAAAGCAGATTGTTGCTTCAGTTATTAACCTTCATGTATTAATACAAGAATTTTAGAGTACAAATATAAATTAAATAAATGGCTGACAAGGCTGGAGCAATCCAGCAGTGATTCTGCTTCTTCCTCTGAAAGGCTTCCATTCATCTCAGACATGATAGCCTAATCTTTGACTGAGACAAGAGTGTTACCTGGATAGTTTCCAGTTGTGTTAATGGGAGCTGTGAAAATCCTGTGCATATCAGCAGGAGAAATGCCCCCCTTTCCAAAGGGAATGGTTTTGGTTGTCCTTAGAGCATTACGATAACCAGCCACCACACTTAATTACTTTTTGTACCACTTTCCCTCCCTTCCTCATATCTTTATCTCTTCATTCCATAAAAACATTGCATTTTAAAATGAAATCAAGGAGACAGAAAACAGAGGAGACATGTTTTGCATAAAAGAAGAAACATGTGTTAGGAATAAAGGCCTGAAATGGGCAAACATATTGAAGACATCCACGCCTTCCCCGTCTGCCCCTCACGGGGAAGCAGGAGGGAAGCACCTCTCCTGCCTCTCCTTGCTGGGCTGGGGGCTTCGTTTTCCTGCAAAATCAACCAGTTATCCTCTCAGGAGAGAGGTTAGGTGGGCTTGGAGCAAAGTGTAGGGTTTTTCCACCTTGTGCTGTTCCCTGTGGATGAGCATGTTCTGTGAGCATGTTCTGGTACTTGTGCTAGAGCTGAGCATGCTGCTGGCACAGGCAGGTGAAATTCCTCTGGCAGAGCCAGAGATGACTCTGGATGGTTTTTCAAGGGAGTGATTTGTTCTCATTGCTCCTGGGAAGGACAGAGAGGCATAGATTAATCACGTTCATCTTCCGTGACAACCCTGCTTGGGACATTCAGTGTATGCTTGTACTGAAATCAGATGTGGGTCAATTTAAGTGAACTGTAGTTGGCACGGGTAATCCAGCATGGATTGCACAACTTTCCCATGAAATTGTTAGAGTGACTCACTCACAAAAACCTTCCTGCCGCTGCTGACCTGCTCCCTTCACCTGAGCTGAGTCTCAAGCTGTGCTTGTGCTGTTCTGCAGTGATGCCAGGGCAGGCAGAGCTGAAGAATGAAGGGCTTTCAGGGAGTCTGACTCCACCTGGGCTGCTCCTTCTTTTCTTCTTTGCCAAGAAAAATAAAAATATATTCTCCCCACCAACTCCTTAAAAAGGTTGAGGGGGGAAACTCCAGAAATATTTTAAGTGCTTGTTGTTTTTCCTAAGGGGACAAAAATGCAATGTGGTTTTATTCTGGCCGTGCAAATATTTATGTGAGCAAGAAGGAAGTAAGATCAGAGAGAATCACTGGGTTTGGTTGTGACACAGGCTTTGGTGCCAGAGATGTGGATTTACTTTTTGCCTTGCCAGAGCTTGCCTGTGTATCCTTGAACCAGTCACATTCACCTCTGTGCCCACAGCTCCCATCTGCTACAGCTGATTTGAGCCCTTTTTTTTTGGTTATTAGGTGCATGATGTTGGGACAGATTTGGGGGAAAAAAAGAGCTTTTCAACCCAACGTGAAGATCTGAGTGCTTAGGTGATGTAGTAATCGTGGAAAATTATGGCAATTTGAGCTCAGGAGGGCACCTCCAAAACGTGTACAGTGCCCTGCACACTGGGCTTGGTTTGCTGGAGTCTGCTCTGAGCTGCTGCAATGCAAACAATGGTCTGCATTCAGTAAGTAGCTCCTCAAATTTCCTGTGGATATCCCCAGCAAATCTGTATTTAAATAAGCAATAGTTTCTTAATCCTGGACGGCAAGTTGCTGGGGCAATTTGTACTCAAGGTGAATGCTGTGGTTAGGGAGATGTTGAGATGTATAAAAGAAGCTTGCCATTGAAATTGTTTCCAGCTGTTTTCATTATGCCCCACTTCTGCAGAATAAACTAAACATTTTAGCTTTCAGCTATTTCCTTCTGGACTCTGTAAAGCTACCTGTTCTCAAAAGCATTATTTGGTGTCTTTAAGTGCTTTAGCCTGATGTTTTTACAGTTGTATTCAGCCAGTCAAGAAAAATGCCTCTAAATAGATAGGAAAGGCAGCTGAAAAGATGGAAAAGCAGTTTGATTAAATGAAAATATCCATTCAGTTTAACTTGTTGAAAGCATAAAAATATTTTGGTAATACATTTTGGATATGCTAGAATTTCTCCACAGTCTTATTCTAGTCTTCCCCTGCCAAACTGGCTAAGGCCATAGAATTTAGTAAGTAACATGAGCTGGTGTCCAGTTTCCTCCACATTTCTTGTCATATCTAAGTGGACACTGCAGCCCAAATGACTCAGGGCAGGGCTCAAACCTGTGTTGTTAGGGCCACTCCCGGTCCTAGCAGAAATAGGTACAAATTTGAAATCTTTTTGCTAAGATAAACCTGCATCTCAAAGAAATCGACATTTTGCTGAGTTTCCTCTTCCCATAGAGTGAGAAAATTGTGTCAAAAGTGTTTGAAAGACATTTTCTTGACTTTTGCACCATTAAACCTGAAGCAGTTAAATGCTGCAACCATCCTGTGCCTTACCAAGATCTTAAAGATCAGATCTTTCATCCAGAAAGATCTCTCTCTCTGGTAACTGAAAAACTTATGCCCAGAAGGGAAAATATATTCTGCCCTTTCTTTTTAGTGAGCACATTTCTGTATATCTCTGAAGAGTGATTCTTATGTGCTGGTTGCCCACTTGCCCAATATGAATATGCTACCTTAAAAGAAAAGTAATTGATTTTTGGCCAAAAGGACAGGAGAAAGGTTAGGAATGTGCAACAAGGTTTCTCATAACTTTGGAGGAGGCAGATGTTTCTCTTCTGCTTCCAACCTTCATTTTCTTTGCATGAAGAACGAGTTCTTTAAAACCAAATAAATATCCCTTTGAGAAGAGCATGGTTCCCACTGTTATTCTTCACATTAACTCTTTGGTAGCTAAAGCAGAGTTTAGCTTGTTGATTTTTATCACAAAAAATAAGTACAGAGACTACAGTGCAATTTCTTTTTTTCTATAAATGGCTTCAATTATGCCTTATGAGCTGGTCAAAAGAGTAACAACAGCAACAATAACAAACGCTCTGACATCTGACATAATATGGATTGTCATTGTTCATTCTAGGTAGTGTAAATATGACAAAAAATGCTTTCTTCTTGCAATTAAGATTTCATTTAAACATCCATAATTGCAAACATAGCAGTGCATATTTCATATTTATAAGGATGGCAGAGGGGACTTTTGGAAACAGAAACCAAGAGCAGACTTCTTCTGGAGCAGGAAGAGAGGAGAGCCAAGGAAAGGCTGTTATTCCTGGTAGAAGTGCACAGGGTGATGTCTCCTGTCCCCAGACCCTGACTGGCTCCTCTGTGCATGTAGGACATTTCCTACTTCTCTTGGTGATGGAGACAATGGGATGCCCTTCTTTTCCTTGGACACTGAGACCAAACTACCTTGGAAAGGTCTACAGCCTAAACAAAAGATGAAAAATGTCTAATTTCAGGTTACTATCCTCCCCCTGGGTATGCCCCTGAGGCTAATGCTGTTAATTCCATGCTCTGCAGCCCCCATTTCACAGGAAAAAGGGCTGAAGTGTTTCTCAGGACAGAAAGCCCGGCAGGGGAGAGCATCTGTGTGTGGACACTGGGATCTCTGGGGACTACTGAGGCAGGGCCAGAGGCTGGGGGTCACTGATAAGGTAACCTTGGCCATAGTTTGTCTTCCTAGAGTCTGCCTGATGGGAAATGTGGACAAAAGCCTTTGTGGAGCTCTGCTTGCCATATGTAGCTCTCCAAGGCTGCTGGGGAGGCTGGGCCTGTTTATCCACCAGGCCTGAGAGAGGCATTTGGTTCCTAAGTTTATAAATCAACACGGTGACCCCTTTTCCAGAGGATGGAGGGAAGGCTGAGGAATTACAGAAACTGAAGTCTGGCCATGACGGGATCAGTGAGCTCCCCAGTCCCTGCTCTGTCATTTAGGATTTTCAGGAGTCCCCACTGGGAAATCTCTGGAGGAAGGAGAAATGTGAAAGGCAGAGGCAGGTAAAAAGTGCCAAGGAGAGTGACACAGGAGCTCCTCAAAGGAAATCTGTTGTAGTCAGTGAAGCAGGACTGGGGTGCTGAAAGATGTGACATTCCTGGCATGGGCTGAATGCCATGGGAATCTGGGATAGCCAAAGCAGGATGCAGTGCTGTGACAGTCAAGGGACAAAGTCTATGTGGGGTCAAGAGTCAAACCACTAAAACCAGGCAGGACAGGAGCTGAGGGGTTCACTCAGTTATCTCAGACCAATGGGCTTCCCTGCCCAGTGGGCTGTGAGACCCTTCCCAAGAAACCTGTGCTGGGTTGAGAATAGGATGGAAGGCAGAATGATGGAGTCAGGAGAAAGGGGTTTTTTCACACTTAAAAATCACAGGTGGCTCTCCAGGGCTCCCTGTGATTTATTGTTTCCTCATTGTGGGAGTGGGGGACTCTCAGCCCACCCACACTCAGCCTTTTTTTCCTATAACAAACACAAGAACACTGAACATGTGAGTGAGTTCCACATGTTCATACTGAGCTGGCTTCTCCCTCACCCCTGTGACCATTACTGTCCATAGAGTCACAGAACAGTTTGGGTTGGATGTTAAAGATCATCTTGTTCCAGCCCCTCCATTTTCTGCTGCAAGAGAATTTTGTTGTCATGTCCTGGGTCTACTGGGACACCTGGGGACATTTATGTGACTTTGCAGAGATGTGTGGCACAATCAGTATTCCCCATCCAAATGCACTTTTATTGAATCTTCTTATAGAAAGGGTTTTCATGCTGCAGTTCTGGAAGTTTTCATTGTAGTTCTGGAAGTTTTAAGGTGAACACTTGCAGTATTTTTTGCCGCCCTCTCATTTTTCCTTCTAGACTCTCCTAAATGCCCAGAATTTGGTACCTTTGGAAGATCCTGGCAGCTGGATATCAGCTGTGCTGATCTAGGGGAGCCTGAACTCGGTTGCCTCACTCTGCTCAGTGTCAGTATTTTGCCTCTGGGACTCTTGTGTGTTCTCACCTGAATTTCTGGCATCCTCTGGCTGCATGTGAGTAGAGGCATTACTGTCACTTATGGATGATATTTTTCATTGAGCCACTTGAGAGTGAAGAACCTGTTTCCTGTTTAGAGCTCAGAGAGCTCAGCCCAGCCATTTCCTTGCCAAGGCTTTTGGAAAGGAGCACTCTTTATGTCCTTCCAAGCACTCTGAAGACCTCTGAGTTCACATCTGACAAATGGGTACAGATGGATCTCTCTGTTCCTGTCCCCATTCTGCCTGAGTGGGGCTGGGGATCCTTGGATCCAGATCCAAGGCTGTGAAAAGCTAGGTACACACATTCATGATTTCACCCTACCAAGAATTGTGCCCCAGAGCTGCTGTCACTCCATGGAACAGATATCAGACCTCTGTTGGTTTACACAAGTCCTAAGAAAAAACAGTTTGGGGTCCTTGTAGTCCAGCTCCTCACATGATTAGCAACAACCCAAGCAAAAAGTTTGAGTTCCTGCTCTGTTTGTTTTCATGCATTTCCCATGCATGGATTCATGCTGCTCTGGCAGGAGAGGGAGGATGGTCACACCTGAGGATTTTGCACAGGGATCTGTTTAAACCTGGCTAATTTCTGGCAGAAAGTGCTAATCTTTTACAGCAGTGTGAGGCATCTATGCACGTGTTAAAGCAGAGTTGAACAGCTTACCCAGGGAGATGTTCCAAGTGCTCTGTAAGGCAATGGTGCAATAGAGAGAAGCTGAAAAAATGCCTGGTTTTGGGATTGTTTTCCACACTGAGTCTTTCCAGATCGCATATTCCTATGGCCCAGTGCAATATAATGATATTACCAGTTCTGAAAGAGGAAAAGGTGTTCTGGCTTCTCCAAGCTGCTATCTAGAGATTGTACCCTGTAATCTAGCCGTCAAAAGCTCTCCATCTGCTGTTTGATCATATTATCAGGCAGTGATCACTTCCATTCTCCCTCAGACCCCAGGAAAATCTCTGTGGGATTTAGCTGGACATCTAAATATGATGTTATCACATTTTATTACATCTAATAGCATAAACTTTTGGGTGTTGCCACAACCTAACTAAAGCAGGGCATCCTTCCTGCTCCAACAACAAAGAGGAACGTTTAAAGTATGTTTTAGATGTCACTTCTATACAGCTCCACCAGTTTAGCTCAATTTCATCCTAAGGGATATTTCTATTTAGAAGAATACTGCTGATGCTTGATACAGGAATAGGAGAAAGCTCTTTAGCATATAAATACCTTATTAAACCTCAGCACACATCCCTTAGCAGGCAACAAGTCCATGCCCTAAGATCTGAAAAATCACTCTGTTGTGGGGGGGAAGGATATTATATTCGATAAATCATATGGAACTATTTATCAGCAATCACTTCTTTAACTTTTCCACAGTCTTCAGTTTCAAAGCGCATTTTGAAGTGACTGAAGTTTGTACAGAGCAGTTTATTTAAAAAATTATTTTAGGAAAATTACCTCAGGCTTGATTGTGTATTTATGAAGGGTTTCTCCTTTCTTTTTTTTTTTAATATTAACATAATGTAAGAAAATTACTTTATTAAGAACAGTGGAAAAATGTGTAGAGAAACAGAAAAGATTTTGCAGCAGACAGTCTGTAATGGGAAAAGTTTTGCTTGTCGTGCAGTCACGAAGGGCAAAGTCAGTGGAAAGATCTTGATTTTGATGGGCTTTTGATTAGGCTTGTTACCAGTGTGGGATTGTTCATCACAGAACCTTGAGCTGTTTCTGGTTATATCTACATCCTATTTATTTCTCTATTCTTCTCCCTTGCTATTATAATTGATTATTTTTATTAACTTCATTTACCTACCTCATCCTTCTTGCTGCCTTCTCCTTAATCTGAATTCTGTCCTGATCTTTAGCTAAAAATGAAATGAACGCGCTCATAATTCAAACAAATGAATATTTTTTTGCCCTGCAACCATTATTGCATGATGCCTTGCAAATCCACATTGGCCACTTTGTGCTCCTGACATTGTTCATTCCTGGAACAGTTCTGATCTGCTGCAGTTTAATTATGATGAGTTTCAGTACACAGCTCAGCGTGGTGCTCATAGTGATGACTTAGTGACTTTCTAAACCATGAAATAAATCTGATTGTAAGTATTTGGTATGTGGTTTGCAATCAGCTGGATTATGACTTTTCCCAGTGGGCTCAGCCTTTCTATGGTGAGCCCACAGGTTGGAGTAGAAATAGAATTTTGCTGTGGATTGTTGTGAGCTTTATGGTTGTTTTTATTTAAATGAAACTCATTACTTTTCATTGCTTGGCATCTGAGCCATGCTGGTACTACATGGGTTTAGTCTGGGAGCTCCAGAGATGAGCTGAAGTGTGAAGTTTGCATGAGCTGTATGGGCAGGGGCCGCACTCCTGGAAGGTGGACTTCATTCCATGGCCTTGGAAAAGCGCCTTGTGAATCCCGCTGGTTGCCCTTGGAGCTGGGCAGGGAGCAGGAAAGAGGTGAGTGCTGAGGTCAGTGCACACGCAGGGCTGGAGGGGCAGGTTGGAGCCCTGGACATGCTGGGAGTGTCAAGGTGCAGCTCGGATTCCATACAGACAGACAGGATCCTTTCCCAGGCATCCTGGATGATGAAAGGGAAATTGTTTGCAGTGACTTGGAATGGATTAAGTAGACAAAATATGAATGTTTGAATAAAGTAGTAGCCACAGCTCTTGTGTAGACAGTAAACAATGGTTTATTGACAGTAAACTCTTGCTCTTATGGTAAAATGTCTTAAATCACTTATTTCCTGAAAGGCTCAGGCAGGGTGTCTTTGGTCACTCACACATGTTTTGTACTTTATCTCAAATCAAAACATCCTGATTTCCAGTCTCTGGAACACATTACTGGTCCATGCTTCCCCTGTTTGAATAAAAGGTGGCAAACCCAGCTGTGCACTCATCAAGGCTGTTTTGAATAGCATCTATGAGTTAAGAAAAGGCTGTGGATAGCTGAGACCTTAGGATTTGTGCAGAAACATTCTAAGACTTGGCTTGACAAATGTTGTGTTGTTGGACAACTCTTCTTGATCCCTTTCTGCTTGGACTTTGCTGTGATTGGTCTGAAGGAACAGAGTGTTTTGTCTCTCCACCTGATCTCTCCCTGCTCCAGCCTCCAGTGTGCAGATGTAGCTGTGCCAGTACTCACTCTCTACTCTGATACTGTCAAAATGGGTCAGAAAAAGTCATCCTGCTAGAAGCAGTTGAGGGATGTGTTTGTTTTGACAGCATTGGTTCTAAGAGTGATTGCACAACCCGTTGTGCTGGCCAGTGTGATGGGAGGGCAGCACAATCAGACAATGTTCCCCATCCAAATGCACCTTTATTGAATCTTCTTCCAGCCTCAACCATTCTGGAATTCAATGTTTGAGGTCTTGCCTATGGTGCTGAGAAGCCCAAAGTCTGGAGTGGTCACTTCAAAAGTCTCTCTGGCAAATCTCAGCACCCAAAGGACTCAAATCTGTGATCCTTCCAAATTTCTTTTCCAGTGAGGAAAACTGGACCCTCTGTCTCGGGCCCTGGCCTCAGGAGGTGAAGATTGCTGAGCACTGTGTCAGCTGTATCCAAAGTGGTTTTTGTTTAATGGTCTTTGCTGCTGTTTATATTTTCTAATGCTCTACGGCTGGTGTTTGTTGCCATTAAAACTTCATTTGTTTGGAGGATCTTTTCAACAAACTGAAATCCAATAAATCATGAGAAAAATATTTATTATTCCAACTGGATAAGAAGGGGAGGGGGAAGTGGACAAATTAGTATTCCTTCAGCACCATGTTAAATGGGAGGGCACTGGGGTGTGCTTGCTGTGGGACTTTGTCCCCAAAAGAACAATTATTTGGCTGGACAGGACCAGCTGAGTGACAGATTCAAATCTGGGAGCAGAAGTGGAGCAGAAATACTCCGAGCACTCCAGCTTTATCCTGTCTGCCCGTGTAATCACACCCACAGATGATGGTAGCAAGCTCAGGGCTTCTGGATTAAAACTGTCAAAAACACAAGCCTCTAATGCCTGAGTTAGAAATCCTGGGCTGATAAACTGGTCCCACTTCTGCTGGTGGCAAAGCTGCTATTGTCTGAGGTCAGGATTTCACTCCAGGTCTCCTTTAGTTCACAGACAGTAGCAGACTCCAAACTCTTCATCCTGCTGTAGGGTATACTACACCAGCTCATGGTGGGATAAATGATATAGAGATCTGGAGCAGAATGTGGAAAATGTCATCACAAGCATCATTACATTAGAGTTGCATGGCTTTATTTATTTGTTGAATAGTGAACGCAGTTAGAAATAGGGTGGGATTTAGGGCTGTTCATGTACTTTTGTGTTCAGCCAGTGGTTTTGGCTTAAAATGCAGAAGGAAATATGGAAAACTTAGACTGTGATTTCAGCATTTCACGTAGAGGATACATTGCCTATTCACTTGGAACTGATATCTAATTTTTCAACATGACGTATTTTTCAATGCCAGAAAGAAAAAAAAAAACCCAAAAAGAACTTGCTTTTGGACTGAACCAAACAGAAATAATTCTGAAATCTGTCCATGTGATTAAGGTAAAATCTCTGCATTGTCCAGTTAAGCTCAGGACAGATGTGAAGTGTGGATCCAAATGATTGGAAGATGTAGCAGGCTCTACAAGGAATGGGAAAAATATAGCATTTCAATAGAGAACTGCTATGTTTGCATGTATAACTATAAAAAAATCTCTATTTTCATTAAGGAAGATGCCCTTCAGCACCTGTAAACCAGGACCAGGATGTAAGCAGCTCCAAAATATTCATGCAAGGATTTGGCCTCAAAGTTTTACATTTTCCTCATCCTGCATGATAATTTCTTCCCCACAAAGCCCCAAAAGTCATCACCTTCACTATCAAGGTCTCTAGAGGCTACTATAATGCCATTAGGATACTAAATAGAATAAATCAGTGTCCCATCTGTCAAAAACAGGACGTGTGGCAACCCTTCCCAGTGAGTCATCTGTTCAGCATTCCCAAGTCTTTGAGATCTCTGCACTCACCAGGGAGCTCTGACATTTACCAATGTTATCTTTCTTATTTCAGTTTTGGCACCTTCTTCCTTTCCTCAGAGACCGTACTGGGCAAAAACCACATGAAATGAGCAGCAGACATAATCTGTCATCTTTCTAAAAGGTTACTGGGCTTCAGTGTGTTGTTTGGCCACAGATGGTGGTAACTTCACCAGAAAAACAAAAACCCCCACCATGCAGTGAAGAAATCGTTAACTGGGCAGAGTTTTGCATGAGAGATCAATTTGTTGAAAGGGAAGAGTAATCCTTATTCATAGTGACTTTTGGGATGACTAAACCCTCAAGAAGCAGATTAGAAAACACTATGAAATGCTTCTCCTGCTATCATTTGCTGTGAATCAGCAATAAAGTGGTCACCCCTTGGCAGCATTCCCACTGGGGTTGATGGGGCCGGGGTGTTGCCCCTGGACATCCTGCCCTGCAGGAGGGACTTGCAGTCAGTCTGTGTCCACTTTTCACTCCTGTGAGCACTTGTGAGTCCACTTACAGTGTTTCATAATACAGGAACAAAGGGCTTATTCAACGAAAATGAAGGAGGCAGAGATTTAAAGCAGATGAGAGTAAATGCCCGCTGCACAATAATGTCAACACCTGGCTTTTCATCGCTCAAAGTGCTTTACAAGAGGCATCAGTGCCAGTGTCTCTGTTTGACACAGAGATGAAGAAAGATAACACTACCTGTCCAAGGTCACCAAGCAGACAATGCCCGAGCCAGAGTGGGAAATATCCTCCTCCAGTATGCAGAGGCTTCTGGTTAAAATCAAATTGCTTTTATGCTACAGGGCTCACTGCTCCAGGTCAGAACGACACCAAGAATTCAGTGGCAGGGACTGTTTGTGTGGAGAACAAGCACATGGCACTGGGAAGATGTAAGAAAGAATTCAGGTCAGACAGCAGCTTCTGTTTTTGTAGTGATCTGTCAGAGGATGGGAGATTCTCTGGCTGGATGACACGTTTCATTTTAGCTCTACTGCAGAGTGCAGAGCCAGCTGCTGGCAGTCAGGGCTGGCCTGAAAACCCTGCAGACTGCCCCAAGTGTTTGCTGGTCCATGTAGAAATGGAGATGGAGCTGTCATTTGGAAATCCACCCTGTCTGAGAGGAGCAAAGGCTGGTTGTCACCAGAGATACTCCCACAAAAGGGTAAAAAATGACCCAGTTTTCCTGGAGTTATTCAAGATGGGCAGTGAGGCCTAAGCTAAACATTCTTGTGAGGTTTCAGGATTTACCCAATAAAACCAGGCTGGTCTTGAGGATTCTTGTACATCCACCCCAGGTCAGACGCTGTCCTTTCAAATGCATTCCAGGAGGCTTTTGCCACAGCCACAGTGAGTGCAGCTGCCTCAGTTGAAGGTGACAGGGTCCTCCACCCTCCCAGAGAACTCATCTTGCCATGTCCATGGATAATCCCACCGTGAGAGTGAAGCACGTTCTCCATCTGAACTGCTGTCCCTCCCTTACCTCTGTGCAAGAAGAGAGCCCCAGCAGCCCATTAACCCTTTCCAGACCCACATGGGCTCACACATGTGCTTTCTAGTGGCATGATTCTTGGCAAGAGAGACAACTTTAATATTGCTGTTGGACCTATGTGCATGTCTGTTGCTCATCATGTGTGAATTAAATGAACGACCCTGAACTGGGGAGAGAGAAACTAATGATTGCCATATTGTTTCCAGCAGTCTTCAAGCAAAAGAAGCTGTTTGAACTTTCCCCTAAAGACACTTCTCCCTCTTGCAGTGGTTTTAAAATCTTGGGTTTCTACCCTTTTCAAGGTGATTAATATTGTAATGATACCTTCTCTACCTTCCCCTCCCCAGGGGAGTGGGCAAGCAGGGGGAGGAAAGCAGGACATGGAGAAGAAACTTTTCAAAACTAACTCCATGTGCAGCAGTAAAAGGCGTGATAGCTGCTTCTTTTCCTCTCTCCTCTAGTTTCCAGCAAATTCCCTTGTGCTTTCAGGTATTTCATTATGTTTTGTTTTTAATTCCTCTTCAATGCACATATTGACATGCTTCTCTCTGTCTATTTCTGTCTTCCTTTACCCAGTAAAATAATCCCACTGGGTAGGTGAAGGTCCAAATAGAAGGTGGAAGGAAGGAAAGCATCTTTCCTCATTACTGAGAGCCAGACTGATTGATAGTGTGTGACTGAGGCAAAGACCCTCTTTGGGGTGGAGATCGTAGCCTCATCCTTAACAGAAGGACAGGCATGAGGCTGAAACTAAGAAGGGGGACTGCATTTGGAATGTATGACTAATTGTGGTGATTGCCTGGCCCTCTTCCCAAAAATTAGGGGAGAAATGCTGTAGCTGGCATTGTTTTCATCCTACAGGATATTTCAAGTGCTGTGCTTAGAGACTAAGGAAAAGACTGCATCCCGCTACCTCTGACAATTGGAGCTGCCTGTGACCAGAGATGACCTTCTTAATATTGCTTTTGACATCTGTACCTGGGTGCATCTTGCTCCACAACCTTGAAAAGGACGGTAGGAAAAAGCAGCAGAAAAATGAGACAATCCCTCATACTGTTTGGATTGTCAGTAATAAATCCTAGGGAGTGGAAAAGACCTTCTTTGTTGGCAGGGTAATCCCATCATCTCGATATAAGAAAGAAATGTTACAGAGTAAGAAGAAAAAATCAGGACCCAGGCTTCTCCAGGGAGGTGTTTGAGGTGCTACATGGTCTTGTCTGGGCTCTCTTTCCCATCAAAGCTTGAACCAGATTATCTTTTGGGGTCTCTTCTAACCTGTTCTGTGATTTGTGATCACAACATGTTGGTGGCTGGATGTCACTGCCCTTCAGTTCCTGCTGAGTGAATCTGTGCTCTTTGCACATCATTCCTCTATTATATGGTCTCCTTACATTGCAGTTTTAGGGGTTTTTGGGAGTCCCTTAGGATTACCTGTGTGGCTGCTATCTGCCAGACTTTCCTCTGAGCTGTCTCATTTGATCAGAGATGTGGCTCTGGAACCTGCAGTGAGTGGAAAACCTTCATTCCTGACTGAGAAGAGGCTCTGCAAGCTCAGTTTTGGAAGGAATTTCCCTCTGGTCAATGGTCTGGCTCAGCCTGGTGGCTTCTGGAGCAAGACAGCAAGTACAGAGATCTGAGCTGTACCTCCAGTGCTGCTCTATTCTGTGCTTCAGCTTAATCAGGTGTAGAATGTGGGCCTGGGATCACTCTGTTCTTTTCAGGCTGATAACCAGAATACACAGTTAGAAGTTCCTATCACAGTTTGGTTCAAAGTAGAAAATTACAAACAAACGCACCCCCACCCCTCTTTGATTTGAATCCAATTACCAGTGGGAAGGTCCCTTCATTTGCTCAAGATGCAAAGCATCCCCAGGAAATAAATGTTGGCAAAGAGGATCATGAAAGCTGAGACAAGATGTAAAGGTGTCATAGAGGCAGAAGTGGAAGAGAATAGAGAATTGGACAAGAAAATGTCATCAGTGACCCTTGTGATCACTGTTTTGTTGGAATGGGGAGGATGGAAATCAACTTGGAGAGGATCCAAGATGCTGGAGACAGGGAATACACCTGCTGTGCTTATCTTGCCCCAAACCACAGATGAATTCAGTTCCTCCAGAAGTTTCTGTAACAATCTAAGTCCCAGAGGACACACCACTGTGAACATTTCAACAAGGACCTTTGTTCTTTAAAATTGCAAGGTATTTTGAAATCTAACACAGGTGATGTCAGCTGCCTTTGTGGGTTTCCAGGTTTGTTTTTTTTTTTGTGTAGTTATTTGATTCTGCTAATATGTATTGTAGAGATAAAACAGTCCCAGTCCCAAATACTGGAAATCCAAGAGGAGGAAGAAATGACAAGGGAGAGCTGACAAGGCGTCATGGGAAGAACCAGATCAAGGGAAGAAATGAGCAAAACTGATGGAAACTATAATGTAGTCTGATAGCTTAGGTGGGCAAAGTTTGGGATTGGAAAGGATCATGAATTTCCTGGCTTCACAGGAGACTGAAGACAACATCACTCAAAGGCTTCTCTGCTCCAGGATGCAATTTCCTCCCTGTTCTACTGACTGATCCTTTTCTGCTGTGTATATTTTTCTTTCAACCAGCTCAGCAGAAATACTGAAAGCTGGCAAGGCAGCTCAGAACAGTAAGAGATCTTGTACAAATTCTTCCTTCTTTCACAGGTTGTTGAGACAAAGAGTAACAGAAGATTACAGATAAAAATGGCATTTTCTGTCAAAGATAGTAAAATATTTCTACAGATGACCAGCTGCAGTGCATGTGTCCTGGCAGGTACTGAACCCAGTTTTTATAGATCTCTCTAGAAAACCAATTAATTTGACTACTGGCATAAGCAGCATGGTGACATTGATGCTTGCTGTCAGTGAAAGAATGGCTTCAATAAGAGCAAGGGGTCAGATTGTCCATCTTGGTGGCTGTATGGTACAAACCTGTTACTTAACAAAATATCCAGACTCTCTGTGTATGAACCCTTATTTCCCCCTGCAGATAAGACAGACCCCTAAAAGGGTACCCTACTGAGGGTAGAAACAGCAAATATTTGTGCTTGAAGGGTGCAGTGCACAGTTGTGGAGAGGTGGTTGCTTCAAGAACCACTTTGCTGGCTGTGGACACAACACACTTTTGAGGGAGGAATCATTGGAATTCCCTCCTGAGTGCTGTAAGCAGCAGGGATTCGATGTAATCTGGCTAAGTGAGCCAGTCACATGTAACTCCCCAAAGTCAGTAAGGCTCCTTGGCATGTGGGGTCCCTCTTAGCACTTCATGTGGGCAGGTGGCACGTGGCAGCTGTCCCAGGCTTCCCCCAGAAACTCTGAGCAGAGGAAGTTCTGCTGCCACCTCTGCTCTGGCTGATTTGTAAGGGAGGCTGTGGCTTCTCCAGGTGTAGGGTTTCTCTCCTGGCCTCGTGTCACCTGGCTCAGGTTTGTCACCATGCTCTGTCAGCATGAGCTCATCTAAAAAAGTGTCAGGCTGTCCTTGTGGAAGAGTGGTTTAGCTGACCTCCAGGGGTCTCTCCCGACCTACATTTTCCTGTGATTCCGGGATGGAATCAGGACCTCTTCAGCACAGGCTACTTCTATTTCTGCTGAACGTGAATAGGAGCATTGTGTGGCTACCCTGACAGACAGGCCCTGGCAGTGACTGGAGCTTTTCCTGGCCTCAGCTCTTGGTCACTGTCTCTGACAGAGGATCTGGTGCTTGCAGCAGCAGGGAAGGTGTGAACTGGAGCAGCTGAGGATGCTCAAATTCCTTGTTCCTATAAGCTGCTTGTCATGGGGATAGTCATGTTTTAGACCATGGCAGCCAAATGCTCAGCTAATGGGAGACAGAGCTCTAGCTTTACACAGCCAAGCCCGGAAAATGAAGCCAAAGTGACTTGGGCTTGACTTGAGTGTGGAAAAGGGATGCTGCAGTCCTCTACACTGTCTGAATGCTAAACACAGCACAGCATGGCCCAGAACCCAAATGCTTATGCAGTCTCCCACCTCTGAATACCAGCTTTGAATTGGCTTTGGTTTTTATTGCATATTTGTTCACAGCAGCTGTCAGAAAGTTTAAATGCTAGAATTACTGCTGGAATAAATACATCCTTCCAAAGCATAGCTATGGCTCTCCCCGTTGGGAGTTTATGTAATGTACTGAGTGGTACAAAAAGTATGCAGAGAGAACATTCAGCTTCCTGGAGGTTTCAGCTTGGTTTGACAGCTCGGTGCTGACTCACTGTCAGGACTTGGGTTTAAACTTTGTAGTAAAGCTCTGAGGGCTGGGAAGCACAGCCATGGACATTGCCACAAATGGATGTGAAACCAGGCTGTTACCATCCCAGGTGACTTTTTGCCTGGGCATTGCAAATGCCATGGCATTCAGCCAGATGCCAGCTTAGAGCAAGGGCTGCTTTAGGTGAAGAACCAGAAGAGACCAGAAAAGACCAGCCTCAAAAAGCTGGAGGAAGATGAACATTTCTTTTAGTGCTATTTTTATCCAATATTCTAATTTTGTCTTGTTCCCTTACATAACTCAGAGTTACAGCTGAATAAACTTTCAGGGAAGAGAAATAATTCCTAATACAGCTCTAACTTTCTCCAGACTGAGTCTCTGAAATCATCCACAAAAGGTTTCCAGTTCATGCATGTGGCATTGGACCTTTGTCTAAGAAGGAAAAGGTAGAAAGAGATTGAAGCCCTGTAAGAGTTGAGTTTGTTCCTCCATGGCAAAAGGCAATTATTTGGTTAGAGTTGGATGGATTTTGGTGAGATGGGGTCAGCACAATGGAAACCCTTCTGCTCCTGTCCTCCGAGACTGCCTCCTCTCCTGTCAGTTCAAGCTCCAGCAGTGCAGAGAAGGGAGATCTGGTTCTATTCCCTGCCCCAGGGCTGATGGAGACCACTGGAGCTGTGAGAGTCAGGGAGTAGCTAACAGAAGTTAACTCTGCTCTGGCTCTTCCCTGCTCTTCAGGGGCTGTGTGAGGCAGCTCACGAGTTAGCAAAACATCGAGGATTTTCTAATGCTCTCCAGGGACCAGGTGGGTCCCTGGCTGCTGCAGGATATGGCCTCAGAAAGGCTACCTTTTCTTTTCCCAATTCCCTTTTCATGTTAAATCTGCAAGATGAAAATCACCAGATGTCTTCTCTGGCCCCTCCCTGTGTCTAAATGGGGAATGCTCAGTGCAGCATCCCAGGAAAGCCAGACTGGTGACTAGCCAAACATGAGGGACAGGGAAAACAAGGGCTTGGAGAAATGTGAAATCAGGAGAAATGGCTGTAAAGGCAATGCACATCTACCCCAGCAACTCTTTTTTATAAAAAATGAAGAGGAAACTTCAGTGGACCAGTTGTTAAATTTTTTTTTTTTCAACTGAGAAAATTTGTTAAGAAAAATATAAAGAAAAATCAGAAGACTGGAGAATTAGAATGTTTTCTAGCTGTCTGCCTTTCCCCCAAACACAGCTATTCTTGGGTGGTAGTTTAAATTTGTCTAATGTTCTTAAAGCAGATGCAAAGCCCAGTGAATCCAGTGGGAGATTTTTCACTGGCTTCTTTTGACTTTGGATGACTCCTAACTCTGTAGGCAAGATAACACACACAAGTAATCAACATTTGCCCCTTTTTGGAAACCCATCAGCCCAAAAGGGCTGTGGCCATGTGTTTGTTATGTGTTTGTTGTTGCATCTTCCTCTGACTCTCTGTAAGGAAAGTGCAGATCATCAGGACACGATGCGGCAGCGCTTGAGATCTTGGCCGTGGAATTGTTTATTGAACAGTGACAGACTGCAGCACATCCCTTTCAGGAATGATAAGGAAAGTTTTATCCAAGACCACATCTGCACTTGGCTGGGCACAATAATGTCATGTTCCTGATTAGCCACAAATTTGTCTGAAGCACTCGCTGAAGTCGGAGCGCCCATGGTGATGATTTCTGCTGCACAGCTTGTGTTGTTTCCCCTGCTCCAAACTCGGTGTGCAGCAGTGAAATATAACACTCTAGAAGTGCTGGAAACTCACACATTCTCTATCAGTACCATTATCCTTCCTCAGGAAAGAGCCAGTGAGATGTGCAGCCTTTTCTGCATTTGCAAGTAGAACCTGGAGCTTCTCTGTATGAATTGGAGCAGTCAGAGAGAAACTATCAGCTAAATCTGAGAACGAACTGGGGATCTGAGAGGGTCCCCTCATGACTCCTGTTCAGCAGCTTTGTATGTTGTTTTAAATGACCCTTATGCAAGAAGGATGTTGCCTTCTGAAAGAGGAGACTGTTTTACTTACTTGTTGTGGGAAAATCTTCAAATTACAGCCCTTCCTGCTTATATTATGGCATTCTAGGGTTCAGCCTGCTGTAGCTGCCCTGTGCTGTGTGGGATGCAGGATCCATGGCAGATAAATCCACTACCAAAGCCTGTTGTTACAACAGAAGTCTCTTGCCAGAGAGCCTGAGTTATTTCAGAGCTTCTCATTACAGCTGAATGCAGTTAATACTGGTGTGTGCTCTGGAAAGTGTGTGGGAGACAGGTCAGAGTGTCCTGGAGCACAGAGTCCCCACGTGGCTCCACAGCAGGTACAGCCTTGAGTGGAGGCTGCAGTGACAGGGGACAGCTCCAAACTAACCTTGGACAAAACATTCCTACCCACATTGTGCCTGGAAGGCTCAGTTTTGGCTAATTCCACCATCAGAAAGTGAGCCACTTTCCAGGCAGATGAGGGGGAAAGAGGTAAATTCAGTCCAGGAAGTGGGCTGATCCCAATGGAAACTTTGACAGTAATCTCAACCAGGATGAAACATTTGTGTCTTGAAATTCCCATTCATGGGTCTTCCAGTCCTGACTGCAGATGTCCCTGTTGCCATCAGTGGCCACACTGCTTGGGTGGATTCCCAGCCATTCCTGTCACTGGTGCATCATCCTTTTCATTGCTTGGGGAGATCACAACCTGTCAGAGGAAATGCAGCTCATTCTTCACTCATTGCAGAAACAGGGATGTGATGCAGAGTTGCATCTCCCATGAGGCATGAATGGCACTTGAGCTTTGAAACATTTTAGTTTTGCCTCAAAAAAAAAAAAAAAAAAAGGCTATTTTGAGAAGAAGAAGTTTCTGACCCACTTTTTAACCTGCTGCATTTGAACCTAGAGGTTCATGATCTCAGCAAGGTGGGGGGGGTTTACACAAGCATAACTTCACAGAGCTCTGGTTGTCCAGGAAATAACAGATAGAAATTATTCATAGCTGAGAGCAGTCTTGAGAAAGCATTGCAAAGAGTATGAGGTTGGAGCTTTTCAAATCTCCTGGAATCATCTCCTTTCCTGAAGAGCACAGAGAGATCCTCGTGGTCCTAGGGTAGGGGGCAGAGGAGATGGGTGCTTCATATCCTGAGTCTGGTTTGAAGTTGGCTGGCAGCATCTTTCAGCAGAAAAGGCTTTTACATGCCTGCTTTGACCACTAAAAAAATTATGCAGTGTGTGCAAATGAAAATGTAAAAACCATATTCAAACTTTTTGAAGCAGCCAACTCAAAGATGCAGCTCTCAGGCCTGGCTGCAGGTCCTGGGCCCTTATCAGGGTAAGGGGCATGAACCTGAAGCCTAAAACCTAAACTCTCTGGCCCTGGCTGCAGAGTGGTTTCTTTGCTGGGTACATGGCATTTCTTAGGCTGTGCTCTGGGCAGGCCATGCTATATTTAAATACATTTTGCTGGTGAGAGACTAAAGGGCCTCTAGAGCTGCAGCTTCCTAAGGGCTATTCTGCAGATTCCTTCCTCCTTTCTTATTTTCTCTCTCTTTTTTTTTGTTTTGTTTTGTTTTGTTTTGTTTTCCTTTAAAGGAAACTCTCAATCTTCTTAGGAAATAATCTTTTGTCTATGTCATGAAAAAACCTGTGCTCTCCTGGCTGGGAGGGTGGAAGGGCCAATAGGAAGAAGTGCCACTTGTGCATTTTGATACAACCAAGCATGTCTTAAATAAACATATGTTTATTTTTCTACCTTTCTGTTGAATTGCATCCTTGCCAACATAGAAGGTAAAAGTATCCAGTTCAAAGGAGGTAACTGCAAGCGTAGCCTGACATCCTGTCATAAATATAGAACTGGCCCCATGACAATGCCCTGCTCGGAAACAATGGGAGCTGGGAGAGAGAAATGTGTGAATTAACACAGTTGAGGCAAACGATGAACAGCTGATGGAGGAAAAGAGCTGTGGGCCAGGCTGCCAGCTCTCAAGGCTGCCTCTGAGCTGGCCTTTGTCCCCTTCCCAGAGCTGTGTGATGGCCCTGCTGTGCTCATGTGCCACCCTGGGGACACCAAGGACACGGGACACACTTCTGTGCCAAACCACAGGAGAGATTTCCCTTCCCCTTTGCTTGGACTGGGGCAGAGCAGGAGCTTTCATCTGCTTTTGTCCCTGTCCCACCTTGCTGACAGGCTTTGGGGTGAGAGCATCTTTCTGCCCTGCCCAGTGCTCAGATCAGGATTCGCAGTGCAGGGAAGGCACCAGCAGTGCAGGGAAGCTGCTGCCAGCCCGATTCCCTGCCCTCAGGATAGATCTGGATAAATCCCTGTGGCCAGGTTATATCCTCCCTCCATCATGCTCTGAAATGGCAGTGGACACCCATTTCCAGGAGCAGGATGAGAGCCCCAGGCTCTGCTGAGACAGATTTATCCCAGTCAGGCTTTGCCATGAGGAAATCGAGTTCCAGGGTAATTAGGAACCTTAGTGACACTTCCTGTGATACCTGAGAAACCTGTCATGACTTAGTAAGAAGCAGCCTGTGGCTGTCAGTGGTTCTTGGCTCTGACTGGGGGCCTGGCAGAACTCACCAACTCCTGTCCCAGCCAGGAGCAGAGTGGGATACGAAAGGAACCTGGGATAAGACAGGAGCCCCATGCCTCTGTACCTGGTTTTCACCTTTACAACATGCTTATGGGGACATTGTTGTGACCTTTTGAGCACTGATGGCTAAAGTGGGTGCACTCCTATGAATCCTGGCAGGATTTTCCCTCTGGGGAATCCCTCATATAAACTGTATCAGCAGAGAGGTGCTTAGTTTAGCTTACGTTCATCCTTGTTTTTCTTTGACTAATTAGAGTTTTTTTGTGACTGTCATGTTGAAAATGATGGCTTGCACTGGCAAGAATTCACCTCACTTTTGTCCTAAGCCACCTTCAGCTCCCGGGCTGAGCCAGCAGGGCAGCAGCCACAGCGACAGCAAGTGACGGTCACCAGCTTATCTAGCACACAGAGTGTGTCATTTGTGAGCTGAAGCCCTGGGTTTTCTTCCCTTCTCTTTCTGTGCAGCACAGGGTGTGCCCCATTTGACCTAAATATTTGTGAAGTTACATCCTTGGGACAGGCTGACAAAAGGTTATAAACTCATTTGTTTTCATCTTTTCCTAAGGCTGCCAGGCTGCAGCGAGGCATCACAGCTGCCTCACATGGGTGCCTCACACCTTCCCCTGACCCAGCTGGTGCTGGCCAACATCTGAGACTGGGCTGTGGGCCTGATCCACACAATTCCTGCTTCCTTACCCCCAGAGACTGTGCCAGCAGCTGCCTCAGCACTTTCTGTAGCCATGGACCTGGAGATGCCACTGGGGATAAGAAGCAAATGGTGTGGTGGGAGATCAGGTGTCATGTCACTGTCAGAGGGGCTCTCTGTGCTCTTGGGTGTGAGGCACAGCTCAGTGAGCCCCTGAGAACCAGCAAAGTGCTGTGGGGGTCAGGGTTTTCCATTGACATCAGTGCCATTGGGCTCCTTTGTACCTGCACCATCAGCTGTGCTCATCTTTGGGGGAAAATGGGAAAGTTTGAGTTTTGCATGTTAGTGGAAGGAAACCAGGCAGCTTAATCCCAAAGGTGAAGTGTGTGCTCATAGTAACACCAGTTTTTACATCTCCCCAGCACTGTTCAACAGCAGCTGCACTGAATTATGGTTGTGGCACTGCTGTTTCTTTTTGGACCAGAGAGGAGTGAGGTGCAGCTTTGGAATTTAAGCATAAGACAGAGCAGAAGGCGTTTTTCCACTCCACTCTTGGCTTCAACAGTGGTCAAATTCCACAGCAGCTTCAAGAGCCTCTCCTAATGTGGGTGCCAGCTGTGCCCAACAGCTGGGTGCAAAGATCCTTTTGCACTCTAGGAGAGTGTCAGAATCCAAAGTCAGAGGTGACTTTCTTTGAAGACTGACCAAGGGATTCATTCAGTGAGAGAAGAGTAATTTGAAAAAAAAAAAAATAAAGCAGATTTCAAATAGAGTTGAGTGCTTGATGGGTGTAGAGAACCTTCCCTACATAACTGATAAAGATTCACTAAAAGAATACATGGATTTCTGAGTTCTTGTGCAAGTGTTTTGCCATTCTTAGGGTACAATTGTCTTTTTTCCTCATAGCTGATCTGAATTTCCCATGCTGCAATTTAACTTTAGCTGTGCACTTTTGAGAGAGCAGGGTTGATCTTCTCAGCCCATAGTCTCATGGAAGCTAGGATTCCCCATTGCTGTCTCATGCCATGTGCTTTGGCCTCACTTCCTCCCTCCCCTTCCTCAGGATTGTGTCCTGGGCATTCCAAAGTTGGATGCAACATCCACATATGGGCTCCCCACTGCTGAACACAGGGGCAGAACCACTTCCTCCAACCTGCTGCTTGCATTCTCTCTGTTGTGGCCCAGTTCAAAGCTGAATCTTGCTCCTGGAAGGGCACATGGAGTGAGGCTTAGTTGCAATGTAATAAATATCCCTCTCTCCCTGTGGCAGGCAGATCTGCAAAATGTCCCTGACTGACCTCCTGTGAGTCTATATAAGCACCAGGACCACATAAGGACTTGAGCAATCCTGTATAGCTTCTATTTTTTCATGCAGTTCCATGTTGCATCCAGCATCTGATTGACCCTGTCACCAAAAGCCTGGCTTTAAGTGTTTGTAAGCTCCCAGCAAAACCAGCAGCAGAAGTAAAAACTTGTCTGCTCCTTGAAATTTCTGTCCCAGGATCTTTTGTTCCCTTTTGTTCAGGTCTCTGGGAAATGCAAAGATCTGGGAGAAGTTTCCAGGGAAACAGTGTCCTTCATGTATAGTTTTATTTCACTGATCTTGGAAGTCTGGCTATTGTTGACCACTGACTACTCACTCTGGTTGCAAATGAACAAATAAACAGGAATGAAGCTGGAGCAAGGACTGGACAGACTGGACTAACTCCTGTGTACAAGCTTTCCACCCCAAAGGACATTGATAGCTGATTGACAGATCTGTTATTGGTGTTGCCTGTAGGGGTGGACAGCTGAAATTCTAGGAGGAAAAGGGGAATCTGTGGGGGCTCCCAAAGTCACATTGTGATGTCCTGAATCTACAGCTGGTGAGCAGCAGTGAGACTCCATTGATATCCATTTTGCTCTGTGTTTAGGAAAGTCATTTTTGGGTTGTCCCAAGGCCATCCATGCTATTCCTCCTTCTTCTGCCCAGCTGCTCTGTCCTAATTCTGTGCCTGGAGTGCCCAAGACTTGCTATGCTCATTGGCCTCAGCCTTTTGGGTGCTTCCAGCTGTGCTCTGCTACCACGTCTGGTGGCACTGGAAATGGAAAAGCCACCAGCCAGCCCCACCAGGGCTACAGAGCCCACATGGAGACCTTGAGCCACCTGTGCCAGCAGGAGGGTGAGGTTCTGTGTGTGTGTGTGTGCCAGCCAGGTGCTCTCAGCCCAAACCCTGAACTTTTGCACCGTGCTAAGGGGAAGGTGGATAATTTGGGGGTGGTGGGAAGCCTGAGAATCCAGCAGCATTCCTGTATCCAGACTAGGTGGGGCAGCGACAAGGGGATATTAGCTCTCCTTAGCAGTCAGTGTCTGAAACTTCCTTGTATTGTTTGTCCAATGCTAAGAGCTTCCCCCCAACACTAAAAATAGCTTTTTGTTTGTAAGTTCACTTTGCATTCACGTTTCCTCTCTTGGTTTTCTCAAGAGGTTCCTTGATATCTTTAAATTTGCTTGACCAACAGGAACAAAAGGCAGCAAAAGTCTCCCTGTGTGAAGATGGGGAGGATTTCACCTCAGAAAGAGAGAGGGGGAGGCAGCTCTTAATATCTTCTTATATTTAGTGCAGGCTTGATAGGTGAGAGCAAGCACCATGCTCAGCCTTTATTCCATTTACCCAGTGAGAGCAGAAAGGGAATGCATTGTCCTCCTGGGATCCCAGGGAATAGTTGGCAGTGATACCACATAGTGAAAAATGCTGTGCTCAAAAATACTCCAGCAACCACCAAGCAACAGCAATCACAGAGACTCTTAGCTCTACCCTTGGCAGCTGTTATCTGGACCAGATGTTGTCTTAAGTAAAAGGGAGATGCTGTTTTCTGGAACAGAGGGATATATATTATTTTCTGACATTATTGCTCGATTGATTTCTTTTAAAAATAATGCCTTGCAGAATGTTAATAAATAGCTGTTTATTTTGACAGCAGTGTCAAGAGCATGCTAATGTGTTATTGTTTGGACTGGGGACACTTAAGATGTATAAAGGGAGTTTGTGTTGCTGGTTCCAGGGAAGCAGGAGGGTTTTGCTCTTGGTGGACCCAGTCCAGAGAATGTGCTTTACATATGGGTGTTTATATCTTGCTCCGCCTGTAAGAGTTCATTTGCTTGATGAAAGATTGTTTGCTAGCACTCTAGGAGCTGGCAGGGAGGTATTTATACCATTGTCAACCCTGATAAAAGTTTCAGATGTTACAAAAGCTCTTAGATTATACTGGGGGGGTAGGAGGGAGAGAATTAATTAAATCTGAATTTCTTCTTAATTTGTTAGTGTTCAAAAGTGATCTGGCCTGCAGGCCTTGGAATCTGGAATGATCTACTTGTTTTCTATTGCAGTGATCCTGACTTGAAGCCAGGCAGCTCTGTCTGATCACAGGAGTGTGGAGCTCACTGTGGCACAGAAAACCAGGCTGTGCATCGGGTAAGGCAGCTCAGGCAGGGGCTGCTGCTGAGGTGCAGCAGTGCAGATATGTCTGATAACTCACCCTGTCTGCGGGCAGATCCCAAAACTCAAATTCTGGGTCTGAGTGTAAAATCACAGGGCTGGAAAGGCCTCCTTAAGAGTCACCTCCTCCCCTTGTTCTCTCAGATGTGGGGCAAAAGCAGCTCCAAAAAAGGTGATGGAAACTCTGAGGCAGCCCTGTCCTGTCCCCACTGCCTGGGAAGTGTCCCCCATGGTACAGTCCCAGCCTTCCTGGCTCCAGTTTGCTTCTTGAGAGTGTGGTGGATGTGGTGGTGCTGCAGCATCAGTACTCAGTCCTTCTGGAAATACTGCAGCTCTTCTGAATGCCTTCAGGGAGCAAATATTGCACTGCTGGGCTATTTCAGCATCTATAACCCGCTTGGGAAGGGAAAACAGAGCTATGAAACAGAGCCCTTTATCCATACAAAAAGAAGCCCTGGAGACATGTGAATATCAGCTCTTTGGAGGAGGAACATATTCTCAAATGCACACTTGTTCTGGAGCAAGTGCCCAGTGTGTGGTTGAAGCATCTCCACCTCTCTGAGGATGAGCCCCAAAGATCCCACGAGCTTCAGCAGCAGGAAAAGTCACAGTCCTTTGCCTTTGTGACATATCATGCATTGAAACAATACTTCCTCTGGAAAGGTCGTGGCACTGAGTTGTGCAGCAAGCCTTATCAACAAGTAGTTCATATTATATATGAAATGTAGGCTCCCATACGTGTGAGAATGTTCCTTGAGACAGCATCTGAATTTATGTGGTGCTGGTAATAGGTGGATACATTTTCCACCAGGAACAAGTACAATAAAATCAGATTGCAACTGAATTGAATCATAAAATTCAAATAAAAATGAAGTGCTGGTGGACTCCCATGTAAATAGGACTCAATTAAAAAAGAATTGTTAAGGCCAAAATTACTCCTGAAGCAATTGTGAAGGACAGCCCAATAACAAGTCAACATTTGAACGAATTACTGTCCCTCGAATCCCCTTGAATTCACAGCAAGGAATGGACTTTTCAGCTGGTGTTTCTGAATTTTTCAGCCTGTCTGCATGCACAGACCCAGGTTATTTTGGGCTGTTTGGGGCTGGTGCAAGGCTGTGTCTAGGAGGATGTGCAGCAGGGCCTGAAGAAATCCCTTGAGCCCCTCCAGGTTTGGGTGCTCTGCTCACTTTCAGGACAAAGCTCCACACAGCAGAGGGTTTTTTTTTTTCCAGATAATAATGAAAAAAGAGGCTGTTGAGACCAAAAGATCTTTAGTCCATCTGGCACATTCAGCTTAGGGATGAGGTAACTCTGCACTGGGTGCTGTTACCCCTGAACACATTTTTGCCTGGCTCCTACCAGAACTCTGACTTCCACAGGAACACTGTCTTAATGAACTACTGTTTCAAAATGTTATTTTTTATTCAGGTGGGAATATTTTCCAGGATTTTTTTTTAAATTTATGCTTTCTTTTGGCATTTTCTTACAGCTGTAATTATGTAAAATGTTTGGTAAGGAATTTTCTGACTAGATTTTTGTAATCAGATAATGTTAATCTAAGACAACCTGCCTGTGCTTGTATGTTCAAGGGTCAGTTAAGTAAATCTCCCAGTCCTGAAAACATTTCCAAGTGGTTTCAACTATGGAAAGCATGAGATCTAGTTTTTTTAAAAAACATTTTTATCTTGCTTTGCTGTTGCCTGTAGCATTAAAACCAGAATGAACATTTCAGCTGATCCACACCATTTCCCCCCCTGAGATGATCCCTTTGCAAGGATTTTGGAGCTCTGGTTTTCCATTCCATCTCAGGACAGTAAAGCACTCCCCTGGCACTGGTCTTGAGTGGGTAGGACGATTTCCTGGAGCTTTCTGACAACTCAGTCTGAGTTCCAGTTAGGTATAAGAAATCCTCACTGCAGGGACATCTCAGCTGACTACGGTGCCATTGACCACTGTGTTTTAATGCATTTTTGGTTGTCAGAACAGTCACACAGTTCTCCACACTTTCAGACACTTTTTGTTCCCAGAATGGAGCAGCAGCCTCTCTTTCCAGTAGAAAACTGACCCTGTTCCCTTTGTAATGAAGCCTAAAACTGGTTTTGATGGACCAGATTCATTGGGAGGCCATGGGAGCAGAACCAGGGAGAAATAAAAAAGGTAAAGTGTGATGTCCTGGGATATCCTGGCTTTACCCTGTGAGAGCTTCAAACACTGCTTAGTTACCAGAGGACAGAAACAGATATATAGTAAATAGCAGAGCCCTTGCAAATAACTGGAGTTTTGGGGGACAGGGCTAGAAGGGAAGTGAAAGGAGGAGGGAGAAGAAACCCTATATGAAAAAGATTTTGCTAACCTAGACATGTTTGAATTAAGCCCAATGTTTCCTCGTAGCCAGGTGTTTTCCAGAGAACCACAACTCCTCTGTGCACCTGAGTGACAGATGCCAGCTGAAGTGTCTGTTTCCTCAGAAGGAAATGGTTTGCTTTCTGTAAAGGCCTGGGCATGTTCTGCCCTGCTCTGAGTGCCAGCACATGCTGATGATTAAAGCAGTGGGCAACACAAAGCCTTTCTGGGCAGAAATCCTTCCCTGGTTCCACGGAGCCCACGGGCTGTCCCAGGGGATGGCACAGCTCAGCAGCTCCGGGTGCACATTCAGGCTCAGCCAAGAGGAAAAACATCACATCTTGCAAGGGGAATTCAGCTCTGGGATCTTTGTGGGTTGCATCTGCACCCTGCTGGAGCTGGTGGCCACGAGGTCAAACACGCCTGGGTGTGCTGGTGTGGAGGGGAAGGACAGCACCGTGCTATCCAGCAGGGATAATCACTCGGGTCATGAGGACCATCCCCGGGAAGAAAGATGAACTTGCATTTTTCTCCAGTGATGGTGGTGATGTCATGATATGGTAAACAAAGTATTTCATCTTTTCTCCTTTTCTTCACTCAGTTCCAGGAGCTATGCAGGGTTTTCTGCCAGAAAGCTGACTTTTCTCCTGGCTGAGGCTCGAGGGCCCATCAGTGCTGAAACATCACTGGAATGTTCTGTCCTGCAGACACAGGGGAACAAAAACCTCTCTGGAGGAGGAAACACTAGCCTTAGAGCTACAAGCTTTGTTTCTGTACCTGTCACAGTTATTTATTATTTCAGGCAACTTCTGGATTTATATAGTGCTCCTGGAAAGTGGTGCTGAGCCCTGAATAAGTAGATGAATGGACTCTCAGCACTTCAGTGTTCATTTTGGCCAGAAAATGGAAAGCACTGTGATGGAACAGAAGGTACAGCATCTGAAGTTACTGGGTCATGTAGCAATAGCCAGTGATGCTTTTATTTCCCACTGGTACAGCCTTGAAAGCAGCTGGTTTGGGGGCTGAATAAAAGAGCAGTTTGTTTGCAATTAGTTGTTGTTGGCTTTGCCAAAATACGGCTCGTTCAAACAAAACTGTGGTACACATGTGCACATGTGCTCTTACACACACACACACACGCACACACACATTCTGGCAGGAGGCCACTCTGAAATACAGGCTCAGTTCTCAGTTTGGTACAATATTGTTGCTTTCCGAGGATCCTGCTTGGGTTTGGGTACCAGCATCTTTCTCTCTCCTGTCACTGCCTGACCCTCATGCAAGATGTGTTCCCAGAGCACTTTTCCCACCAGGAACAGACGTCAGAGGAGCTGGGATGAGGTCCAGCCCAGCCTAGTGCCCTCTGTTCCCGTTGCTTACCCTCTGCTGGCTGTGCTTCCTCCTTCCCCTTGCTCTCCTCTTGCTGCTGGTGCTTTGGGCTAAAGTGACTCAGCAGAGAATGGCAAAGAACAAGGTGACTCAGACACATCTGTCAGCACTCAGGAAAGGCCTCAGACTTCTTGGAACCTTCTTGTAGTATCTCTAAGTATGCCTAATATGGCCTTGAATCTATTTATTTGTTTTATGGGAAATGTGGCTCTGTGAGGTTCTCTGAGGCTGGAGGTTCAGGGAATCAGTAGAGTTAGTCTTGGGACAGATGTGTGAATGGAGAAGGGATGTGAAACTTCTGCTCTGCAGGGCTGTGGAGGTCTCAAGACCCATAAAATATTCCCAGTATCCTCCATCCCATCTAGAGAGCCAGGCTTTCTGTCCCTCCAGCAGTTTCCAGTTACAAGGGGCATTTTTAAATAGGGGATCAGGCACAGAAATTTTGTTGTTCTGGTGGTTCTTGTGGGTTGTGGGGTGCATGAGGAAGCCAGGGGTTGCTGAGGGATGAGTCCCAGATATGTGCACATTTCCTCACTGTGTTTGCTGGCAGCTGTGGAGGTGCTGATCTCCATCAGGGAGGTGTGAGAACACCAGCTCCTCTTCTGAGTCAGGCAATTGTGAGATGGGAAATCTGTTTTCATAAAATTCTCTGAAACTGGTTCTTGACAAGTGCAGTTCAGGCAAGAAAACTACATCTACTCACACAACCTCACATCTTCTGGTTCTGACTGTGGAATAGGCATGTTAAAGATGGGTGATTTGGTCAAAGCCTCTGTGTGTTTGTGTTTGGGGTGGAGAAACTGAAGCAGTTTACATCTCACAACAGTTTTTCATGTTATATAGCTATATACAGCAAAAAAAAGGTATATTTCTCTGTCATGCATACGTGACAGTGCTAATTCATCCTTGGGTACCTTCTCAATTTTGTGCTGGTTCAGTGGCTGTATTTTTGATAATTTTTATTATTTAACAGAAAACTGAAGTTGAAAAGTCAAGGGGAGTGAGAAAAACCTCTCCAGGATATTTTGAGTGGGCTGGGTCTTCCAAATTCAAACTGAAACATGGCCAGGATGGGGAGTCTGAAAAACTCAGATTTGAAAAAAATCCTGGAATTTATTAATCAAAGGGCCCCTCCACCTCCTTTTTTATTTTTCCAGGAGAAACACAGTTAAAAACATGAAGCTGTAGTGAATAAGAAAGTCTAAGTCAGCCAAAAGCATGAAATGAACCCTGTGATGCTATTTGAAGTATGCCAGTGGCATGCATAGAACTATTTACCTTTCTACTCCAGTGAGCTTATAAAACAATTAAGAGGTGTGCTGGAAGTCATGAGATGAAACATGGGCAATAGATAAAAAGGTTGAAATTGTTTAAAAAAAAAAAAAGAAAAAAAACTAAAAAAAAAAAGAAGAAAAAAAAGGAAAGATACGTAAGGAAAGGAATAGGTCCCTGTTGAAAACTGATGGAAGCTCCATCATTTGGATCATTTGAAACTGGGTTGCACACTTCACTAAAATATATGCTAAGGGAAACAGCTGCAGGTTTGCTCCCCCAGGGAAGGGCAAGACGACCTAATATATCTTCTTAATTTCACTTCTAATTTCTATGCTTCAAATCATGTAGACAAACCTTGAAATATAACCTACAGCCTGCTAATTCCTTCCTTTCTTCCTGTCTAGAGAGAGATGTTGAGTTGAAGGCTATTGCCCAAGATTTTTGACTATTATTTTTAGCCTGGCTTCCTAAGGAAACGAAGCTTATGTGTACATAGTGTCACCGTGTCTGCCTGCCACTCCCTTCTCTTTTTTCTCTTCCCCCAGGAAGTTCTCGGGAAAATTTCAACAAACCTTAGGATAGGGCTGGGGACTTAAAAGATATTTCAGTTCTTCAAGATTTAAGGGTAGAGGAATCTGTGGAGTAAAGGAAGTTATGTGTCACATCATTAGATAGAGTCTGCTTTGAATAAACCTGGGTTTAACATACAAAAATCCACAGTGAGTCCCAGGAAGCTGTTGGCCTTCTGGCAAGGCGGGTCCATGGATTAGCTGGGATGCTGGTGGAGATGGGGCTGTGCTGGGACCATTTTTCTGGAGCAGCAGCATCTCACTGGTCACGGTTGTGTGGCTTCCCTGCTGTGCTAAAGCTTTCCTGTCCTTTTTGTGGTCTCTCTGGGAGTGCTGGGGTGAACTACTGGCAATGAGGCCCTGCCTGATGGCCTTCAGGCCAGGAATCAAACCTTCTCCATTCTCCCAGGAGGGCTTTTTCCCCTAACTCCTCCTTTGAAGTGCCCTCACCCCAGGCCCGAGGAAGCTGATGTCATCAGAGGATGGGAGGCCGTGGCTCCTCTGGGCAATTCCCACCTTTGGAGGAAGGAAATTCCTCAGGGCAGTGCTGCTTATCTGTTGGACCCCAGAGAGCTGGTTTGAGAGATGATGTGGCTTTCTAAAAGCTGTGGATTTTAGATTCCCCCCTTGCTGTGCTCCCATTGTGCAGGTGGCTGCCGGGGGACACTCGCTGGTGGCAGTGGCAGAGCCCTGGGGCCTGGTGCCTTTAATTACTTTTACACCTTGCTTGAGGAATTCGCTCTGCAGAAACACAAAACCTCCTGCAAGCCTGTTTCTGTGGATTGATTGAGGAAGAAAAGCCCAACAAACGACCTCCCTCCGGATTAGGGAGGGCAAGGAGCCAATGCAGCTCTGCAAGGAGGAAAAGGTGGGACTTGCTGCTTCAGAGGATGCGAAGGAAGGGGCCCTGGCCACAGGCTGGAAGCCCTGTCCCAGAGCTCTGAATTTGCCAGTGTTGTAGAGGAGATCAATGGAGAAGCAGAGCAGGAAGGATGGAGAGGTTCTCAGACCATCCTGCCTGGCTTTACCTACACATCACTGATGTCAGCCTGCAGAAAAGGGCAGGGCAGGGCAGGGCAGGGGGGTGCAACTTGCCCAACAGGTGCCCATTTGCAGCGAGGGGTGGCATATACTTGGCTGGGGTTGTTGAGGTAAAAAACCTTCCCTGTGAGGCAGACCTGGCTCTGCTCCAGTGCAGTCAGCCCCACTATGACAGCAGCACAGCCATCCTGGGTGAGCCCTTCAGGCTCACAGGAGGCAAACATTTGGCTCAGTGGCACTGGAAGGGAAAGGTGAACTTCCTAAATACACCTTGCCTGCAGCCTCCAGGTAAACCCAGGGAGACTGTTTTTTAGGGTAAAAGAAACACTTTCTGCCATGACATCCCCAGAGTGGGTGCAGCTACAACCTTTGGTACCCATCTCACAGCCTGCTGGGCCCACAGCAGGCAGGACCAAAACCCTTGAGATCCATCTATAAACCCCACATGAAGCAGGAACCTGCCATGGATGTGGGCAGCAGGTCATGCCAGAATCCCAGGAATGGCTGCAGGTCTGGCTGGGGATCATCTTTGCCAAGAAATTCTCTTTGCAGCCGAGAGGACGTGTGTCAGGCAGGAATGTGCTTTTGGATGGGCTCAGAGCAGCCAGAGCTTTCCTCTCACCACACAGTGTCTTGGCCTCCTTTTAGATATTGAATATTCTGACCCTTCTCATGGCTTTCCTCTATCCCAGGTAAAGACTTCAGGCAATTCAGTGTGAGGTCTCTCCTCTCCAGCAGGAGGAATGTGCTGACACACAGATATCACTGACTGGCAGCCTGCTCTGGAAACACAGATTTTCAAGCCAAGAAGTTTCTTTTGCTGGTGTAGTTTATCAGAGCTACCCAAACAAAATTAACTATAATAGGAAGAAAAAAAAAAAAAGTCCCTCCTTTTGTAGTGCTGCATCCACACCAGGGACTTTTTTATTAGTGCAGCTCTCCCTTGTAGGCATGATGTATTTGTTTTTTCACACTCCTAGCTGGTATAATTAAGCTTACAAAACTTCCTTGTGCAGACTAGCCCTAGCAGAAAAAGAGTCAGCTTGCTTTAGGAGCATTTCCATGCACAAGTGAGAATTGCTGTTGTCTTGAGGTAGTGCAGTTGTTATGTTTTCCACCATTGTAAAAGATTTCCCACAACACGGAGCCTAAAATCTCTGATTTGTCCAGTTATATTTATTGATCCATTATACCTTGAGTGTGTGTGTAGAACTTGTTCACAAATTGCCATAGTACAGAGATTTGGGCATTGGTGATATTTGCTTGCAGTTACCCAGGTGGATGAAGAAAAGTGAAAAAAACATCCAGTCTGGTGGTTGTGCTTGTTTCAATCTCTTAATTGGGTATGCCATGTAAAAAATTGTGGAACAGTTTGTTGTTCTACAGAGCGTCGAATCAATGTGTTTAAATTACATGCTGCCCTTCATCCTGAGGGAGTTGTACAAGTGGGGATTTTTAGTCCTTTTGCTGAAAACACAGCAGTGGCTGGTGAAGATGTGTGATGCTTCACACAAAGGAAGAATATCCACATCTGGGATGGGTTTGTTTGGGAAATGGGGTTGTCACTTTGTGTACGGAGCAGAAAGTACCACAGCAGAATGCCACCAGTGAAGAAAAGCAGCCACGGTACTTAGGGACAAACCAGCTTGTCAGGTGGAGTGTCCTGGTGTGTGGATAAAGAGAATGTCCTGTAACCTTCTCCACTCCATGGACATCCCCGGCTGCATGTCCCTTATCAGCTGCTTGACTTGAGAGGAGTTTTTCTGGCTGGTAAAAGTGGTTCTTTCCAACCAGAGCCCTCCAACCACCTCCCAGCTTGTCCTTCCCATCCCTTCATTCCTTTTTTCCTTTTGTGTGTCCAAGCAGCCCCTTGAAGGCCACCAGGCAGGGCTCTGAGGACCACCACAGGCACTCCATGGTGAGCAGCTATTGCAAATGCAGGTGAACCTGATGGGAAGAAATGATGATATCTGACTCTAGTTCAAAAGGCTGAATGATTCCCTTATTATAACTACACTGTAATACACTAATATACTATTTAAAGGGGATGCTAAAACTGCATACCTACTTTAACTACTATATCTAACTCACAACTCGTGGTCATCTCTCAAGAGCCCAGTCCCAGGTGGGTGGGATTGGCCATCAGGCTCAAACAATCCTCACCAGAATCCAACCAAGCACTCACCCAGGTAAACAATTCTCCAAACACATTCCACATGGGAAAACAAGGAGCAGAAATGGAAATTGTTTTCTCTTTCTTCTCTCTGTGCACCTCTATGAAGAATCCTGAGAGAGAGAAGAATGTGCTTGCTACAAGCAGCATCAAGCCTAGAAGATACTGCCTGGCTTTGAAGATGAGTGGTCACCCTCTGTATGCTGAGGCAGAGGGGTTATTTAGATAAAGTGCTACTGGGTGAATAAAGTTTATATCCCCCTATGCAGACAGAGTTTCAGACTCAGTAAATTATGCTCAGTGTGGGTATTTAGGCTCAGTTTTGCAATACAACATTGCACCCTGAGGAATCGTGCCTCCCAGTTTGTTGTGATATTAATCTTGGAAGCAAAAACAACTCCCTGACAAAAGATCAATTTAGTGCATCTCCTTTGTCTTGGCAGAAGACAAATTGGAGCTGAAACATCTGTTTTTCTGAAGGGATAGTACTATTCTGCTCTTGGTTTTCTCTGGCAGCCGTGCACCCCCCGAAAGGCTGAAGTCAAGTACTTGTCACTGGTACCTCTGACACTGAGCAGGAAAATGGGACTTGGAGATGGGATTAATATTTCAAAGCACAGGGCAGATTTTAATTGTCTTTGCCATTATTGCCCTCAGCCCCCCAACGAGTGTGGGTAAGCCATGGGGAGAAATACCAAATCAGGCAAACACTTTCATTTAGCAGAAAAAAGCATTGCTAGAAGTAGTGATTGAAAGAAGAATCCCAAAAAATTCAAATGGGAAATGAAACTTGAATGCTCAGTAGGGATGGGAATTAATCACAGGGGGGAAAATACCAAGGGAAGTGCTGGCTTTTCTCCATCTCTTGATGTTTCAGATGAAGATAAGTTGTTCTTCTGTAAGAGATGGAGAGATATATATTGGTCAAACACAGGCAATTGGCCTTGAGTCAGGCACAACTGAGAGAAATTAAAGGTTTTTTTTTTGATATAGAGAAGCCAGACCAGACTCTTCTTTGTAGAGATTTAAGCTCCATAAATCCATGATGTTAACTGCTCTCCCTACTTTATCTAAGAAAAAACCCAAACTGGCAGGTGATACAAGTTGCCCAAGGCCATATAAGAAATTCATGGCAGCATGAGGAATATAACTCAAGCTTTCCTGGCTTTCTGCCTGGTTCTCTGCTTGTGCAGCCCTGTGAGATGCTGGTGCTGCAGGGGAGATGCTGAAGCAGTCTCTGCCCTCTCCTTGTCACAGCAGCCACTGCCAGGCTCCTGCTGGGGCAGCCTGCACGCCTTCCTTGGTGCTGTCACTGTATCCCACACCTGACCAGGAATTCTCCACTAGAATTTGGGCACTGGGCATGGTTTTGCTGTCCTTTCTCCAAAGGCTGGAGCAGGGACCTCAGGCTTTTCGTGCTGAACATTAATCAGACCCTCTCCTCCCTGTGAGGTCACTGCCCAGCATCCCTGGGGCTTTCCTGTGTTTGCCTTCGGGAATTTCAGGAACAGGCAGAGCTCAGAGATAGGATGGGGGCTGCTGCTGGAGAAAGGAGTCAAGGAGGGTATCCCCATACAGGTTCAGGTGTGGCCAAATGAGCCAAGGTGCAAAGCAGTGAAACGAGGCTCAGAGTGGAACTGCTAAGGGCTCTGACCCCATGTTGAGCAAATTGGTTGAGAACATCCTTAAAAACACATCCTGCTGAGTCCTGTGAAACACACTGTTCGTGCTGCTCATGGGCTAAGGGTTTAGCTGGACCCAGTCTTGTGTAAATGGAGGTTTGTGCATCATTAGAGCTATTATTTTTGAAGTCACCTATAATAGAGGAGATAAGATCAGCTATTTCCTCAGTACATCTAGAAAAATAATTTTTTTCCAAGATAAATAAAATTCCAAGCATAAAGAAAAAGTCCAGCAGAAAACTGTACCAGGAAATTGGACAGACAGAATATTTTTGTGCTTGTGAGCTGATTGGAGCTATTAATAGCAATTTGCCAGCCTGAGTATATCTTGGTGCTGTCAGACCTGGTGACTCCTGTGTGGTGCTGCAAGGAAGGTGAATCTTTGGGACAAGAAGGGGGGACTGGGTGCCCTTAGAGAGCAGCACAAAGTTAAGCTGTGGCCAAGGTTTGCCCCTGTTTGGCCTGGAGTTCAGGATGGCCACGGAATTCAGCTGTTGGGCTGGCTGGGAAGTGGCTGCCGTGCTTTAATCAGGTGGAAACATTGCAGCAGTAAGGGATGTAAATGTTGGCTGTGGATTTGCACTGGGATATCTGATAGGCAGCCACCACAACAAACATTTAAGTCTCTTTATACTACCTAAAAGCTCAGGTCTTCTTACGGAAGTTATTAATGCATAGCTCAGAGCAGGCCTTACCTTAATATATTACCTTTGGATTTTTTAGTTGAAAGCCATTTCAGATGTTATCACATGGATTTCATCTCCTGTGCTGTGCTGGGACTGTGTTCCTACAAAGAAGGAGCCTTTTCTGTCCTGCTGGGGAAGGAGCCAATCCCAAACCCAAACAGGAATTTATGTCTTTTTAAAACGGTTCTATCAAGTCATGAACCTTTGAATAGGGTCCTTCAAAGGTTTCTTTCAAGCACTTTCTTTGAAATGCAATTACCCCATTCCCTTTTTCCTTGAAGTTTCTATTCCGAGGTACCTCTAATCTCCAGCAGCTGATAAAAGCAATCACAGGGGAATTGCTGGAGGGGGTCTCCTGTCACACAGGCACCTGTGGGAGCAGCAGGTGTGACAACCCAGAGTCACAACCTGGGCGGTGGAAAGTCCTCCTCTGTCCCCCTTGCACGAAGGGAAGGTAAAGGCTTGCAGCTCCTAACTGGGTGAGCAGGCTCCTGGTGCTCTCTCCTGCTCACTCATCAACGTTTTCTGCCTCAAAACATTCAAACTCCTGGTGGAGTCTCACAGATGACGATGTTTTAGTACAAAACAGTTGGAAATTTTCTTGGTTTTATAGGATATGTTAGGTGTGGAAGGAGATGTCCTTCCTGGATGATGGGGAAGGTGAGGAGAGGTGTCAAGGAAAGTGTGTGGTGGTGGAGGAGCTCAGCATTGCAGCCTGGGCAGGAGGGAGGGCAGATGGGGACGTGAGATCAGGATGAGCCTGCTTGAACAGCATCCTATCCCTTAGACTTTAATAAATCCTGCCTAACCCTTTCCCTAACTGCTCAGAGAAACTGTCCCTGTGGAATGGAGGATTGCTGATTCTCTGGGTTAATCCTGCAGATCCATGGAGATGTGTCTCCATGGCACTGCTGAGCTGCAGCCTCCTGGACGGGAAGAGGGCAGCATATCCTCACAGGTCAGGAAATGCTGTCTTGGGCTGGGAGCTGCAAAATAAAACTGCACAAAGGAACTATTGAAGGCCCCTGTTTCTCAATGCTTTCAGAGAAAAAAATGACAGCTTTCTGTAAGTTATTCAGCAAGAGGGTGGTCGGGCTTATTTTTATTTTTTTGGCTTTTTAAATTTAAAAATCAGGCAGAAAAAGCCAGTGAGGAGCTACATGAAACTGCTGCAATGAAAATGGGGAGCTGGTTTCTGTGGTGTGCTGCGTTCTCTCTGCAACCCATGTGAAATAATATGTCAAGCCATTTGTTTTCTCCCTCCCATCCATACATGTGGTAACAAACCAGGCTGGAATATAAAATAATAACCAGACACAGCACTGCAGCATAGATATGGTGAAATTCCATCAGACACAGAGTAAGGCTACATGTTTATGAACCTACCTGGCCACATGGTGGGAATGGCACCATGGAAATCTGTGGCTACCCAAGGTCCACAGCATATGGATCCAAAAACTTAAATGCTGGGGAATGTCTTCCTTGGCAGCACCTTGCAACAGCAGCCTGTGAAAAGGAGGGACAGGGGCTGTCCCCTGCAGCTGGATGGTGCCATGGTGTGGTGGCTCCAGCAGCAGCTGTGCTCATCCCTGTCTCTGCTCTTTAGGACACAGGACTGTCATCCACAGCGGTGATATATTCTGAGTTAACCCTTCTGATGGAATTTCCTGGCTCAAATTCCCCACAGCTCACTGAGCTGAGGTGGGTGAGGCCTCTGCAAGAGCCTAAAGAGAAATGTCAGAAACCTCCAGGGTGGATTCAGGGAGGGCATGAGAGGGCAGAGAGCTCTAAAATGAGAACTTGCAGTTTGGTTTTCCAAGGGGAAAACCATTCAAGCCATAAATTAATGGACCTGATAGAAGAGATTGTCTGTCAGTGCTGAGAGTGAAGCATAAATGGAAACATAAGTGGCATCACCTGGGCAAAGGCCAACTTCCAAATCTAGACCTGCAATCTCAGAACTTTTTAGGTTCAAGAAAAAGGCTTTACTCTAGTTGTTTTTGGAAAGTAAACAAGCATTGCCTCATCTAGAAGGATGCTATTCACTTCATGTGCAAGGAAAAATTGGATTTTGCCACAGAAAATAGCCTCTGTTTGGATTTTCTCACAGAAATGATGTGAGCACTTGTGCTGTTCCTTGTGGCCCAGATAACAGCCGTGGAGGTGGCCACACAACCAGGAATGCTGAGAAAGTGAGCAGGCATTGCTTGAGAGGGAGGTATGGGGGTCTCTGCAGCCAGCCCTGCCTCATCCTTCAAAGGGACCTGTCTTATCTTAGGGACCAGGGTGCTGGAATCCCAGTTCTGTGGTGAAAAAAATAAAGGAAAAGTGACAGAGAGGTGACATGTCATTTTAATGCTGATGCTGTGCCTGTAAGTTGGATTTCGATTTGTTGATGGTTTACAAATTCAACTCGTCATTTTCTAATTTTTCTAAAATCAGGATTTGCCAATCTGTTTGAAAAATGGCATGAACTTTTCAGATCTTAATTGTTTCTGTGTGAATCCACTGCTTGTTTGCTTGTTGAGTATCTGGAGACAAAAGAAAAGGAGTGGCTTGGAGTGTGGGGAAGTTACAATTCATTTCAAGTTTCAGTGGCACCCAAGAATGGGAAATGTATTATTTGAGGATAAAATACCTTATTATCCTTTCCCCATCCCAAGCCACACTTCCACAACTTGTGGTGGAATAACCAGGCATGTCATGGGCCAAATAAGGGTCAAAGCATTACCTTCTCTTTCAAACAGCATTGCTCCGACCCTGTTGCGTTCAGTGTTTTCATTTATTGCTCTGGAAGCTGAAACACATTCCAGATGTGATTTGCCAGGGCTCCTGCAAGGTCACAGCCAAGTCGAGGTGCTCTGGTTGGCCTGTGGTGACCCCGAGGTGTCCAGGGGTGGGGGGCTGTCACTACAGATAAATCCCAGCTCCTCCTTTGCTGAGAGCAGCCCAAAGGAGGGAGGAATGTGGGGGTTTGCAGGCGCCTCTGCCATCACCTGGCTCATCTCCTGGCGAGTGTGGTGAAGGGACAGCACAAGAAGGGAACTTTGTGCCTTGGGGTGATGCCTCAGGTTTTGGCTTTTATATTTTTCAGATTCTGTTCTGCTTTAATGTGTAAGTCTAGGCTTCATATTAGGGGATGGTGAGCTCTCTTCACAGAATATGCAGCCAAAACAATTCCTTCTCTAGCTGGGGACCCAAGGACAAATGATCCAAATCTCGGGCTCAAGAGCACAAACAACGTGGGCTGGAGAGAGAAAAACATGAAGGATGGGACTGCCTGGGCTGAAGCTGGAATTGGACAATTAAAAGTGAGAGACCCCATGACTGATCATCCAGTTTTTTGGCCGTTTTGGGTTGTGCTGCCCAAAGTAGATCTTTTGAGATCTCTTAATAAATACCTATGTTATTCTTTAGCTCCATCTAGTCTCTGTTCTAGCTCAGCCTTCACAAGGCATCAGGGGAAAGGACAGCAGACAAGATAAACTTGGTCTGCAGTGCTGAAAAGCAGCATTTCCACACTGCAGCCTGGCTCTTGTATTCCTGTGAGGGATTTTCCTTTCTTAGATGAGTGGGAAAAAAAAAAAAAAAAAAAAAAAAAAAAAAAAAAAAAAAAAAAAAAAAAAGTGAAGGAAGAAATTGTTTCCTTGATGGTATCATTCACCTCTCAATCCTTTAAGCCCACCAGACCTAAGTAACGATGCTGGTGTCTATTAAAAATAAATGGCTGTTTTTTCTGCTACTGCTCCCTCAGGACAAATTCAGGCTTAAAGCATAAAGACAACATAAATTCCTTTCTTCAATGTGAGCATGCTAATAGGCTGATTTTCAAAGGTCCAAGTGCAAACAGGAGTGGGTGCCATGGAAAACCCAGCTGCAAATTCCAGTTCCCAGAAACACTCACACAGATGTCGTTCCAGCCAGGCTCCTGGAATGCACAGAGCTGTCACATCCCTGGCTCTTTGTGGGACTGAGATTTAATCCCTCCACAGCAGCTCTAACAGGAACGTGGATTTTGGCTGCTGGGTGGAGCAGCAGGTCCCTGCTGCAGGCTGAGGCTTTGGAGACCTGCAGAACAGAGCCCACACTTGCCAGGCAGGGCTGAGGTGCACTGAGATGTGCAGGTTGTCAGTCTCTTCCCACAGGACCTTTCACAGAAACTATTTCTGAAGCCCTGGTGTCTAAATGATGCCATGGCCTTGCAGGAACACCATACACAGTGTGGTTACTTAGGTGTTTAAGATGCTTTGAAGGATTTTTTTTGTTCCAAGAATTTGTCCACTTGCCCTTTGAACCAATGTAAGCAATTTTTTTTTCCTATTACATCCCATGGCAATGAGTCCCACTGCTTCCATGTAAGTTGTGTGTAAATGTCTTTTTTAGCCTGATCTGAATCTGCCATATGGACACCCCCTTCAATACACCTGTTTTCAAACAGGAAGATGATCAAATGTTCCCAAGTTTTGGTTAATTCACAGAATCTGGAGTAAATTGTGCACACTTAATCCATAGCTGGAGATTTTTCCTGATGGTCATGCTGCACCATTAGGGAAGAGCAGAGGAATACACAGGCTCCTCCTGTGACCCAGCAGTGTTCATCTCCCAGTACAGTTTTCATTTCTTTAGTCTCACAACAATCTCCAGCTGAAAAGAAACCCTCTACAGGCCAAAAAAGCAGCTCTGTTTGCTCTGTGTAAACCATGTTCAGAGCCCAGGGTCAGGAGAACATCTTACCACAGCTGATGACTGTGGGCAAATCCTATCCAAATATGTGGCCATTCCAACCTGGGCTTTCTCGTTTAACAATTGATTCTGTCTTCATTCCCATGAATGAAGATAGAATTATTTTTTTTCCCACCTTTTTTCCAGCAGTCCTGACTGTGCTGCATTGAGGAGTGACACAGACATGGAGCACTCCTGGGGTTGGAGGAGGCTCCCAGGTGGTTCCTGTCTGGTCAGTGCTGTGGCTGCCAGCTCTGGGCTCCTCCTTGGACACTCCTGGGCTTTTCTGGCAGTCAGGCTCTGCTGGGTTCTACCCTCCTGGCTCTCTTCCATCCCTGCCTCACCTCTCCCCCACCTCCTCAGGATTGCTCCCCGTGGCACCTTGGCGAGTTCCCTGCACATTTAAGGGTTGAACTGACCCAGGTGATGGGAGAGGGGAGTGGTTGTGACCTCTCAGCGGTGAAATATGGCTTTGTGTCTGCAAAGAGGTTAAAGCTGCTCCCCAGCAAGAGCAGCGGAAGGAAATGCCCTGTAGCTAAGTTTCATGTACAGTATGAGAACATGTGTAACCCATTACAATAAAGCCCTTGCTGGAAAATGCCTAACCTATGCACTGTAAAACCTAATTAAGGGATTCCTTAAAAAACACTGTTACCAACCAGTATCAAGGAGTGGATAATGAGAGGCTGCTTTGTGTAATCCAACCCTTTATCTTTAGGCCTTGGGGGTGTCCATGGCCAGGCTCAGTCCCCTGGTTGTTGCTGAGGCCTTTATTGCAGCAGTGAGAAATATTCCTTCATCCCTTGTAAAGCTGACCGGCTCCACTGCAGTTTCCTGATGGACACAGTGCCAGTCCCCCAGGCAGAGCAGCTTGCTCTGACCTTGGGGATGGCATTTCTGAAAGTACTGGGGGGGATCTGTGTCCAGCCCAACCCAGAACTGAAGGTGAGGTACCTGGGCTTGGAGGGAGATGAAGAAGGACATGGAGAAATGGAAATGCTGGAGGTTGTCTTTCTCCAAAATTTTCCCCCAGGCCCAGAGCCATCTTCCTGCTGTTTTTGCCAGCTGACATTAGTTTTCTAGCATGGATGGAAAGGATGCAAGGCTTTTCCTCAAGCACTCAATGCTGGAGTGGTGGAGCCTGGTCTGAGCAGTTTCCCACTCCAGCAGAGCAGGCACCATTCCTGCTGTCATGAAGAAATTGTTGTTTGCAATAACTACACCTCTCCATATGTGTACACAAAATTAACTACCCTTTTCTGATGCCTAGGTACTCCTGTTGTCTAATCTCCATTTATTTTTGACATTTATTTTTTGGTGAAGCCAGCCCTGGTGGAACAACTACCTATTTCCCATGTGTTCTCATGAGGACAGACTCCACCCAGGCAGCTCCCACCTCCTCACCTCATCCCTCTGCTACTCTTCAGAGCCTCTGAGAGACCTCCTTCCACTCTCACAAACCAGACAGAACCACTTGGAGAGTCTGGAGGTTTGACACAGGGTCTAACACATCTTCAAAGCCCACCTGAATTAGACAGGTGAGGTCTACTGAGCTGCAACATGCTTGGGACTATGGGTGGACTTGTTGCAGCCAGTGAAAAAGGGCAGGATTTTTGCAGGCCAGATAACCTGCAAGCACTCTTCTTGCCATTAGACTCACAACATTATTAAATGTATTTCCTGTTGTGGCCATGGCCATTTATTTGACCCTTCATTAGGGTCAAAACAAGAAGCTGCCTGCCTGTACGTAGGAAAATCCAGCAGGAGCAGAGGCCAAACCCTCTGTTATCACTGTCTGCATCTCCCTGTTGAGCTCAGCAGCTGGGCCTGAGAGCTAAGCTGAGTTTTACAATAACTGTAATTAGTCATTTTTATGGTGTGCTCATTTGCAATATCCTAGGAAAGGATCTGTCAATGTTTTCATTATGTACCCTTCTGTTTCCAGGGGTTTACAACCAGCCCATAAAAACACACTCTGGGGCAAAGCTTGCCACGTAAATTCTCAGCAGAACACCTATTTTTGTTTTTGTTTTGGTTTTGTTTTGCTCTGTCACTTATAAATATGACTTTTAAATGTTAGAAAAAAATCAGGTGGCTTCTTCAAGCATGTGTTTAACAGTGTTTTAGTTTGGCAGAGACATACTGCAAAGCAGAATAATTTCTGTGGCTTTTGGGTAGCCTAAAAATGAGAAGTTGGGTGTAATTGAACAGAAAGTCTATCTGTGAACTGGCATGTGGATTTAGGGCTCTATTCACTGTGCTGTGCTGGGATTGCTGACTCTCTGTGACTGCAGGAGGGCAGTTCCATCTCTCTGCCTTCAGCTCACACAGTGCACTTTCAGACTCACATCCAGAAGCTCAGTCCAACACTCAGTTTTTATACCTGCACATCCAAGCAAGGGTCAATTGTAGATGAAATTAGGATAGAAAGAGGAGGCTCAGTAGATAAATAGAAGAATGGAATTTCAGAAGGGATTTTGGGTGGATGAGGGCTTGACCATGTTAAAGTGCCAACAGGCCTAATGCTCTTCGCTCATTTTTAGTGTGATTGGAAGCAAAACTTCATGTCAATGTTTAAGGTTTGCTGTAAAAAACAGGATATGGCACAGTGCTTATTCCATAAGCAATTCAATGCCAGGACCTTTATGGCATAAAAACATTAAATTGTATCCATCAGGCAACACAAGCAGTCCCCTCACTCGTTGGTATCTCTGCTTTATAAAAGCTTTCTCTGCTTCCAGCAATTAGTGGTGGCTGAGCTGCAGCATCTGCTGCTTGTCACTGTGCTGGTGGTGTCCCAAAATTCACCCTGGCACATCCAGCCAAGTGACAGGAGAGAAAGCTCTGTTTGGGGCAGCTGTCCTGCCACCAGAGACTCCTCAGAGACGACACAACAAAGGATGAGCAGGCTTCAAGGACTCAGGATCAGTTAAGAAGATTTTCCATGTATCAAAGGCCAAGTTTTGCAACTCTTTCCTTACATGAAATATAAAGAACTGATTTATCTCCCTCAAGAGCAAGGGCTACAAAATCTGCTCCTCATCTTCTTTTGATGATTTTGCGGTATGTTTCTGTGATCCTTGGTCTGATCCTTTTAATTTCAAAAGCTTTAATCAAAACCTCTTAACAATACATCCACTCACTGGCTTTGCGGTTTACATTTAATTCTGATTGATTTTTTAAAAGGATGGTTGCATTAAGATGCTTCTGCTGGAGTGATTCATTAATATATGCCTGGGATGGCACAACCCCAGTCAGGCTGAAGCTTTGTGTTGACAGACCACTAAAATAATACTCTGTGTGGGACTTCCCAGGGGGAAAATAGAGCTTTTACCAGGGAGACCTTAAACCCTTCTTGCATCCTGCAGGCATGCTCAGGGAAGGTCTGGAGGCACAGGTATAACACAGAACATGTCACAGGGCTGTGGAACACTTGCCCTGGGTTTCTGGTGACAATTTGGGTTCCCCTTGTCTGGGATGAAGCGACATCAATTTGTCCTGGTGTGTGATAAGCATGGGACAAGCTACTGCCAGATGAATTAAATTAATATTAAAACAACAGGATCTGTTTTCCAGGTTTAATGACAGGATTAGTGAGGGAGAACCCCTTTTGCAGGAATGTTGCCTTGTCAGAGGGAGGAGAGTGGCTGCATGTGATTGCATTTAACTTGGCTGGTGTCTCTGAAAGCTGGTCTGCTTGCTGCCCTGAATATAAAAAATGTTGAGTAAGTGCCTTATTTTTATTAACTGAAATACAGATCTGATTGCAAAAGTCCAAACAATGCCAAAGATCAACAGTTTGTGCAGCTTAAAATCACAGCTTCTTCCTTTTGCTGGGGCTCTGTGGAGTCACAGCATCTTGACAAACCCGTGAGTCAATTGAAGCTGTATTATCTTTCAAGATTGACTCTTGACATTTGTTTCTCTAGAATCAAAAATATTATTCATTTCCTCCAAGCTCCTCTCTTCAGCACCCTTGCCAAGAGTCATGTCTAGCATGGAGGAGAAAGTAGATTTACATAGGAAAGAAAAAAAATGTCTTTGTCTTGGTTAATCTAAGTGCAGTGATTTGATGACAAGGGAGGTGTTAGCCTGGGCCCAAATTAATGTCACATTTTAAGAAAGAAATGGAACAGGTGGTAAACAAGTTTTAAATGGAATAATAAAAATAACAATAATAAAGGGAATAATAAAAACGTGAAAGTTTCTTTTCTTTCAGCTATCTGATGATAGGAAAGGCTGTTTCAGGAGCTAGGAGAGAATTTAGGGAGCAGGTGTATGTGGGGTAAAAGAGCTCTAGGATCAGGTTCTGCAGGGGCTAATGCAGAAGGGCAGGTGCTGCCTGCACCCTGATGCCTGGATTGGTGTGAGGGTCAATCCCTCAGGAGATCACTCATGGGGAGCTGGGGCAGTGCTGAGTGGAGAGACAGGAATTATTAAAGCATGCAGGGAGCTGGGAATGCTCCCCAGATGTGCTGCTGGGGCATGGAGGGGTCAGTGGTAATAAAGTTGTGATGGGATGGGATGTGCACCTGGGGTAGGATCCAGCCCAGGGCTGCATTTCCCTCCTTGGCACTCCCAGAGGGGGCAGAGCAGGGAGAGGCTGGGTGCTCACAGGTGAGATGGTTGTGCCTTTCATTTTCCTGCCTGATATCTGATGTGTCAGCAGCGTGTCCTACATCCCTGTGTGTCCTACATCCCTGCAGGGGAAGGGCCCTGACTGTGCACAAAGACACCTTTCCTCCCATTTCCAGGGCCTTTTGCCATGTCATACCAATATAACAAAACATCTGTCTCATGGTGCAACTCTTGTTTCTGCAGAAAGCCTCAGCTGTGGCCTTTTATCTCAGCTGGCTGCCCCCAGGGCTCCTTACAGCTCCCCAGCCAAGCACAGCACTACTTAAATCTGTCTCTGGGTTAATCAGGGAGGAGGAGGAGTTTGTAGTAAAGGTTTTCTAGTGATTTTGGAAGGGAACCCTTGAGCTACTCAGGAAAGTTTCATTTTGCATTTTCTTTCCATCTCTTGGTCCAGATACTTACAGGTCTCTCAGCACCTTCATACCTGAGTGCCCCTGACAATCCTACACCAGGGCTGCTTGGACACTGCTGCCATTTAGAACCCAAAGTGTTCATGAGGGACTCTCTGTTTCTGCCAAATGCAATGTTTTTTGTTACTTTTTTAAAGAAAAAAACTATTTTCTTTTACTTTGAAGGGAGATCTGAACATTTTCTACAAAAGGCCAGGAGAAACCTGAGGCCAGGAGACATTCCCACGCAGCCATAGCTGAATGACAAGTAATTTTTTAGAAAAGCATTTTTTGAACAGAGGTTTTCTTTTTCAAAGACTTTAAGTTCATGCGAGAAAGTATTTGGCTATCTTAAAGTGGGGCAGATTTGGAAACTCTTCTCCAGGTGACCACTTTGAAGCCTCTTAAAAGACCTGTGAATTAAGCCAAGCTCAGTCCAAAACCCAGAATAATTTTGCCTGCATCAGAAGAAAGTGATAAAACTCAGTGCTCTTGCTGGCTGTCCCTGAAGAAAAGTCCCTGACTAAATGAGCCATGAAAACTGAGCTCTCAACTTACTTCATCCAGCCAAGCACTGCACCATATTTTTTTAGCAAAGCACTGGGAAAGTTTGTTCTGGGTCTATACTGAGTGTTTACATCTTTATAACTGTCCAGCCAGCTCCTTTCAGGGGGCCTAAACTCTGCATATGAAAGAAAATAATTCCCTCCTGTCCTATACCAAATGCCATGGACCTGAAAAAGTGAGGGAGCATTGCACCCTGGAAGAAAATAAAAGGATGGAAAAGCTCTGAAAGTGCATTTGTGTAGGATCTGCTCATGTATTTCTGTCTTCATCACATATATTCATGACTTGTCACTGCAGAATTATTCACCATGCCCCTGCTGAAATACTGCACTGCTTCAGATTCCCTTTTCCCCAAGGAGTTTTCATCTCTTTTCAGCTCAGTTGCTTGAATTAGTATTTAGATAATAGATGTATTAGCTAGTATGGGCTTTCTTTCTTCTCCATCACTATAAATGAAATTCACTCCTGGTCCTTTGATAGAACAACTCACTGTGTTGGTGAAGCTTGAGGAAACCTGAACTTCCTTGCTAAGCTCTGATGGGGAACAGAGAGTCAGAACAGCAAGCTGAATTTTGGATCCTCTTTCTTCCTAAAACATGAATCCACTTTCAGCTGGGGCTGAAGCCACTCTAGAAAAAGCACCAACACACAGCTGCATCCTGCAGGGGCACCTCTCCCTGGGCTCAGCTGCTCCTTGTCTGGCCCCAAAATTTAGCCCAATTAGCAGCCCTGGAGGCAGGGGAGCTGTCAGGTGGCTGACAGGAAACTTCAGGTGCAGTGAAAAATTAGTCTGGGGAAACTTCGTGCCAGCACTGGTTTCCAGAAAAAGCGCCTCACCAGAACTCAGTGAGGTTCTGGGAGAGGCAGGGGGAAGCTGCTGGGTGCAGGAGGTGAGAAGTGATGTCCTTTTTCCTCGGTGACAGGCGGGTGGCTGGGGCAGCACCAGGCAGCTGCAGCAGCATCGCGTGCTCCTGCTAGGAGCCAGACAATAAAACTTCCTCCCATCTCCCAGGCTCTGCAGCTTTCTGATGTCAACAACAGCAGCAGGAGGCTACAGGCACGTTCCCTGCAGCTGATCGTATTTATCAAGTTCATGTTCCTTGCTTTTCATTTATTACTATTTTTTTAGATTTTTTTTTTTTTTTCTTCCTTAACTATCAAGGTCCGGGAGCCACAAGATGGCCCCGTTCCAACTCCAGCCCCTTTGAGGATACAGAAATGTGTGCTGGGGGCTGGAGCAGGGACATGCTTTCTCCATGTGAGCCAAAGAACAAACAGCAGAGCCCTCCACAGGGACTGATTGTTGACATGTTTATGATGATGAAGTGGGGTAGAACTCTCAAAGGGGGATGCTAGAAATGAAGAAGTAAAGTGTGGCACTGCTGAGGGCCTATATAATGCTAAATATTGTAGGAAACTGCAGTTTCTTCCTATTTGTGACCACTTCACGGAGCAGTTAGGGAAGTCCCTTCCCAGCCCTACAGCACACGCTCCCCATTTGGGGCTGTAACAGCAGCAACCCCCCAGCAGGCGCCAGGAGCATGGAGAGAGCAGACTGAAGTTACTCTGCCATAATTTATAGCCCTGCTCCAAAAGTGTGAAAGATACCACCCTGTGTGCCTGGAAATCCTACCCAGGGGACAGCTTTCAGACACAAAGTGGGTATTGGGATGCTCTGGCTGACTGGGGATTGCCACTTTGCTTGGGGTCACCTGCAAAAGCACTTCATCTTCCTCTGCTGTGTGCACTTGTGTGTCTGTGCCTGAGTCTGCTGCCCAAGGTCAAACCTCCCACCTGGCCTTTGAAGGAGGAGGGTGGGTTAAATTCTCCCTTGTGCTGATGCACATTCTTCTGTCTTTGTGACTCTGTGGGCTGTGCTTCCCCTGGGACCAAGCTGCAGAGCACATGGATTTAATGGGAACATCCCTGCACACCCTGCTGCCCAGCACTGTGCTCCTCATCAGAGCCCAAAATCTGCCCTGGGTAATGATTTCAGCCTCTCCTGGTCTCAGCCTTGCACCCTGCAAGATTTCCAGCTGACAAAGCTGTAGTGGGGACAGCTGCTCTCCCAGATTTCCAGCACTCTCCCTGGGACTCTCAAATTGGGGATCAGCACAGCTTTGGCCAGGGAATGGGTACCTGTCCATAGTCAGGTCTGGCCAGAGATGGTCAGCTGGGACAGTGTCCAAGGCGTGATGGTTGTAAGAGTTTTAGATTATTCAGCTTGTGTTTGGTCAACCCAAAAGGTGAGAGGGGAGAATTTGCTCTTGCCCGTGCAGACAAAGCAAGGACTAGCTCCAAGATACTCCAACTCCTTCTCTTGGGTTATCCCCACGCTGAGCAGCTCCAACCCACGTGTGATCTCTGCCTCTGAGCCTGCTCAGTGCTACAAGAGCTGTTTGAAAGCAAAATAGAAAAAGAAATGTTCACAGGCTAAAATATTCTGCAGGGTCAATGGTGCTGTTATCTCTCATGGATCCTGCTGGCTGACTCTGAGCACACCTTGTCTGGGGGCAGAGCAGCTTTCACCGTGAAGAAAAGAAAACCCCCATCTCTTTCAGACAATATTTCAGTGTCTTAAACTGCTCTGGGTTTCCCTCTGGGCCTCTTGTATGTATGAGGTGGGAGTTGATGGCTATGCCTCAGTCTGAATTCTGCTGCTACTGTAACTGGGGCTGTGTGTCCATTGCTGGGATGATAGACTTTGGGCAGCCGCTTTTCCCCCAAAATTTAATGAGTTTTTTTTTCTGAAAACATGGGTTTGGGCTTTTTGTCCCTAATAGGAAAGTTATCTTCTCGATGATTAAATGGAATTTTCTCTAGGAAAGGGACAATTGGGGTATGTGGTGGTGTCTCTGAAAATAATCTTTACCAGGAGGACTTGTAATTTCAGAGCATCGGTAAGTGATGCATTTTCCCCAGAAAGCAGAACAAACATTGGCATTTTATCTTTATTGCAGTGTGGTAGCACCTGTGTTACTGTACCTGTCTTTTGGCCCTCTGATGTGCTATTCTTCATTGCTAAGAGCATGTCAGCCTTGCTGGAAGCCACTGTGTTTGCATTTCCACTTCCTATCTCCCAGCTTACAGCCCCACTGCAGAGCTTCTGATTTTACCATCTCTGGCCTCTTTCATCTCTTGAATATTCCTGAGCTACATTGAGGCTCCCAACCCCCACCTCATACCAGCAACCACCTCACTGACATTCTAGTCCAGCTCTATTTCCAGACCTGTGCATGGGAAGGACCACCTGAAAATCACATTAAACTGTTTTCTTTTCCTCCTTTTCAGTGCTTTTCACAGCATCTCCAGTTTCACGATCCTCTGAACTGTAGCATTTCTCCTAGATCTTTTAAGTGGATGTTAGGGGAGTTAGACCTGGACTATTTCACTGGTTCCTCCACCTTTTAAGAAACGTGACAGCTGGGAACTCTGCACCCTCTGTTTATAGTCCTGTCAGGCTGAAATCCTCCCACACCTGCCTGTATGAATGACTTTTTCAGCTGCGTTTCGATGCCATGGGGGGCACTTCTGGGTCCCAGAGGTGCACAGGTACCATTTGCCACGTGTCCAGCATTTCCCAGGAGTGTGATACAAGGAGGAATGTGAACCTCCCATTTGGAATATCTGTGTATCAGGCCAGGAATCTAAATCCAGGAAACGTGGGGCTACAGGATGCCTGTCTCACTGTGCTTTCCCTGAGCCCAGCAGTGCTGGTGGCTCCACGCTACGTCCCGACACGTTTTACATTTCAGACCCGATTTGCCAGAAGAAAGTCACCAAACAGCAAATCTGACAAACAAACCACAGAGAACATCTGATCTGATCAGAAAATACGTAAGCCTGTTAGGGACTGGAGGCACGGCAAGGGCCAGGATTGATGGGGAACATATTTGTTATTAAATCCCATCCACATAAACCGATGGGAAACAGATGTGAGCGTTGGGGATATTAATAAGTGGGCAAACTCCAGGGATCCTGAAGGAACTGCTGTATGGGGGGAGAAGGGGAAATGGCACATCTTTGCTATCACGTGGGTTTTATCAGGAGGGACTACATTTTTATGCTTTGCATTCCCTGCTGGAGCTGGAAAATGCAGTGATGCGGAGGGAGAGGTGGCAGGTTAAAGCAAGGATGGCTGCCTTTGGGAAGGGAAGGTTGGTGGCTAATAGGACAGTTGGGATGAAAGAAAACCAAGTTCTCTGGCCCTAATCTGAGTGCAGGAGGGCTGTGATGGAGTGGTCAAACTGTTCTGCCATGGCCAGTGGGGGAAAAGGCTAAAACGTGTCCAGGAAAGATGGAATTACAGAGGTGTAAGAGGTATTGCTTGGGTATAAAAAGGGTTTTCAGAATGATTTTGCTGCCTCAGATTTGATAAGATTTTTCAATTCTTCAGATTTCCAGTCCTTTCTCTACACCAGGAAGACACAGAATTTTGCAAGACAAATTTCCTAGGATATTTCTGTGTTGCAAGCTCCTGTATTTTCCCTGGCCATCTTCTCTGAAACAGCTGAACCTTTTTATTGGCTGACAGTGAAAAAAGAAAAGAAGGGATAACAAAAAATTCAGCCCAAGGCAGACACTTGGCATGGAAAATTGAAGCCCAAGTGGTTTAAGTTTAACAAAGTTATTAGCAATTGAAAACAGGGCTTTATAATTGGAAATGTTTGGCAAGCTGAGTAAGAGGTTGTGCTACCAGCCCTGCCTCTTAGATGTGTTCATGTTCAGGGATGTGCAAACACCCGACACAAAGGCAGGCATTTGTTAAAGATGCTTACAACTGGAGACAGGCACAAATGCCACACCACCACTTTTTGTTCACCTCTTTCTTTCCTCCCTCAGCTCTTCAAATTTTTGGTTGTCCTTCCACCTCCAATTATAATAAAAACGAGAGTGCAAATGCTTCTTGTCCTCACTGGAACAAAACACCAACTCTCCTGACGCTCTGGGGAGAATTCAGATTGGCTTTGGGGTCACAAAAAGCCAACTTGCAGGTGCTGGGAATGTAGCACAGACATTTTGTACCTGTGCTTTCTTCTTGCCCGTTGCAGTGGGAGTGGAGTTGGTGTTTTCAGTCTCTGTGCACGTTCTTGTGACTCTTTGCATGTTTGCATCTCATCGGGTGGAGGTGGCAGATTTTTGGGCGGCTCTTCTGGCCAGAGGGCACCTACTTGGGCTATGAGGTTCCTTGCTGGGCTGAGCTGACCAGCCTGGCCACTGTTTGCCTTCATCAGGGCTCTCTGTGGTGCTGGCTGCTGCTCCATCCTGCGCCCCAGTAAAGTTTAAACTCTGGCTTACCACGAGCCCCAGTGCAGCCAGGAAACGACGTCAAGTTCAGCCATCATATTGTTTGAATTACACCAATATGAAAATCCATGGAAGCCACAGGGAGCCAGCATTTCCCCTTCTACATAAAATGGGGTTATGACCATATTAAAAAACACAACAAAACCCAGCAGCTTTTAACAGGAGATGGTGGAACAGAGGCCTTCAGAGATGCCGAAAAAGCCAAGCATAAAAATAATTACATTTGAAACAAGGCCCTGCTCTTTCTTTTGCTCAGCCTCATGGTGACCCATGTTCCTGTCGCTTCTGTATCTCCTGCACTGCCTTTCGTTTTGGAGAGGGGAGAAGAGCAGCTTTGTGCTAGGGCTGCTGAGTGGCAATCCAGGTCATTCCAAGAGCTGGTGGCTGGAGGTGCCTGGAGTGGGTGGGATGTTTGGTGTCTCTCTGGTGTGTACTGAAAAGCTCTGCTCTGTTCAGAAAACCTCTTTGCCTTGACCCAGAAAGCTGTGATCATTCACAAAAGGAAAACGAAGTTGAAGTTCAGGTAAAAAAGGAAAAAAATGTTGGGAAAGGAGACTATTCTCCAGCTCTCCAGCTCTTTCTCCATCTCTTTCCATGATCATTTTACCAAGCCCTCTTACAAGCTGCAGAGCCATTTCTCTGATATTAAATAAAGGGAACATTTCCAAACTTGGGCAGCACAAACCTTTCTTTTTTCTGATGGTAACTTCTGGTGGTAATTCATCCTGCTTTATGAGACAGTCAGACCTTAGGCTATGCTGTAGAAGACCATCCCTCCCCAGTGAATGGCCAGTGAGGCCATCTGAGGCCAAGGGGCAGATGACTCAATTGTCTTCCTATTTTACTGGCAAAGAGGAAGCAGGGATGTTCTGATAATCATATTTTCTCTCAGAATCCTAAAAAGTGCCAGTGTAAGGCTGGACATCACCACCCTCAGTGGTGCCAGTGAGCAAAGTTTACTGCACGACAAATGTTATGTCCTTCCCAAACACTTGGCTAGTTCTCTGTTGGCTTCCAGTTCAATCTTACTTTTTCTAAATCTGAATCAACTTTTGCTTTCAGATGCTGTTGAAATCCCATGAGAGTCTTCCTACTTCTTCTTCTTCAGAAGCAGAGCCATTTGTGTACTGAGGCTCATTTTGGATATTAATAATTTGGTTTTTTGCTCTGTCCCCAAGGCTCTGATACTGTCACAACTCCAGATCCAAGGCAAACCAGCCCTGCTGAAATCCAGAGCAAAGCCTTCACCCCTTTCAGGCTTCTTGGTTGTTGTGGTGTTGTGAGTGGTGTTTGCACACTTTTTAATCACCTCAGCTCAAGGAGTTTGAGTCCCTTGCTGTTGGCAGTTTTGATATATAGCTACCATGCTACACAGCAAAAGTATTTCTACTTTCCTACCTCCACATATGTATGCAGTCAGGAACAATTACCACTGTCAATCCTCTCTGCCTGCTAACTTGCTTTTTTTTTCCCCTCTTGGTCATGCTGTAAATCATTTTCACATTTACAACATTAAGAAGGTGCTCTGAGCAATCATTCTTGTGGTCAACAAACTGTTACTGCTTCTCAAGTGTCATGGGTCACTACTTAATTACTGGATTTCACTCCCAGTTAAAACCATTAATCTTGTCTCCACCACCTTTCTCTGGGCCTCTCAGTCCAGTATGTTTTATGTTAGTCACAAAAGTGCTGTTTTTTTTTTGTTTTGTTTTGTTTTTTGTTTTTGGTTTTTTTTTGGTGCCAGCAGAGATTCTGTAGCTGGAATTTCTGGGCTTGATAAGTGAGGTCACCCAACACAGCCTTTCTTTGGCCTGGGTGACTCTAAGCTGAGCCTTTCTCCAGAGAACTGAGTTTTTCAAACAGATGCAGAGATATTGAATACAGCAAAAAAAGTAATGAGGGAAATCTGTGGTGGTGATGCCACCTCAGCCATGGGAATTCCCCAAGCTTCATCCCATAGGATTATTGCTGCTTCAGCTGCTGCCTGAAAACACAATGGCTATGAGCACAACAAGAAATTCAGATTAATCTGGGAAAGCAGACATTAATCTGTGAGTCCTAGAGGTTCATCAGGAGTTGAGCTCACCTGGGAATTCATAGGTGTTATACTGGACAGGGAAGAGAAAGTCTCCCCTGTTGTTTCTTAGATGAAACTGCAGCAGAAACGTATTTAGAATTATAAGCACAAAAAAAGGGAACATAAGGGCTACAGAATTCTAACAAAGCTTGTTTCATAGGCCACGTCCACAGCATGCTTGTACAAAATGCCACGTGAATCACACTTAATTTACTGCAGAATATACTTTGCTATTTCAGGGGAAAAAAAAGGCAAGCCTATGAAGGGCAAGAGCGTTGCTGCACGTTAGTTGTAAAAGTTCCACAAGTATGGGATCTATTAAAACCATTATTTGTTTATGATGTGAAAGTAATTAGTCTGTTTCAAAAACAAAAACATGAAAACCCTAAGTGCTGGGATTTTTCAGGAGAATAGCCACTGCTTCTTCATTATAATAATTTATATAATATGCCTCTATTTCTATGATATCTGTAATTACTGTAGCACTTGGTTTGCCTTAGCCAAAATCAGGGTCCTCTTGCATATTCTTCTAGAAAATGCATTCCTTACCCTGATAGGCTCCAAGCAGGTGGGAGTTGGATGATGACCTCAGGCTGGCAGGTGGGAAATGGAGCTTAAAAACTCATCATGGGCTTGCCCAGATCACGGTGAAGCAACTTGGAGTGCCTCGGCTCAGCTGTCACCTGGAGCCACATGGCTGGGCTTGTGGAGCCAGAACATTCCAGCTCGAGCACAGGGACATCCATGTGGCCCCAATTACAGACCCAGGGCCTTGGTTTCACTTCCTGGACTGGATACAACAACAGGATGCTGGAATATTTAGGCTGTGTTCACTGCAGGGAACGTTTCTACTTTAAAAGCGGAAAAAAATGTCTGTTTGTCTCCAAGATGTCAAATCACAGAAAAATAGGTGTTTTGTAGAAACCTCACCCAATTTTGGTTTCTTGCCACCTCTTTTATGACACTGCTCACTTGATTTTAACATCCTGCTGGTGCTGAAGTGCTCCATGGTTTTGGGGGCACCTTGTGCTGGCTGTCACCCTCCTTCATGAATGCTCACCTGGATGTTTGGATGCTTCCCAACACACAGCCCCAGAGTGTTCCCTGCTGATCTCACACCTCACAAACCGTTTGCAAGGCCTTCTAAAATCCAGATCTGCAACACTTCCCACTTCCCAGGCTGCACCTCCTCTCCACATGCTGCAAGTCCCACCCCAGAGTTGCCTCTCACCTTTGAAGCAGACAGAGAACACCTGGGTCCAGGTGGCCATGAAAATGCCACCAGTGAAATCTGCTGTCAAGGGGAGGAGATTCTTTCCTTCACTCATGGCAAAAACAAGTATCTTTAGGTTTAGCAGCCTTTTGGAATTTTTGCCTTATTATTCCCAGCCATGACATGAGGCTCTTCAAGGTTTTCTGGCCTATGTGCTTTGAGCCCCTTGTTTCACTTAAGCCAGATTTGATGATGTGGGGTACAAATTAGGCCATCCTCTTCTGGTTTCTGCTCCTGAAAATGGTTTCCTTTTCTGCTAATCTCAGAGTCCTTCCTTTCAGATGTTGCTATCCAGTGCTCCCAGTCTTTCCACCTTGGTGGGGTTGCAGTGACATCCATGGCAGTGTGGTGACATGCCACTCTGGTGCCTCACAGCTTGCACCACAAACTTCTGTCCATTTTCTGCAGCTTCTTGCCTTAAGATCATCCAGTTAGTGTTAGTCTTGCTCTCTTCTCTGGAGTATTTCTGATCCTGGGGTCATCAGCAATCTTAATTAGCACATTTCTTGCGTTACATGCCACAGTAACTAATAAGAATTCACAGCAACATTCCCAAAACCCAGCACTGAAGAGCTCCATGAGTAATTCCCTTTAGTCAAAGAATTTCCTTTTCACATAATGTGTTTCCTTTCATACAAATCAACACTTCATGTACTTTTTCAGAACTTGTACAAATTCCTATTTTTTCCTGTAAAGAGCCATTTTCCATGTGGCCCAGTGTGACTTACTTTACTGAAGTCCAGATCAGTTGGATTCACTGTATGTCCTCTAGGAAATCTCTAGCAAAGAAGCCAGAGGAAATGAATATCTGTCTGGCTAATCCCAAAGTTGTACTCTATCCCAGTTCCCATATATACTTATGTCTTTAATTACTCTCCTTTGACTGCTGTTTGAAAGCCTTGTGTGCTATTAGAAATGATTAATGGCAATTGATTTGCCTGCTGCTATTTAGAATCTTTGACCAAAAGGGAATCTTGGTGTCCAGGATGCAGCTGACACTTTTCTGAAGTGGGGCTTTGAAGCCTTTGGAGAGCAGGTAACCAACCTGCCTACTGAATCCTATCCATGGTGAGGAGAACCTGCAGGCTTCCAGAGGCATCTGGACATTTGAGGGTCAGGTCCCACATTCCAAGTGGGATCCTGGGCCACAGAAGGCATTAGAAAAGCTGTCATTCCCCTTGGTGTTTGTCAGACAAATAATGGTGTGTGGGTGGGTCATGTTTCTCTATGGCATTTTCTGCCCAGATTTTATTTGTCCCCTTTCCCCACTTCTATTGTAAATGTAGGCAAACCTGATGGGAAGAAATGATGATGTCTGACTCAGTTCAGAAGGCTGAACGATTTCTTTATTATAGCTATGCTAAAATACATTAATATACTATTTAAAGGAAATACTAAAGCTACATACTACTTTCTCTAACTACCATATCTACCTCACAACTCCTGAACCTGTTCTTGAGAGTGCAGACACAGGTGGGTTGGATTGGCCATCAGACTCAAACAATCCTCACCTCAAGCAATCACCCCAGGTAAACAATTCTCCAAGCACATTCCACATGAGAAAAACAAGGAGCAGAAATAGAAATTGTTTTCTCTTTCTTTCTCTCTGTGCACCTCTATGAAAAATCCTGAGAGAGAGAGAAATGTCCCTGTGACACACTTGCTCATCATGAGAAAAAACTGGAGTTGGTTCATGCATTGGATCCCTAAATTATTGTTCTTTAAATGGAGTTCCTTCTGAAAAGGGGAAATTTATTGTCATGCTTTTGCTCCTGCTTAGAAACACAAGTTTGTATCTATATTCATTCAAACTCAGGCAGATGCCCACAGCTTTATCTAAAACATGTGAAATGCCTGCCCGTGCTTAATAAAAGAAATGGGTACTTTGTCCAGTCTAAAAAATACCAGCCAAAAGAGAGGAGGAGGGGATAATATGGATGAAGAATAAAAAGAGCCAAAATAAACTCAGCAGAAATGAGAAACTGGTAGGTGGAAACCTGAATGCAACAGAAGGGAAATGAGAACGTGCACGGAGAGTGGCAACAGAATGGTAATTAGTACATCCAACAGGAAGATGTGGATTTGACCTGGGAAAGTAAGCAAGGAGAAAAGAAGAGAGAAATTCAGCTCTTTACTAAGGAAAGAAAATTCTTCCCCAAGAATCTGGCTTGGAAAGAGGCCTGGAACGGATGGGAATCTGGATTTTTGTGTGAAGGAATGTATGAGATGAGTCAAGGGAGAGAGATAGATTTAAGGAAGATTTACTTCTATATCACAGATGTTGGAGGAGATAGCAAAAGAAGTTCTTAATACCTTGAAAATTTCTAGTCAAAAAGAAGACATTTCTTTCCCCCTTTAAAAATCAATAACTTGAACTGAAATGGGTGGTCAATTATTGCTAGGGTGAGTATGGAGATGTGGCTCTGGTGTTTGACAGAGACGTGTTTGCCAACAAATGTGAGTTGTCCCTGTCTTTGGTTTGGATGTTCCTTGCATGCCAAATAAACAGTGAGTTTGTCAGGCTGGGAGAGCTGAGCCAGGGACAAGAACTGCTCTGAGCAGCTCCACTCCTCCACTCCTCCAGCCCCGGGGGGAGCTTGGCTGCTCTGCCCTCCCTTCTCAGGAGCACAAAATGCAGGATTTAGGAATGCCAGGGTGGTGAAACACCTCTGCCTCTGAGCAGCTCTGCAGCCTCTGAATGAAGGATGTGTATCCCTGTCTGTGGTGCAGTTGTGGGATTGAGGCACATTCCCTGGTGTATGTCCCACTTTGTCCCAAACAGTTCATCAGTCTAGGAATTACTAACAAAGGGCATTCTGTTAAATGCAAATAATATCTGGAATACAATCACTATAAATGCAGTTCATTTAGCCATTAATTTTATAGATTGTTGAAGCAATTAACAGTGCATAAAGAGAACTTCCTCCTATGCAAGTGTGATCTGTGGTTGAATGGACCTTTGTAATGGTCTCTAAGACAATGGCACAGAGTGGAACTGGAATTTCATCTTGCCTTTATGGCCTTATTTGTGTTTTTTTAACAATTTCAAAAATTAGTTTTCCTTTTAGTATGCTGACTTTTCTTGGTTTAACTTGTTTGGTTTTGCAGGTCAGTACAAATAATTCTAGGATTAATTAATTAGTATCCGTTAGGTAAATTATTTAAATACTCAAGTATGTGAACAAATGCTGCCTTACACAGAAAGGCTGTTATGTCTTTTACAGCTGGACAGGATCTGCAGCATGAACAGGGTATTTTTGGGGTGATTTCCACTTCATTTGTTTTGTTCCCTCTCCTTGAGCATGCCTTTTTCTTTTGGTTCCCTGCATGTCTCCTCTGCAGCTAAAAGCCATTTAGCACTGCAGCAGAAATTAAGATCTCCACTTATTTTTCCTGTCTAATAGTTATATTCTCCCAGTGGGAAACCATCCAAAGAACAAAACTTCCTCTTCTGCATCACTGCTGCTGTTTGATCTTTCTCCTTCACCTGTAGGCTCTTCTACCATTTGTACTTACACAGATCTTTTGCAATTTTGAATCTTTCTGTAGATGGAAACCCTTTCTGCCTTTCTTCTCAGAGATTTTGGTCCTTCCTCTGACAAGAAAAAGTTTTATTTTGAGAGTGTGGGAAGGAAGATGACTACAGAAAAGGCAGCACAAGCAAATGAAGTTAATTCAGCCTCACTGGGCATAACCTTACTTACCCAAAGATGCAGGGAGACACATAACAAATTCTCAGTCTTGCTTTTCTATTGGTTAGCCTTATGGAAATCAGTTTGCATCCTTTGGTTCCCAGGGTGTTCTTACAGTGTCCATGTCTATTTTTCAAAAGATTTGTTTGGTAGGTTGCTAAAGCTCAAAGTCTTTGCTGTCATAATATCCTTGCTCTTCAAGAAATTAAGAGGTGCCCATTTGGTGTTGATTACAAGAACTTTTCCTTCTTCATGTGAAGGAAATGATAGCTTATTTCTCTCATTAGAGTAAAATATAACCCTTTAAATATGCTGGTACATCATTGCATAAATTATGAGGGCTTCTCTGTTGATATGGAGTGCAGATTTTTCAGAACTGGAGCACAAAGATGCTGGGTTGTGAATATAAAAAGCAGATGTCTTTCACTCGGGAGGTTAAAACTTATCAGGGTATTTTAACTCTTGAGGTTCTGTGACAGGCAACTTCTGTTGGATAGAGGGAATTGGCACTTTCAGGTGCAAGGTTGGGCATCTAGTTAATCCTGGTTTGCTCCTGGGATTTGTCACAGGGTGAAACAGAGTGTGACAAATGTGGAAGTTTTGCCACTGTGGAGGTTTTTTAATGTAAATAAAGGATAAAAGATGGCCTGTAAATACCTGGGTAGCTGGGCCATTGTCCCTTTCTGAAGCCCCCATGGCAGACACTCTTCATGGAGTTGCTTGCTTGGTTTGCTTATCATTGTGAAATGTATTTCCCACTCTGCACCCATAACTGTGGGGCTTTTGCATATCACCCATGGCATCCAAAGAAATAGCAGGAAACTCCCCATGTAAGGGCTAAGACATTCAGGCTGCACGGGGAGGCTGAGCACGGAAAGAAAGAAACCAAAACATCTCACCCATACCCTCTGTGCAGAGCAGCAGGTGACACAAAGCCATCTGTGCCACGTTTGGGGGTCTCTGGGCAGTGGGAATCCTGACATGTTCTTGTAGGCATCATTTCCAGGCAGCTGGAGGCATTGGAAATCCACCTGCAGCCAGAGGATGTGGAGGCTGAAGAGGGGGATGACTTCACCATGAGAAAATTAACTTAGGGCTGTGTGTGGAAAAAGAGCTGCATTTAAAAAAAATCTGCATAAACCAGATATTTGTCATGAAACACTGATTTAAACAAACTATGAGAGCCAGGCAGATGACTCTAAAATGTGAGGCTGGCCTGGACTTCATGGCATTGCCACAGCAGTTTATAGTGTTTGGAGGGAGAGTTATGACGCAGAACAAATGAGATAAAAAGCTTGTTTAAGTGTGATTAAATGGCTCTAAAAGCTGCCCATTTTATAGGAAGGAGCTGCAGGCACGGTGCCAAGCTGTAGCATGGCTGTATGCTTCACCAGCTCGTCACATCCATCTGGGCTGACTCAGAGGAATCTGTTTTAAAGTAAATCCAAACTATTAATTTATGGACGTTCTCATCACCGGGCCTGAGTGCGTGAGGGAAGATACACCCAGCCAGGTCATAAAGTGGTACCAGCATCTCCTGCTTCTAAAAGCAGCAGTTTAGATGTTTGGGATTGTCATCCTCTGACATCACCCCAGCAACCATCAGCACTGGTGGGGAGGTCGTGGTCTTGTCATTTCCACATGGAGCTGTATTTGTTGGCAGCCAGCTCCAACAAGAAAGGATCACTGGGTTTGGATGCTCCTGAGAGGGAAGTCAGGTTGCAGATGGATCAGATATCCCTGCAAAGAAAATGCTCCTTCAGCCAACAAGTTCTTTCTTTGATGGTTTATCCCAGAGAATTGAGCTGGTCAGAAATGTTCCCATGAAACATCGTTCCTTAAGCCTGGCTCATTCCTCTGGAACTGCGCTGAGCACAGTCGACTTTCCCCCATGCCTGAGGAAGAAAGCTTAAGGAAACCCACCTGTACTCCTGGCAGATCTCTTTCAGGACAGGAGGAGCACAGAGTGCACAAGTGCCTGGCTCCTGAGAGGATGCAGCTGGTGGATTTGCCCCAGGGGCAGGGATCCTGGGAGCTCTGCAGCTGCCCGCTGAGGCTGACAAGCTCTGACATGAGCTTCACTGGGAGGCTGCAGCAGGGTCTGGGGAGCTCCTGGCTTCCTGGAAACTGCTCTCCTTTCAAAAAACCTGTGGAAGGTTTCTGTTCAATTTGGATAAAACCCAAATTTTATATATATATTTAAATCCATACGTTTTCAAGGCACTGGAAACACCGTTTTTCGGCCAGTTCTACTTGATAGTTTTATAGGGCTTTGCCATAATAAAAGCGAAGTGAGATGAAACAGAAAAGCCCTGCTTAGTAACAACGTGGGGTGGGGGAGTGGAAAGGGAGGCTTTAACCAGAGCCAGGCTCCCTGAGCCACTGCTCTGCCAGCAGAGGACAAAATACGAGTGCCAGGAGTGGGATTGAAATCCCATGGGTACAAAGCTCTGCATCTCAGGGGCCCCTCCACCCCGAGCAAACCACGGTGCTCTTTGGGCTGCCCTGTCCCGAGGGCTCACTGGGTTATTTCTCAGGCATATCTGAGCAGATGCTTCCAGCCTCTTACGGCCACATATGGAGCTTTGCTTTGTCACCAGACCCTGCCAAGGATCCAGCTCTCCTTTTGACAACAAAGAACTGTTTTTATTTACTATGAAAGCTGGTCTGGCCTTGGCTCTCTGTTTTGTAAGTTATTCATCTCATGTCAGTAGCAATGGAGCTCCTCTCACATGTTTCTTTCCAGCAAAGGATCAAGTCCAGGTTTGGGGGGAGGAAGAGGTCGAGGGGAGGAGTGGTGAGGCAGAACAGACTTAATAGCTCGGTGTCTTCATTAGCATGAGCCAGCCAGGTGACCATCTCCCCCCTGGATAATGGCCCATCCTCCCCTGGTGCTGGGAGTAGCTGTGGCCTGTCCTGTTTCTGCGTTTTCTGCATGGGGGACTGAGCAATAGATCAGCAATTAGAGCCAAGATCTGTCCTGACAAGGCTTTTCTTTCTTGCTGCCTAACTCACCTCCCTTCTCAGTGGAGGTACTTGTCTGAATCACACATTAAAAAAAAAACAAACAAAACTGGTTGCAGGAGATCTCTTGGCTAGATCAGGATTATCATCCAAACTAGATCAGATGATCGATGGCTTGGAAACAACCATGGAAGCAGATGCAAGATCACCTCTAGATAATGCCTTCCAGAGCTGAATTACCCAGCTACACAAAAAACTTTTGCACTATACACTTCCCATATTGCAATTTGTGTTGCACCTTTCACTAACTTTCTCTCTTTACCTAGAGTGTTTTTCTGCATGACCACAGTAGCCTCCCTTCACATGGACACGCAGGCTTCCCCTTCTGCCTGCTCCCCACCAGGCTGTACAAGCCCTGCTCCTGTGCCTTGGCTTTTCCCCCAGCTGGCAAGGAACTGCTGCATCATCGATTGCCACGCTCTGGGTCCAGCTGTCCAGCCCCTTTTCCACCCACACAATGAATCCATTTGTCCAGTCCATGCTTCCTCACGTTACAAACCCACAACCATAAGAAACAAGGTCAGAAGCCTTCCTAAAAACAAAGTATAGCACAGCACTGCTCCTCACCGTGTCTCCACAGCCATCTCACCACACAAGGCAATCCAACTGATCTGCTCCAGGTAGATCTGTGTTGGCTATTCCCTGTTTATATTCCAGAATCTCCCCTGGGTGGAAATGGACTCCAGCACATTTGTGCTGTGGTCCTTCCAGAGATGGAGGGAGCACAGCTGCCTGAGATCCTTTTTCCACCTTTCTAATAGATGGGTCAGCTTTTTCCTGTCATTAAGGGCTTGCCTTGATCACTGTGACCTTTTTTTGGTACTAAACACTGGTCTTACACATCACCCAGCTCCTTCAGTACCCTGAGGTGAAACCTATCCATCTCCATAGATTTAAATCCTGTGTTATCTCTAACTTGTTGCTCCACTGTCGGCTGTTCCTTTCTTTCCCAAACAATTCTGGTTTCTGCTGGGGTCTAGGAGGAAGATTTACTGGTGAAGACAGAGGGGAAAAAAAGGGTATTTAGTATTTTGGATTTTTTCAAATTGAAAGTGGTGCTGTCAGGAGGCTGTCTGCCACACAAATGGCAAATTTTCCATTTGAACTCGTTAATGGAACTGCAGGGTGAGATGTTGCAATCATCCAGAGCTCAGGGTGAGACAGAGATTTGCTTTGCTCAATATCTGAGTTCCAGCAGATCAGTCTCATATAGTGGGAACCCAAGGGAGGATGAATTCTCTATGCGACTTTGATATGCTTGTATCTGTTCTCATTTTCATGGATATTTTGGGCAGTAAGCCCTTTATCTCCAGCTATGTGAACAGTTTTCTAAACATCTGTCAGTAGCACCCATGCCCATCTTGCTAATTTGGAGTGCCAACCCTACCAAATCTGTATCTAACTACTAACAATTTAAATTGTGGTGTGCCTTGCTTTGTTCTGTAAATTTTATTTACAAGGCAATCTTTAGCCATGGGAAGAAACCCATTTCCAGAAGGAAAGCATTAGTGATGGGTGCAGTGCTGAGGGGTGTGAGCTGAGGCTGGGACTGAGCTGGGCCCTGGAGGTCAGATGGTTGTCGGAACCAGCTGAGACTGAAAAACCCAGAGAACAAATAGGTCTCTGGCATTTAGGCACTCTATTAAATAGGATTTGTGGTACTTTCTGCTTCAAGCTGTGCCAAGAATAGCATGAGTAGCCTTTCTTGTTGAAAACTGGCACATCTGGTCCCAGGCCTGGTTGGAACCACTGGGGCACAAAAAAACATGCTGCATTACTATTATTTGTTTTGAAACCTTTACTGGAGGATTCAACCTAGGCTGGATATTCATTGTGTTACGTGATTGCTCTTGTCTTTGTCAAGCTCTGCACTCAGCAGCAGAGCAGCTCAAGCGTTAGAAAGCATTGATCATGAGGGAAAAATGGGATCTGCTCCTTCTCTGCTCCTGTGCTCTGCTCCCCCACAGTTCCTGGGACAACAACATTTCTAAAGTAACCTAACATCCTTGCACAGAAGAAGAGTTAATTTAACCAACCTACAGAAGGAGAAAGGACAGAAAAGTGAATTTATTTGGTGGGGCAGCCTGATGACAGCAATGGGAGGGGAGCTTGGGTGTGTACTGGCCCTTTTTGGGTCCTTATTTCCAGGCCAGCTTCCCCCTTACTGGCTCATACCACCCACCACACTGGGAGGGAAGGCAGAAACAAGAGAAGTGGGTGGATTTAATCCCCTTTTTCAAAGATGTTGCTGCTGGGTTTGCAGATGGTGGCAGCAGATGACAGAAACGAGCTCATTTTTCCTCTGATCATTTCTTTCATCCCTAATAAAAAAAAATCTTAAAACAAAGGAATCCTACTAGAAATGTAGGGTTTTCTCCCTCTCTCTCTCTCTCTTTTTTTTTTTTTCTCTATGAGAAGGAGGTAACTAGGGAAAAAGAGAACAAATTCTTAAATTCTTGCAATAATCTCAAGAGTATATTTTCCAAATATCTCCGTGATGGCCCATTTCACATAACTCCTATAGTTCCTCCTGGTACAGGCTGATGAAAGGCAGTACATGCATGGATGGCTTTTCTCATCCTTGTCTGCTACTTTCTCCTCTTGGTAGCTGTTTCTGAGCTTGGATTTGCCAGTGGCCCCTGTTCCTTTCTTCCATAGGGACAGAGAAAGTGATGTGGATTCCCCAGCCAAGAGCAGGCTGGTTAATCCAGACAACGTCCAGACAGGAAGGCAGAATGTGGCAGTGTGGACATCTGGGCTGTGCTGGACCCAGATGTAGTTTCCAGCCCTGAGCTGACCCAAGAGCATAGACTGAGCTCCTGGTGCCAAGTGAACCATGCACTGTCTTGGAAAACTTCCTGGTGTTTCAATCCAGTCCTGTTCAGCAGGACATTCTTGGAGTTCAGGGAAGGAACTTCAGGACCTGCTTCCATGAATTTCAGCAGGACATTTATTTCCCTAAGTTCTGATAAAACAGTGAAAAGGCAAAGGAAAATTCAGCCATCAGATATTTTCCTGTCTTGTTGCTCTTTGAGCTCAGTTTGCTTTTAGACTCTGCACTCCTGAATTAGACAGCTGTACTGCCAGTAAGAAAGAACTACCTTCTCTCTCTTTTTTTTTTTTTTTTTTAGGAAGGATACAACAGGTGTGATTCCCAAAAGCAGCTCTCCTTGCATGATTCATACACTTCAGTAACACCTCGTCCTCCTGCATTCTCAGTTTTCCACCAGTGTTCCTGGTGGGATGATTTGTGCTGATCTTAGCTCAACAGGCTTTACGGGTCCCCTGGTTACAGCCTAATAAGTGGGGTGTAATTATTAAAGGAAAAAACAAAACCATACCAAACCCATCAGGAAATTTCTTAGAATAATATGAATTGCCCATTCAGCTGTTCACACACTGCAAAGTAGAACCCAGACCCCTTCTTGAGCTGAAATCCTTCTTGAAGCCTGGATCCCATTGAGAATATAGGACTGGATTCTCATTTATACTAAGGTCTCTTGAGCCAACAAGTACAGGATGTAAATTATTTTTACTCTCACTTTCACATGAGAATTAGGCCTTTAGAGTCAACTTGAGTTACCTTGTGCTGGCTGCAGCAGTCATACGTGACCACCTGTTGTTTCTTGGTTGAGCTCAGCAGTATTTAGGTTTTTTTGGCAGAAATGCTTCCCTTTTTCTGTGTGTTTTCATAGCCCTGGCCACTAGGTGCTACTGCAACACAGATGCAGTGATGGTTAAATGGAGCCAGCCAAAATAGTGGCCCTGGGAGCTCAGCATGGAGCTCAGGATGTTTCTGTACCACTGGTGATGCCCATCCTGAGCTGCTGAGGGGATGGTCTGGTGAGCCTTGGCAATGATAGAGGAGTATTGGGAGCTGTGGTGAGGCTCTAACAACCTCTCCCAGGAACAAAACCCCAGAGAAAAGGGCTTGGAGGAGGAACTCCACTTCCTGCAGCTCAGGATGAAATATGGGAGAGCACTGACTGCAAATGGGAATGATGTTTTTGGCCACTGACCATCAGTGGATGACCTAAATCTGAAGGTAAGTTGTGAAGTATTGCTTCATTGAAAGAAGCATTGATTGAAGGGGACATCAAAGATCATCTCATTCTGGGCAGAAACACCTTCCCAGATCTGGTTGCTCCAAGCCCTGTCCAGCCTTGAGCACTTCCAGCAATGGAGAACCCACAGCTTGTCCAGTGAGGCACTGAAACTGTGAGTTCACATCTCACTCCTCTCAAATGATTCATTCATAGATCATAGAATCATAGAATTTAGGACTAAAATGAAACCTTGCACCTTCTAAGGTGACATCCTCATTGACGTAAAAACCCGATTTCAGTGGTGAGCCTAGTATGGAGACCAGCTGATGGTGTGTTGGCAAAAGAACCATTCCCAAAAAAGCTTCTCAACCTCATATCAGGAGAGGAATACCATCTATATTCCATGGTTATTTGTCCTCTATGTCTAACCCTGTTCGTACGTTCCCATTTGTTTGGATCCACCTTGGGCTATGGAAGATACACTCAAATACATAGAACCAAGAATCAAATATGGAACAAAAATATACGTGTTAGATCTGGGAAGAAAAATATATGTGATAGATCTGCTCTGTATTCTTCTACTGCACTTTCTTTCTGGTTTATATTTTGGGCTTTTTTTTTTTTCCCTGGAAGAAAAGGAAACCTTAATGAAATGGAATCTGTAATTAAAGCAACAAAACAAATCTTGTTCTTTTAAAACCCAAAAGTGAAAAATCTGGTTTTAGGAAAACTGTGTTTCTTTGGCTGGCTTCATTTGATATCTTCAATCCTCAGCATGATGCTGTCTTTCATAAGACTTAATTTGTGTAATAAAAACCAGCAATAAAGGCAGCAAATGTTCCCTTTGCCCCGTTGCTAACTTTAATTCATCTGGGCTGACTTCAGCACCTCCAAGGAGGCAGCAAGGGACAGTTTGTACAACCCAGCCTTAGAACAAACATATTAAATGGAGACAGAGACTCCTCATTCTCACGGGCTCTGATTTGTCCCCCTGAGCAGTTTTCTTGCTGTAAGGACCCAAGGACCCCCAGGTCTCACGGGTCCCTGTCCGGCTCAGCCCCGGTGCTTCCCTACTCCACACCATGGCAGCCTGGGCTCTGCACACTGAGATCTTTGTGTGATTTTTTTTTTCTTTTCAGGGTGAATGGGCCACTTGCCAAGAAGGTCAGGCAGAGCTCTGTGCATTTGGTAGTTCTGAATAATTCTGTTCTGTAAAAGAAGTGAGAATGCAGAGATTTTTGTTGGTGTCCTCTAGTGCTCTGATAGTTTTATTCCCGGCTTCTAGGAAAACAACAAACAATCTTTATCTATTGAGCTTGTAAATTTTGATTACTCTTGACATGGTCTACTGTTCTGTGCTGTTTTAATTACTCCCCTGCCTTGTATCCAGTTGGAGCTGGAATTCAGAGCTGATTTAGTTTTTCATGCATGTAATGCAACTTAAAGAAAAGCATTTCACTAGAGAGCTTTGACATCGCTTGGTCCTTGTTTTACTGCTAAACTTTGCCTTTATTTAGTTGAATGCAGGATACAGGCTAGAGGAGACCTTTGTGAGCAATATCTTAGTACTTGTTGTTATTTTTCAGCTGCTGCCTAAGAAGCTTGGCCATTCCATGTTGAGCCTTTACAGAATGGGAGCGTCCTTGCTCCATCTGGTGCCCTCCTCCAACACAAAGTATTCCACAAAAAGTGACATGAGCAGTCAGGGGCCACTGCAGAGCTGTGCAAGGTGATCTATCCTGTGCTGCCAGTGGGGTTTGAGAGCCAAATCCAGAAATCAGCTCACACCTCTTCCAAAAAAGCTGTGCTGGGTGCTGAATGCAGGTAGTGCCGGGCCGTGAGGGGGCTGGCATGGCTGGCCCTTAGCTGCCCTTCTGGAAAGGTTGCTACTACTTGATTTGATCTGTTTTAAGGCAAAAGGAGTATTTTTCCCCCTTTATGCTGTCTTTCAAGGAATTGCAGATTTTCCAGTTCACTGGGTGACCTTTGGTGCTGGTAATCACTCCAGACAGAAATCACTATCTTTTCAGGCATATATCCAAAGTTCCTGCTCTGCAGCATGTGTTCAAATGAGAGCTTGCTAAGGAACTAACTCTCCATCCAAGCAATAAATTCCTGAGGTGCTGCTGTGTTTGCTTCAGTCAGATGCTGAATCTTAAACCTCATCCCAACCTGGTCTTTAAAACAGCTCTCCAAACCTGGCATTTTCTTACTGGTTGGAAAGAGCTATTGAGAGAGTTCAAAGAAACAAGTCTTTGGAAGTTCTTTTAATGAAGGTTGAGGGAGGAGAGAAGTTTGGCAATGCAAGATAAGCAGTGATATTACGAAATTGTAAAGCTGTCTCCTACTGAAACCATGTCAAATGATTTGGAAGACACTGAGAAAAGAAATGTGCACAATCAGCAGTAATAAGCTTGAGAGAGAGTTTGGCCAGCACCAAAATTTTAGACTTGGATTGGGACTAATTGGCTTTCCACTTTTGCATGTTTTCCCTATACTCAAATTGTGCTCTTTTGAAGGCACTAAACCAGACCATTTAATTGCCATTTCACCAGTAAAACTCTGCCTGGACATTTCCCCACACACAGCTAAGTGCTTTGTTTGTTGTCCAGTGTCACCTTTCAGCCACACAGAGTGATTCTGTTGTAAATAATAATATCAGGATATAATTTGTCAGAGTGCCACATTGCTGTTGTTGCTTGAATACTACCTTGGGAGGAAACAGTTTAGAAGAATGATTCAAGTGAGGTCTTTCAGGGTTGGACACTTGAAAAACATCAAGATTTAAAATATTTTGTCAGACTGTTTGGTATATTTCAGTAGACTGGCTGGTGATGTGTTTGTCACCATCTCCTCCAAGACAGGATGTGACATGAATCTTGCAGTGCCAAACCTTACAAGATATTTTTCTTCAACTCAAGTGATGGATCATGCTTTTAGGGTCTGGCTGCAGGACTTAGTGTAGTGACAACATGTAATTTTTCATGGTCATAAAGTGGTTACAATAGATCTGAAGCATTGTGAACCGCAAATAGTTAGGAACAAATTTTATCTGCTGCTCAAAGTTCCATCTAGATTGCTACATCTTTCCTTTAAACAATTGTTATTGTGCTTTTTGTGCAAACATTTGCTTATGAGCTGAGCCTGGAGGTTACAAGTTCAGAGTTTTCTCTAGACAAGAAAATGGTCTTGATTGATGGTTGACACTGGGTCCTCCAAACCTTTGGGAATGTAGATCTCTGACAGCTCTTTCTTTACATGATCACATTTTTTCCTTCTCTTTGTCTTTATTCTGTACCCTATTTTGCTTCTGTAGTGGTCATGTACCCCTTGAGGGTCCTGCTGTGGGCCAAACCAGCCCCTCACACCCACCTTGTCCCCAGTCCAGGTCTTCTGTCATGAGGGTGGCACAACCATCACAGACACCCCATCAGGAGATGCCAAGCCTGAGCAAATACATCCACTGGAATTACATTTATTGCCACGACAGGCAACTGAACACAGGCCTCCTTAAAGCATATTTATTGAGAGAACTGTTTTAAAATATATTTATCTACAGACCAAAAAAAAAAAAAAATCTTACTGAAACAGTTATCTTATGTCTACAGAACGTAACCAGCCCAGGAGCAGAGCTGCCCACCTACAACTCCACTGCTTCCAGGGGCAGCACCCAGAAGCACCTCAAAGTTGTGGTTTGCAATATTCCACTAAAGGGAATAAACCTTCCTGGAACCACCAGAACTGTGAGTTGAAGAGAGGTGATTGCCAGTGGGATGGTCCAGAATGAGTAAGTATCACTTGCATTATTAATTTGTTTGGATAATCCTTAATCCTTGCTGCCTCTGATAAAGGAAAGCTGAATGAATCCTGAAAAATGCATGTGGAACTGTGCTGCAAACCAACCTCTGCAGCAATTGGTGCTTGTATTTGGCCTTTGATGTTTATCAGTACGAGTAGAAAACATCAACACATGTGCTCTCTTTTTGTATCCACTGCTTTGAGGTTGGGCTGCCTTGGCTTTGGTCACAATGCTCTTTTTTGTTCCCCTTGGTTCTTTCTTTTCTTCTTTGCTTAGACACCTCAATTTTTGTCTGCTAATTTGTTATATTTCTGGCACTGGATAGCTCTCTGGGCCAATTCCTTTTAAGAGGCGCTGGAGCAGGAGACAGGAAAAGAGCCAAAGCTGGAGAAAGGCTTGGAAGACACCCTCAGCAAAGCACACAGGTGCAGCCATGGGTGAGAGCTGGTCCAAAGGAATAGGAGTCTGCTTTCATCCTGAAGGCCAACGATATGTCTGCACTCCCTGCCTCTGCTGCTGAGTAATTCCAGTTTCAGGCTGGGGTCAGTTGTTCTGCAGGAGCTGTGCTGGGGAGCGACTGCAGTCTGCTCCCCTCCACCACCCAGCTAAAAACTCTGGTCGAACTATGGTTGGACTCGGTGATCTCAGAGCTCTTTTCTAACCTAAATGTTCCTACAGTTCTGAATGTTGATGGGATAGTCAGCAAGCTGTGCAGGCTGGTAAGGAAGTTGCTTAAGATTCAGTTGCTTTCCCTTCCTCAGATCCCTGAAATATGGAAGTATATGATGTTAAAAGCCTCGTTCACCATGACTTAGTTTTCTTAGGTGGTCTGTTCTTCCCCTGAGAGCCTTAGGGATTGTTCCACACAAAACTGCCTGGCCTTGTGATGACAGCACTCAAACATTGTCATTCCTTGCTTCGATGCCCAGCATAGAAACATCTCTTTGCAGAAAGGGTTAAGGATGTTCCATGTTTAGCGTGGTTAGGTACACACTGGCAGTGTTAAAATTCATACATCCTCCTGTTCCAGTGAGAACAGCTCTGAAGTGACCTCGTGGAAAACGCTGAGGAGTTTCTGTGTGATTTCACACAGGCTTATTCCCATCGTGCATGCCTTAAATCATAAAATCCATAAAAATGGATTCATAAATGCCTTTTATGAATCCTCAATAGATGAGTGAACCTGGTGCTTATGCAAAAAAAGGGCTTATTTGTTTTACCCCCACGTTTCAGAGATTTGCATCATGCTTCACATAATTTTGATGATTTCTCGTTCCCCATCCCAAGCTGCTATCCAAGAATTCTCTGTAGCTCAACATTGCTCATCTGGGAGAAGGAAAGAAACCTGAGCAAGGCTTTTACAGGCCAGGACAGAGTGATGAAAAACTGTAATGTAACAGTGTTGTATCAGCTCAATTTGAAATGATTCAAAATTCCTTCTCTCCTTGGGAACTCACAGAAGGCTTGGGCAGACCACCACCCCTATGTGGCAGCTCCTAAATATCAGCTGGAGGTCTCTGGATGTTGCCAGCCAAATTTATGGGCATGTACCTGAATCCCAAAGTGGTGGCCTGTCCAAAGTGTTAAGAGGAAAAAAAGCCCCTCTATTTGCTGAGCATAGTGTTTACCTAAAAACTCCTTGAAAACCATTGGCAAGTGGCCTTTGCATCAGGGCCATTTAAAAAACAAAGTTTGTGACTGGATCAAAAAATTGTTTTGAATCTTTTCTGCTTTTTTTAAAGCCAAATTCTTTTAAAGAAATATCCTTAACCGTTTGCATTGTACAAACTGACATACTGAGGAAAGTTAAGAAATTAGAAGACGCTGTGTTTGTGTAGTAGCAGAGAGGAACCTGAATGCATTTTAGGAGCTGAATGTTCTTATCCTGCATCCAACAAACAGGAAATATATTCCCTCTATGTGTTTCATTGCTAAGAGGGATTTTCCCAATCACAGGACCTTTATCTTCCAAATTGTAAATACCCCAGGTTCTACTCAAAAGCATTGAGTAAAACGGATCTGTGCAGCCTCTTCAGTGGGAAATGTGAATACCCCTGCTCACCCCTTTCAGCTGTGACACCACATAAATGATACAAATACTGCAAAATTGCTGTCCCCTCTCCCTCCTGCTCTCCCCCACCCACCTACCCCTTGGTATGTACAAAGTTTGCTCTGCACACACACACAGCCAGCTGGTTTGAACTCCTACAGCAGTCTGTGTAAAGGAGTTCAAATTAAAGGAGTTCAAGGCAAAACCTCTAAAATAAAATATTCTTGGGCATTGTGCAGCCAACTGAAAGGAGCAGTTATTTTCTACCTGCATGAAAAGCCCAGAGTGTAGAAGCAGTAGAGTGAATTACCCCTTATTGTGGGCAGAAGTAATGAGCTTTCATTTTTCCTTTCGGTAGGGAAGGCAGCAACTGCAGCAGCCTTCCTTCTACTTTTGACAAGAAGTGAAATACACATGTGATGGGGCAACAAATTAATTGTGAGGGTCCTAATTAAAATCACTGGGAGAGGTATTGCATTACAGCGCAAAGAAACAGATGAATATGACCCTTCTGTGAACTTCTCAACCCTACTAGAAGCATAAATTTGAAGTCTCCTAGCGGAAAAGTGTTCTGGCACTGAACTGGTGTCTACAATCAGGATTTTGTCTGCAGGTATCAATGCACAAAATCTCTGCCTCGTGGAGCTCGAGTCCCCTGAGGCTCCTTATGTTTTGCCTTCGTTTGTTATAGTCCATGTCAGAGGGTTTCAGTGGCCTGGCTCTGGCTGCTCCCCTCTCCTCCCAGCCTCCAGCATTTCCTTAAAACACAAGGAAAAGCTCTGCAAGGAGGTGGTGAGAAAGGCCACGGTAACTGGAGCAGAACGCCAAGCCGTGGCCTGCAGAAATGTTTGCTGGAGATATAAAACTTTTGTCTGCTACCAATTGTCACAAACAGTTAAGGCAAGCAATTTATGGCTGTATGGCTCACATTTACCCTGCTAGATTTTAATCTCTGGCTCCTACCTGGCACATTGCACTAATTCCTCCTGATTTTTAACTTAGGGCAGGGCAAGATGAGCACTATGAAAGAAATACACTCCTCTTATTTAAAGGACTGGTTGTTTTTTTTTAATGGGGTTGGTTTTTTGGTTGTTTTTTGGGTTTTTTTTTTAATTTGGTTTTTTTTTTGGCTGCCTCATCATTAAGCAAATGCTTTTGCTGAGTGACAGCTGTTTCTGCTCAGAAACGGGACACAAAGTTTGGCTTTGTTTTAATCCTGGGATGTTTATCACAGCACTTTGAAGCGTACACCCTTCATTTTCCCCTTCTTTAGCTCTCCAAAACTTTGGGGTTGAGAAGAAGCAGGAAGAGGAAGGGTTTTCAAAGAGATGTTTCACTGTTAAAAGTTCAGCTTTGCTCTCATATGTGATTTTCCTGGTTGTCAGCTTTATGGCTAAAGCCCCTGTTTTAAAACTGGTGCACACTGGTGATATCATGAGCATGCCACATGGTGTCTGATGGCTTTCAGTGACAGCAGATTTATAGCATTTTCCCTCATAAAAATCCTCTCCTCTGCCAAAAGAGGTCCAGCTGGAGTTATGAAATCACTAAATTGACCCTGCTACAGTGAGGAAGTTTGGCCTTTCCAGTCCCCTCCATCTGTTGTGCGCAGTGCACATCCCAGCCTGGCACTCTGGGAATCACACAGCATCCACAGGTACCCTCGGAAAGGCTCCTTACTCCTGTGGAGACATGGGATCTGAGAGCATTTAGAATCTGTGTGCGCTGCTTTGCAATTAATAGGAAGTTAATCTCATTCCATTGTTACCAACTTTTATTAAAATCAGTGCTTAAGATACTGGTAGAAGGGCTTAAACCCCCCCCCTCCAGCTGTGAGGTATTTCACCCCTGAAATCTGAGTGTCTCCAAACAGACCTAATCCCTTCCTGAGTGCTTGGGAAGCAGTTAGTGGAGCTTGGATGTCACCCCAAAGAGATCTTAGTTAATAATTCTTTCACTAGGAAATGTGTTCTGAATCTGCTGTGACTCTCTGACCACTAATGGCTTTCGTGTTGCTCACTGTGAAATTCATCAGCAATTAGGGGAATGGAGACAGATCTCATAGCTAATTGCTGCAAAAATCGTCCTCTGAATGTCTGAAAACCAGAATTCCTCAGCTGAAGTCCACAAATGTCTTCATGCAAACTGAAGAGGTCCCCCAGTGGCGCCTGTGTGGTGAGGATTTGGGCATTCTGGAGCAGTGTGGGGGGTTTGGAGGAACTGGGCTGGAAGCAGCAGAGGCAGCATGGATTTCCCATCACTCCAGAGACCTTCCACTACCTATCCAAAGGCACCACTGGATTTCCTGGCCATGGGACCTTTGCAGTTTTTTGGTGGTTTGCTCTCAGCCCTATTGCTTTTGGGGAGCAACTGTGCCATGAACAGAGTGTAAGGAACATATTTGTACAGGGCTAGAGAGCAACTTCATATCCAGCTTCCTTGGAATTCCCATTCTGTGTACCATTTTAAGACTGGATTAGAAAGTCCAGTTCCTTGCTTGCTTTAGCTTTTTTGGACTGGGAGGGCAATATGGTTTGAAAGGTATCACTGAAAAGATATATATATATATATCTATCTATATATATATATCTTTATATATATATACATGTTATATATATTTTATATATATATATATATACACACATTATATACATTTTAAAAAAATTGTAGCTGAACTCCCGGCTGGTGTCAAGGGAGTGAAAAGAAAAATGGAAAAGAAAATGAAAAAAGAAGAGTGAAGAAATAAATGTCTCTGTGAAAAAGAATAAGAAACCCAGGGAAATCGCTATGTGTCTTATAGTCTGGAATAAAAATCAGGGTGTCAGGGTGAGGGAGTCAGCATTTTTATGGTTTTAGCCAAACATTGGACTAATTAAATGAGAAGACTGTCCTAGTTGGCTTCGCTTCTGCTCAAACACATCACACCTGGCTCTGCACTGTTTGTGCTGACTGCTGTCAGCTGTGTAAAGTGAGAGTTTAGGGACCAGATCTGAGAAAAAGAGGATTAAAGAGCAGGTTGGCATTTGGGCTTTGATGGCAGTGGCCTGGCACAGAGCTGGGACAGGCTGGGCTCCTGCACCGAGGCCCCTCCAGAGGGAGGACACAGAGGGGCTGTGTCAGGGTCTGCGCCGCTTAACGTTGGCTTTATTTATTTATGCACCGTGTTTTATTCTTTATTTATTCTGCATGTGAGCGTGGATTTAATGCTTGGCTCCAGGCAGTCCTGTGCTTATCCACAGGGCTGCAAAGGTTCAGACTGACAATGGGTTTTAGCCCCGAGTGACAAGGCCACCTCTAAGCCTGCTGCCACACTGGGACACTGAGGAGCTGCTGGTGCTTTGGCTGACAGGATATTTACTCCCAGAAGCAACACTGAGGTCACTGAGTCCATGCCCAGGGGCCAAGACCCTGGCTGTGGCTCCCAAAGCACGAGTTGCAGAGGCTGAGAAGATGCAGGGAGTGGCTCTGAGCTGCTGTTTTGTCAGCAGAAGGGAGTTGGCCATGTGGGATGGAGTTAATGGGACATCTGCACATCGCTCTCTTCCCCGGCCTCTGCTTGAAGCTCCTTCTATTCTCAGCGACAAAACAGCCCCTGAGGGGCAGATGCCACCAAGTGCACTAAGGGAATACCCCTGTGGATGCTCTGGCTCCTGCTCTGCGCCGGACAAAAAAGGCAGGAAACCAAAATACCCTGTCCCAGTGCCATGTCCATGCCCTCGGCCCCATTCTCACACCACATGGAGCACAGAAGCCACGGGGAGCCAGTGTGTCACCATTGTTCATTGTTCGTGGCTTCAGATCTGAAGCAGTGAGTGGGGAGCCAATATCCCACTCCAGCTTGCAGAAACCATCCAGTTCCCTCTTTGTTTGTGGGCAAACTGGGGGGATAACAAAGGGCGCTGCTGAAATCCAGCAGTGTGGCAAGATCTGTGTGTAATAGTTGCAGAGCCAGTTGAAAAGGAGGAAAATAGGGTTTTATGAAGAAAAATTGCAGATCTTCGTGTTGCTTCTGTTTCCCAGGGTGGTACCATGGTTGAAGGTGTGTCCTGGAGGGGTTCTCACAGCTACCCTGGGTATTGCAGAAGTTAGAGAGATACTGTGAAGATGTCAAAGGAAAAGGAAAAAGAAAACCCCACAGACAAACAGCCTGTCAGTGCATTCAGTGGTGAAAGGAAGGTGAGGCAGGGATGAAAGCAGAACAGCCATAAATTAAGGAAATGAGGAAAAAGCTTGTAACACTTCAATTTTCCAAAACCCAAAGCTTATGTAAACCCTAGTTTGTTTTTGGTTTTAAATCCTTCTCTGTGAAAGAAAAGATCTAATGATTGGAAATTACACTTTTGGATTGAATCTTTTAGTTTTGGGAAACGGGTAACAAAGCCTTTCACATAAAATATACCAAAAGGCTGGAGGTGTATGTGTGCAGTGCTGTAACTAGTGAAGGGGGTTCTCAGATCAGACAGATGTTTCTGCAAGATTTCACCTGCTCTGAGGACAGCGTGACACCTCCTTCCCTTGCAAACCCAATCCCATGAAAGGCTGGCACGTTTTGCCTGTGATGGCCACTAAACCCAAGCCTTTTCACACCAAGGAGGTGGTCAGCAGGAGATGACAGCTGAACTGTGGTGCTTCTGCTCATATGGTCGCACATCTTTCTGTGTGAGCAGCCAGGAGCTCCAGATGTGGCAGGGAGCAGCGATTCTGGAGGACACAACAAACACATGGCCGTGCCCATCCCTGCTCCATGAGGAACCGGAGCCACAGTCAAATGTGAGATCTTGGATGTCACATTTCCATCTGTAGGATTGATGGGCAGGACACAAACATTACCTGTGGGGGTGAAGTCCTCCACCAAGGCATGCAGAAAAATCTCTTTGCTTTCATTTCCCTGCACGCCTGTCCCTTCTCATCCCTCTGATCCCAGATGCTCCTTTTCATGCTGCTGAGAGAGGTTAATATTGCTGACAGGAATCGATAATCTGAGATGTGGAGCTCATTTCTTGGCAAATCAGTGCAGAGGAAGTAAACAGTGCCTGTTTGTTTTGACTTTCTTCCCTCGTTAAATCTGGTTTATTTTGCTAGATGGTCTTTTGATTTCATTAATTAAAATACGGCTGGATAGGGAATGAGGGCAAAGACAAAGGATTTAGGATTGATATACACAAAAAGGGAGGAATATCCTTTGGATTCCTGTTGCCACTAAGGAAGTTGTAAGAGGCAATGCAGATCTTCATCTCTTGGCTCAGTAACTGAGGGGAGGAGAGGATGGTAATTTTAGCTCTCCGTGGTGCTTTGCTAGAACTCAGGGTTGAGATTCAAGGTCTTTGAAAAAGCTGGGTTAATTAATGATAAATAAAACATGGTGAAGATAAGATATAGCAAAATAAAGCAGACTAAAGCAAAACTATATATTCCAAATAAATTGTTACAAAAGCATCCACTATGTATCCTGTTTTTTAGCAAAACATATGGGAATAGGGTTTTTTTGTCTGTTCATATTTCAGCGAATATTAATAACCAGTTGTACTATCAGTGTGTGGACTCTTTTCAAATTGGTTGCACAGATTTCCCTTAATGCTTTCACCAAAATTTCTCCTCTGTGCTGTTGCACTGTCAAGACAATTCACCCAACTCATACCCCACTTGCTATGCTGAAATGAGATCAAGTAGCTGTGATACTTGCAGCTGGAATAGTAAATGTATAAAAAATTACAGCTTGAGAAAGACAAATTCTACTTCAAAATCAAGTCTTGGACCTCAAAACAATGGATGGTGGCCATTGGAAAGAATGTTAAAGGCAAGATACAATATTTCATAAGTTTGAAAAATTAAACACTTGGGAAATGTCAAAGTATTTATTCAGAACTTTGCATAGGAATTATTTTAACTTTCGTTGATTTGTTTAGTCTCGAAATTCCCATTTATTTTAAAACAGGTGCTAAATAACTGTCTTTTCTTTATAGGTTTCCTTCTGGCTGAAAAACCTATGTCATTCAGTGTAAATCTACACCTTTTTGAGGCAGTCAAATGCCTTCAGTTGACTCAGTCAAATGCCTTCAGTTGACTCAGTCAAATGCCTTCAGTTGACTTTATTGCTCGGCAAAGGCGAAATCTCCGTTTTGGTTTGACTTGAACCAAATTTCAGATTTTTTCTTGTATTGCTGTTGACAGGAAAACCTACTGTCTCACCCTGGACTGCTGCCCATGATTGAATGAGTAATTAAGCCCTTTGCAGTAATTGGATTATGAGGCAATTGGGCTGGTGGCTGCCAGACTTTCCATCAGAGCCTGCCCAGTGAGGGGACAGCACCCAAAAACCAGGGATGTCCCCAGGTAGTGTGGCTAGGAGACTGAACACATTTCTGCTGGCTCCAACCTTGGAAACATTCGATTTTCTGCCTGTATTCTCTGATTCGCACAATCCATAGGAAAGTTTAATTTTTTCTCCAGGAAGGAAGTTGTTTCCCGCCCTCCCCAAATACTAATTCTGCTTTTTACTGGCCTTGCTTGAGCTCCGTTCTGAACAGGACTGGCCTTCAGCGTGTCCATGGGTTGGCCTGAACTTGAGGAGAAAGGTTGTCAAGGGCTTGTGAGCACTGTGCAGCTCACACAGCTGGCTCTCCGTGGGTTTCCATGACAAGAAAGGGTTTTTATCGCCTCCAGCCACTTGGGAGCCAGCTGAATTCGCAAATCTCATTTTCTTTCTTCCCCCCTCTACATGTTGAGATTGCTAGGCAAGCAGACAGGCTTTTGGAGTGTTTTTTCAACTCAAGGTTTCCTACTGGGTGCTGTTAAAAGGCAGGTAAAATGTGGTGGTGGTTGGGTGAGGCATAGCACGATGTTTTGTTTGCTGCCTCACTGTGATAATTTGTGCTTTGCTGGGACGTTCTGCGAGACTGAAGGCCGTAAACATGTGTTATAAATTGCCTGAAAATGAGAGGAAACTTAACTTTCCTTATAAAAAGACTAAGGGCTGTAATTTATTACTGTAAACAAGAATGAGAGGACGAAAAAAAATCAATTAAAAAGGAAAATGTCAAGCTCTCTTTACTCAGAATTTGAAAGGACCTGAAGTCGATTGTTTCCTCCCATGGAAGGTCTGGATTCTATCAGCCAGGCAGAAGGGCTTTTGTTTCTAGCAGTCAAATCAACAGGCCAGTAAGAGTAGCTTTGAACTGCAATTTGTCTTTACGTATTTTGAAAATGTTCTTTCGACGTGTTTACACGTTGGCTGGGGCACTTCTGCTGCAGTCAGCTCTTTCTGGGATGATTAATCAAACGATCAAGTCTCTGATTAATCAAAGTCCCTCCTGACAACTCCTTTCTTTCAATCACCTGCTGAGCCTCTACTAAAACCCAAACAAGCAAATGATTAAAAAAGAAATTAAAAAGAAGGCGGTGTGTCTTGCAGATTTGGCACTTTTTGAGGTACATACCTCGAGGAGAGAGAGATCTTGGACTGCATTTGTGATGCAAACTGGAACCTTTGGCTACCAAATGCAGGATGTGGTGTATCCTGTTCAAAGAGGCACATATTTTGCATGTTTTTGTTGGCTCCTCTCAATCAAAGCATGCTGTGATTCAGCTACACTAAAAATTAACAATCTATGTTATAGCCATGTATTACATTACGCCCCCCCTTTTTTCTTTTTTTTTTTTTTTTTAAAAATCTTTTCCAGAAAAGACATCTCCTAAAGAGAAGGGAAAGTAGGTAACAAAAACCTTCCAAATGTTTTCATAATAATTATTCAATGGCAATCAAATCATGCCACTTTAAAAGATCAGCTGAGCTATCTGTAAATATTTTCTCATCTCTGTAGAGCAGTACAAACTCCTAATAAAATGCATCTGTTTCCATTTCTGGAGTAAGTTTGAGGTGGATTTTTATGTCAATGTCTCTTCAGTATCACTGCAAATAGCAAAGAAGAGGAGAAAGAGTTAAAATAGGAGATGCTGGCCCACAGCAACTTTGTATTTTTGTGAAAATGGTTTTGGGGATTTTCTTAAGGAGAGAAAACAGATTGCATTGGATGAGTTGATTGAGTAGTGCTGTCAAAAATCAAAGACTGAAATCTGAGTGATGGGCATCTGAGTCTGCTGGCAACTTAATTAAGTCTCTGAGTTCTGTCTTCTTTTTGTCTTCTAGGGTTTTAGACTCTTTGTTAGCAGCCATTCTTCACCTCTATCCTTCAGAGGTGTTGCAAAGGTGGCACTTAAATACAATTCACTTTCTTTACAGAGAAAACCAAATTGAGCTACCAAGGAACTAAATAACTCAACTATGTCCAAGATCCAAGGAGGGAGAGATTCCTGGGTTCTGCCAAGACTGCTCACATCCCCAGACTGCTCCTCTGACCAGGGAATCATAGTGTTCCCTTCAAGCCAATCCCACCTGCTTCTGAAAATTGGATTAGAGGGTTGCCCTGCTGTGAGTACACATAAAACACCTCTGGCTTAACTGGCAGACTAGAAACACTACCATTTTTTTGCATTCTCTGTTTCAGCATCACTGGAAGATATAGAATAGCAGATTTCCTGCTATTCTATATTCCTGATGTACAAATCCTTCTGTCACCACAGTTTTGTTCCCCTGCCACACCTATTTCTAAATCACTAATTACTCTTGTTACATGCTGATGATCCAAATAGTTTCTTTTCCTTTCCCCAGGGTGGCAATTAAAATCCAAGATTGTCTTTATTAGCTGAAGTGGCCTTAGGAAAAGATCTTGTCCAACACATCTAGTGACATCTCCTTAGCATTTAATTTTCAGCAGGCATTTCCAAAGAAACTCTGTTTTGTTTCAGGCAGGACTTTTTATTCCAGATAATACTGTTTGCAGGCTTCATGAAATAATCAACTTTGTGCTCATTCTTCCAGTTGCAAAACTTCCCTCAAAAAAAAAAAAAAAAAAAAGAGCAGAAATACAAATCAGAGAAATTCTGAGGAGAAGTTCTGAAGAGTTAATTACATAAATGTAAATGTTAAATTACATAAAGGAGTTGGTTGTACTGGTGAAAGAAGCAGTTGCATGTTGAGTTGTGCATACAGAAGTACAATAATGTCTTAAAAATAACACACCTCTTCATTTCTTCTGAACTTCATAATGGAGAAGACTCCTGATGGTTGACAGACTCATGAAAATAGTTAAAGTTTTCTTCTAGATGAATGTTTCTGGCTGTACACATAAACCTTAGTTTTAGCAGGAGATGAGATCTCAGTTAACTACACTAAACTCAGAGAAAATATGGAGAGATAAAGACATATAAACTAATGCTACTAACAACCTGCCTCATTTAGAATACTGAGCAGCCCTCTCTCATTCTGTAAAGTTTAAATATTTAAGCAAATGGGGAAAATTCATCTTATTCTTGGCACACGTCTTATCCATTTTATTACCCAGTATCTCCAATTATGCTGAGATGCCAAGTAATTTCCAGTTTTTATCAAATTTTAACTTTGGAGCATGACTCTGGGATATTATGTTCAGAAGTGTGTGGAGCTTTTGAAGCTGAATTTCCTTGGATTTAATATATCCCTTTCAGAACTTTTCCTTTAGATGGAAATTCATTCTGAGCCAGTAATATTATATGTTATTTCTAAAACTCTGAAGTTTATAAAGCACATAATGAAATTTAAGTCTTTAGCCCAGGTGGAGTCACGAATTAGCATTGAGTTCTCTGCAAACCAGCAGGGCTGGTTGCCTTTTTTGTGCCTTTACATCATTTTGGATAAACCATGGCCACTGTGGCATAAAACAGCTGCAGAGCCATGGCAGTCACCCCTTTCCTGAGAAAGCAATCCTTCCTTGGCAGGGGGAAGGTGCTCATGCTGGAAGTGTGGGAGAAAACTGACCATGAACTGGAGATATTTCCTCAGAACCTTCAGGGGTCTTGTCTATCTGTACATGAACAAAGGATTCCTTTTGATGTGGTTATTATTTGGAACGTAGTAATGGCACAACATTAATCACAACAAGTGATAGAGAGGGTTTTTTTAAACCATTTTAGATCACCATTCTTCAGTTATGAATTTTGCCATTTCAAATCCTCAGGCCAGTTTCATACTCAGCCAAATTTATCTGATTCCAAATTACAAAATAGCTTAAATAAACTCAACATGCTGAAATAGTCACTCCTGTTGTTTTCCCTGATGCTGGACAACATGAGTTTTCCTATTGTTTCTTTTGCAACATATTTATTCTGTGGGATATTTTAATCACCAGCTTGATACTTGATAAAGCCGTTGAACATAAGAATATAAATTGACCTAACTCCATTCTGGGTGATAAGGACAATGAGAGGAAAAAAATCACAGTGGGAAGGATTAATCTGTTACTACTGTCTTGTTTTGCCTGTATTACATCAAAGAAGTAGTGCTGGGGAACATCATCTGAACATGCAGGAATTAGAGCAGATGCATGATCACAGCTTGTGTCAACCTGTGCCTGTCCACATGGACTTTTCTGGTTGTTAAGAGCAGGTGAGGGAGCCACTGGAGTGCAGGCATTGCCTACTGGGTAGCCCCCAGTAGCTCCATCACCTCTTAAATGTGTTTTCTCAGCACTGCTCCTCTGTATTTCAGGTGGGTCTTGCTTGCCAGAAGGAAAATTCTGTTTATGTAGCATGTTATGGAGGTGACACGCTCTTTGCCCCTGTTAGGAAAAGTTTGCTTTTTCCCCTGAATCTAAACCAAAAGTCACACCCGGTGAAAGAATACAAATGCTCTTTTAATTTGGGAAAACACATAGCAGGAGTCAGTCACTTTCCTGGGCCAGTTGCAGGTAGAACTGGGGTCCAAATTGGCACAGCAGGGAGGCAAGCAGGAATTTTCAGCTAAACTCTGGCTAATGGACACTGTGCCATGTGACATTTCAGCTGCTGAGCCCCTGAGCGTGTTTTGACCACAGAGATGACTTTGAGCAGAGCAGGGGTTCAGGTGTGACTGCTCAGGAGCAAAAGGCTTTTCAATAGTCAGCACTTTCTGGCTTATCTGACAGGCAGACACTTGGCCTTAGTGCTTATTGGTACAAGCAAAGCGTGTTTCATACCTATTAGCTGCTTTTCCTTCCAGGAATTGACTTGTCCTGGAAGCTCTGCCAAGTGGTTTATATGCAAGCCCATCACTGATGAGCAGCTCACACTGCCTGCTAAGCCACAGCTGAGTCCAGCCTGCTTTAAATTCCCTTTTCATACCCGAGAGAGCAAGCAACAGGATTTTGTGAGCCCAGAGCAAAAAAATTTAAACAATGGAAGTGTTCAGTGCTGTTTCCTTTGGAGATGCTCGGCACTGATTAGATCTCCTGCACAGCAGGTATCCACCTAGCAGAGAGCTTAGCAAGAGCTGCCAGGGCGGCCGTGCAACGTGAAGGGATTTTTAATTCCATCTGTCACACACAGCTTCTTGCAAGGCTTCCAAAAATCACATAACCCCGTGCCCAGCCCCGGCTCTGGGAGCGAAGGCCTTTTGTTTATTGTCTTTGGGCCTTGTGTGCCTGCAGCTGTGCTGGTGGCAGCACCAGCCCCTCTGACAGACCCCCTCAGCATGGGGAGCGGGGATGGCGGTCTTCCCATGCCCAGAACTTCATTTTTTGGAGTGACAGTGGGAGAAGGTCATGGGCACCTTGTTCCTGTGCCTGACGTGTCCTCTTGGAGCCTGCTGGTGGCCACGCTCTGTTAGGTGTCCTCCTGGATGGGCTTTCCCCACACTGCCACCACCAAAGGGATGATTTGTCCTTCAGGCATGGACTATCGACTGTGATGACACTTCTCATGGCCAAGGTCTTTCCTAAATCCTGCAAACTCTTTCTGGCAATCAGGGAAGATTCTATACCACTTGTGTGAGGTTTCTTTCAAAGTCTCAGAAGAGTAATATCTTTTTTTGCCTGTTGCACATCTGCTGCTCCTCATGCCAGGACTTCTGCGGTGCAGCAATGTGGGTGCTTTCAGGTGGCAGGAGGGGTGAGAACGGGGTGGAAAGCTGTTCATGACACTTGTGGACCTCCAGCCAAGCGCTTTATTGGAGCAACAGCACAAATTAAACCTGCAGTGCATAAAATAACAGCACAAATCCAATTGGAGTCACAGCTTTCCTTCAGTCATAAGCAAAAATACGAAGCTGAGAGTTTCTCTGAAGTCCATACATGCTACCAGAGATGTGACAACAGCAGAGGGGAGAAGATTCTCTTCCCAACAGATTGCTAGTCTGTAGCTCACGTCCCGTCCGTGAGCAGCTGGCGTGCGGTGGTGGCACACACACCATGGAATGTCTCTGGCACAGGGGCCTTTTTCAGCTGATGTTTTCCTAGATGACCATGCCAGGAGACATATTTATGTTTATTGCCAGGGCTGGGAGTTGCCTCAGGTGCTAATTATTGACCGTTCCTCCTCCACAAGGGAGCCAGTGTGTGAGCCACCCTCTGCCCCGCCTGGGAGTCACTATCATGTTCCCAGCCCTTCCCTGCAGCTGGGAATGAGCTGTTTGGGTTGGACTTGGTGGCACAGATGGTGCCACCTGTGGCAGGCTCTGCCAACAGGATGGATCCCATGCATCTGGGAGGTCATTCCTGGCAGGGGGAAGCCAAAATTCATTTGCACTTACACCAGGCTCCCCAGGCTGACAAATACCTTTGGCTGCTCCCACGCCCTGCCTCGGGGCTGATGGACTTGCAGACCACTGAAGAGGCCTGTTCAGCCCTGAACATGGCCCAGTCTAAGTCTGGGAGAAAAAAAAGCATTCAGCATCCTCCCAAAAACCAGAGCAGCCTGATTTCCAAGGTTTCACAGTGCCTGCAGATCTGCTTGCCTTACCCATAACCATATCTCCTCTCCCATGAGAGGATCACCAGAGAGACTGAGCCCTCCCCAGATGAACATTTATTTCCTGCAGGGATTTTCTCTGCCAGCACCCAGTGTGCCATACTCAGTGATGTTAGGTTGGTTTTACACAAAAGTGATGAAATCCAGAGTATAAACTGGGATTTTTCACTCCCGATGGCTATCGGACGAAGAAAAACAACTTCTGGCTTTCTTCTGCCCTCTGTTCCCAAACAAGAAGCATTTATTATAAAATTTTTAATTAAGATTTAGGCTGATAAAGCAAAATTGCTGCCTCACCCTGTACTGCTGTTGTTGAAAAGACAGCTGAACATGATTACTAAAGGAAAAGTTTTGACTTGATCTATTCTTCATTTTTTTACTGTGCTCTTTGCTGATGTCCAATAAAATAATAGAATGTAAATCACAGCAGCCTAAAGGCTCAGGACGAGATTCCCTGACAGGTGGCCTTGGAGCAGGCAGGGATTTGGGAAGATTCCTGCAGTGTGACTAAAATTGTCACATTCTGACTTTGTCAAATTTATGTGAAAAAGAAAATTACAGAGTCTTTGCACCTGAAGCTATAAAGTGGCTCGTGCTCCCTTGAAGCAGAGCCAGCACTTATTTGAAATTTGGTCCACCTCAGGGACCATCATTTGAACTGAATAATAAAAGCCAAATTGAGGCAAATTCACCGCGTGTCAGGGGTAGATGTGAAAGGCTTGTGTTGAGCTTTTTCATGTTTGGTGTGGTTGTTTCTACCCTGTGTTGGTATGACACTGACCCCAGGAGATCCACAGCCATGCACTTGTGTTTGAAGAAATGGCAAACCCATGTATTTTCCAAGAAAAGTATCTAATTTGCTGGATTTTTTTTCTGGGCTCCTTTGGGAAAAGGAGTTGAGTTCGGTAGGAAATCTAAACTTGAAAGTTTGTGTAAAACATATTTAAGGGCTTTTTGTTTTCAAACAATAACATTCCCAAGAAATATTAAAAAGAAATACATATCTTTCTTTCTTGTTTATTTTTTGGTAATTTTTAGATCAACACCCGTCATTTTCATTAGTGCTCTATGACCCAGTTCATCACTAACATGCTGAAAATTAAACATCCACTGAAGTACTTCACTAAATCAGGGATTGGAGTTCCCTAATGACAAGTACATGCACACTCCACCAGCCAGCCATATGATTTTTTTGCATCTATTTATGTCCTTTTTTTCTCCAGTGCAGAAAATGATGCCAAGATGCATTTTGCACTGGCCTACCACACACTGAGATTTCCCCTGCTCCCAGACCCCTGACAGAGAGCACTTTTGCTTTCATTTATTACTTTAATATAAGTTTTTTTCCCTTCTGTGTTTCACAACATTTAGCAACTTCCCGCTGGCTGTGATTGCCGGGGCCCTTTGGCATTGCTGGAGGAATCCCAGGCATGCTCCACCAGCCCCTCCTGACCTGTGGGCAGGCTCCAGGCAGCCACCCTCACCTCTTCCCTTAATTTTTTCGGGTCAGAGCTGGGTGAAGCCCAGTTTTTGCATCTCACAATGACACTTTGTGATTGCAGGGCTGTTCTTCTCTCTCCATCCCACAGCGAACCAATAGGTCTCGTTCGAAATGAATGAGTGGGAGAGAGAAAGGAGGAGAACAAATACCTTACAGTCCCCTGGTGAGGGAAATACTCGGGCTGCCAGCTCTCCAGGCTCCATTCCCAGCTCCAAAGGCTGTGCTTTTCACATCCCAGCTGGCCTCCCCACCCCAGGCTGCAGGATGCTGGGCTGGGGTGAGCACAAACTCCCTTTCTGTGCACCACCAAAAATTCCACTTTGCAAAAAAGAAGTGGGAGCAAACCCATCATATTCCTCCAAACAGTTTCCATCTCAATGCATTGGTATTTTTCCACCTCCAAAAGCATCTTGTAAGAATCTTCCAGCCCATTCTCTCCTGTGGCCTTTAAAAGCCATGTCAGTCACCCTGAGTTGTTTCAGTAGCTGGTCCCAGCGGAATGGGTTCAACTGTGTTGATTCCAATGGCACCTAATTTGTATGGATGAGTGTTTTCATGTCTACAGATACGTGTAATGGTTTGGAAGAGATTTATGTGCCTGATATAATTAAACCCAGTGGTTTTATATTCCTTCATATTGGCATAGTGGAGATGTTATGAGAATACCAGCTCTTTCCTTATGGAAAAGTCTTACAGAATTTAATAAGAAAACAATAACCATTCTTAGGCTTTGGAGGTTTTTGAATAGGGTTTAAGACTGAATTACATCATTGCAATTCTATAGAATGTCTTAAAAAGTCTTTGCAAGAAGGGATAATTCTCTATCAAAATTTAGAGATTACACAGCCATCCGTAGATTATTTCATTTCTCTCCAATTCTACTGGTTGCACTCCTATTAATTTTTGTGGGGTTTTCCCATATGGCACGTATTATTTTGGCCTTAAAACTACTCCCTGAGGCAAAACAGGCCATGAAAGGCACACAGCCTCAGTTCAGCCCAATGAAATCCCATTAGCTTCCAGAAAGACTGAGTCAGGTTTGCAAAATCATTTTGCGTCCTTGTTCCATACATGTACTCTAGAGCTGTGCACATGGATATTCCCTGCCCTGTGGAGGGCACAGTCTTCAGTTCCAAATCTGAGATGTTTGAGTTCCTGTGTGTGGCTTAGGAGGCATGCCAGAGCCCATCACACTTAGTGGCATATTGAAGAGATTAGTGGTGGGATCAATTAAAACGTTTTAAATTTTAATCAGCTTTTTCTTCCAAGCTTCCCCTCCTTCACTCTGTCCCCCTGCCCCCTCCCTCCAGCAGTGTTTATGATGTGTTATGAGCCACCACGTGCTCCCCACCTCCTGCCTCCAGGGCCAGTGCTGGATGAGCCTTGTGGCCATTTGGGCTCCTTGGGGCTTCCCCTGTGTCCCTGTGGTTGTGCCCACCCATGCTCAGCACCCTCCCCTCCACACTGGTGTCCCATGGAGCCCATGAGGTTGAGGAAACCCCTCTGACCATCACAAAATAACAGAATCACAGAATCACAGAATCACAGAATCACAGAATAATGAGTTTGGAAGAGGCCTCTAAAATCATCAAGTCTAACCTATGCCCTAATGCCTCAATAGACTATAGCACCAAAAAAGTCCAGTCTTTTTTAAACACATCCAGAGATGGTGATTCCACCACTTCCCTGGGAAGACAATTCCAGTACTTTATAATTCTTTCAGTGAAAATTTTTTTCCTAATATCCAACCTGAACCTTCCCTGGCATAGCTTGAGACTGTGACCTCTTGTTCTGCCAGTTGCTGCCCGGTGGAAGAGACTGACCCAACCTGTCTGCAACCTCCCTTCAGGAAGTTGTAAAGAGCAGTAAGGTCACCACTAAGCCTCCTCTTCTCCAGGCTAAACAACCCCAGTTCCTTCAAATGTTCCTCACAGGGTTTGTGTTCCCAGCCCCTCTCCAGCCTCCTCTGGATGCACTTGAACGTCTCAAGGTCCTTCCCAAACTGAGGGGCCCAGAGCTGGACACAGCACTCAAGGTGTGGCCTCACCAGCGCTGAGAACAGGGGAAGAATGAGCTCCCTGCTCCTGCTGGTCACACAATTCCTAAAGCAGGCCAGGATGCCATTGGCCTTCTTGGCCACCAAGGCACATTGCTGGCTCATATTCTACCAGCTGTCGACCAGCACCCCCAGGTCCCTTTGCACCTGAACACTGTCCAGCCACACTGTCCCCAGCTTATAATGTTGGCCAGGAGCAGCCTGACCTCTTCCCTTAGGAGAAGCTGCTCTCCAAAGAGCTGCCATCAGCACTAACCAGGACTGAACCTCACGGGCTGTGCCTTCTCTGTGCTTTGGGATACCAGGAGTGCACTTCCCTGCTTGCTGCTGATGTGCTGTGGTGGGTGGGTGGGATGCCTTTCAGCTTTCACCTCACCATTGACCTTATGATTTATTTTGATTAACCTAAGCCTACTGAATTCCAACCCTTCTTGTAGAGAACCTGCAGCACAACCCCAGGCCTAATTCGGGTAAGCACAACGTACGGCTTCGCTTACGTTCATTTTGCAGTGATTTATTTTTTCTTCTCATACCCTTATGAAAGTGGACACCACCCGTGGATGGTGGGGTCAGACTTCACCTTCTCTTGCATGTGCTTAAGTAAGCAAATGTCTTTGAGGGAACTTCAAAGCAGGGGATTGCGAGCAGGGCAGATTTTCAGCCCTGGAATGAACGGCTTGGCATGTTGAGATTGAACCCCAGCACGGTGCTGGATGTGTGGGTGTCTTGGACGTAGCAGGGTGTAATATTAGCCCAGAAGAAAGCATGGTTCTGGCATAGGTTGGTACAGCTGCACTTTTGCCAGTGGACTGATTTTGATTTCCAGGGGACGAGACCTTAATCTGTCATTTGAGATTTTAAAGTTATCCAGTGTGGGGTGTAGAATGTCTCAACCTGATTACATTGCACAGAATGGCCAGACCCTTCATTTTGAGGAAGCTACACCTTTTTCTTCCAGAAGAGCATCTGATCCCTTGAAGCCTGGCTAGAAATCACGTAACAGTGGGAATTTACTCCTGTAACAGCACAAATAATTTACGGCGAGGCTTTTGCCATTATTATTCTGCTGCATTTCTTCGAGATACAAAATTATTTTATATTGCATATTTTCCCATGCCCTTTCCCTGCTTACACTGTCTGCCTCGACTCGTTGCTAATGACGTTTGTTGACAAGCTCAGCGCATTTTGATAAGTCTTCTGCCAAAGTGTCTCTAATAAAAATAAGAAGAATGACAAGTGGAACAGTGCAAGGAGGATTCCAACAGCAACAACCGAAGGTTAAAGCAGCATAAAACAGGGGGAAAACATAACAAAAACAGAACACAGTGAGCCCAGATTGCCTTTCTTAGGAATATTTAATGCTTAATTTTGTTTTATAACCCTGGCTCTCAAGCTATCTGTGCAGCTTAGATTCCCTTGTTTTGCAGTTGTAGGAATTTGCCCTCAATTTTTGTTGGGGCAGGGGGAGCTCTGTGTATGTATTTTGCACCTTCAGTCTTTGGTCTTGTTGGGTTTTTGGTCTTCTAAGGGTCAGAGCAAGGATGTATCTCCTGTGCATGTGGCTGGAGAAGTCTGGTGGCTCCCAGCCCCTCAGCACAGCTTCCTGCCAAAGGGCAGAGATCCCACAGCCCTGAGGTGGGGCAAATATAATGGGGAGTGTGTAGCAAAACATTTGGGACATTTCCTGGCTTGGCACATCCATTTCTGCACCAGCTGGGGGTCCATATCTGGCCCTCTGCACAGCTGGGGAGAAGGGGTGAGAACCTGCTTAGAGGGGGAAGTTCCCAGGCACGGCACCAGCTGTTCCTGGCAGGGCATTGGAGCAGGGAGTGGGAACAACCCTCAGCCCTTACTCCCCAGCCCATGGACCCCTTCCCTGCCTCCTCCACCATCACTGCTTAGTTTTGGATGGCACCTGTGCTTTCTCAGCTCTGTGCCTCTCCCTCCTCCACGTGAAAGAAGAAAATCATTCCTGAGTGACTTTGCCTCTGTTTGGGCTTCACCAGACGGTGATGTCACAGTTGTTAAGTGATGACCTCCTAAGACAGGAAGGATACCAGGAGTGCACTTACCTGGGCAATCAGGGTGGCTGGCTGGGGTTTGTGTCTTAGGGATATAAGGAGAAATAAATGTGCAACTGAACCAGCAATGGATGATTTGGTGGGAGATTTCAGTGCAGGCAGTAAACGCATCTCCTCAGGTTAGACCTTGGTGCCGTCAGCTGGGACTGAATGCAGAGAAAATCAGTGACAGAGCCATTAAATACACATGAAATAGCCCTGTTTGAAATTCTGGAGCTTTCTGCCGAATTTAATAAATCTTTTCAGCTGTTTTACAGAACTCTTTGACAACCTTTTCAAAGATGCAGGAAGGCCAATGTATCCAAACAGCTTTAAAACCCTTGGCCCAAGATCCGGGCTGAGCACAGCTGTGTCTGACCCCGCCGTGAGAACCAGAGAGGGGCTGAATTCTCCATTTGTTAGTGCTGGGAAGGTCCTGGTTTGGCTCCTCTCCACTGTGAAAAGTCCCTCTTTGAAGCAATGAGGGCTGAAGTTACAGGTGTCCCAGGGCTGGGATCAGGGACAGCAGCAGCTGCAGGGAGGGGTGGCCCCACTGCTGTGTCCCTGGTGTCACCTATGGACCCTCACTAGGGCTGTTATCCAGGACAATTTTAGCAGCTCATGGGAACCACCATTTGAAAACATGTTATAATGTAATGCCTTTTAGTCAGGAGCAAAGGATTAGATCTGGATTCCTCTCCTCGTGCCACAGAATATATTTTTAGTGCCCCTGAAGCCAGCTGCAGAGGGCAGGACTCTGCCCTCTCTTGTAAGGTTTTTCCAGCGCTGCCCACACCAGTGCTGTGAATTACTCCTTCTGCTTGTTCAATTTTGCACCAGTGGATTTTTTGGAACTTGTTCAAGCAAGTTAATTTCTTAAAAGGGAATTTAAGCACCATTTTTTCCTTGGAATTAAGCCTGTGGGCTCTTTACCTGCCTGACGCCAAGCTGCCAGCTCCCATGGGGTCTGTGTATCAAAGTCCCTCAAGTGATAGGGGAGTCTTAGCCCTACAATAAGGTACAGGTGTGTGTCCAGGGCATGTGGGCATCACCTTGGAGGATGCTGTAAAAGGCTTCTGGGGTGAAATGTTGTCCCCTTTGCTGTGCTCCCAGTCTTTCCGTGGGGCTACAGGGACACTTGGGATGGTGCTAAACTGAGCTCCCAAGGGATGACAGCATCAAGAACTCAGACTGTGAGTCCTTCTTGACCAGATTCTACACTCAAGAACATTGATTAAAACTAGTCTAGATTAAACTCTCATCTATTTGGATACCTTACCCCTTAGCAGGCCAATCCTGTCCTACAGGGAACCAATACTAGAAGGATAAAGCCCAATCCCAAACCACTTTTGAGCAATACTCTTGGAACCAGGATGGTGTAGAAGGGTTTTTTAGTTTAAATGCGCGTGGGTGCCCAAAATAGGAGTGCAGGCATCCATCAACTCTGCAGGTCACAAATCTCCTTGCTTTCAGAGGGGAATGTTGTCATTGCTTGGCTTCTTGGCACCAGCACCTGGCTTGCTGGAATGGGTTTGTGGAATGGGTTTGTGTCTGCCTTTCCTCCCCTGGCTCTTGGAGGGATCCAGTGGCTGATCTCACTCAGGTCTCATCCCTGCCCTGCAAATCCTACATTTCTCACCACCTGCAGCTCCCATGGATGTTTACTTTCTCCTGCCTTGGGCTGGTGGCATTGTGCTCCTGCTGGCACAGATCTTGGATCCCGTATTTGCAGGTGGAAGTGGGTCTCAGCCTTGGGGCTCATCCTGGCTACAGGAATGATCTGGGCAGAGGCTCTGCCATGATGTGCTGGGGCTCAGTCCCCACTCTGTGCCCCAAATATGATATGGTGCTTTCTCCTTCCCTTCATAAAAGGTGAAGGTTAATTTACAATTAATTTGGTTATTTTGCAAATTTATATCAAAAACCTTCATTTTTACCCTGTGAAAACAGACAGAATTGGAAAAAAAAAAAAAGCAGCTGAATTTCAACAAGTTTGAATCAGAAAGCTTTCTTTTCGTTTTTATTTGAAACCTCTCTTAAAAAAATCCTCTGAAAAAAAAATCTGCTTTTCAATCCAAATTTTTTGTTTGGTTTTTCTTTTTTTTTTTTTTCTTTCCTGGAATATCCTTCAATTTTCCTAATACAACCAAGATACTCTTTCCTGCTTCCCCTCTAAAAACAGTCTGTAAAGAAAATACATAATCTAATTTTGGGCTGAGCAAAGCCATTGATTCATCTCAGCAGAAAAAGCAGCGTGCTTCTCAGTTCTCCAAAGAAAATCTTTCTTTTTTTCTGTCTCTTTTTCTCTTTGTCCCACGGTTTTCCCCCTTTGTTCCATAAGGTCGACTTGGGACAATTCCTCCCCTCCCCAGTTTTCAGTATTACACAAGTGGACCAGAAAAAACAGCCATTCAGTTCCTCCAACCACAATCTAAATGAGAATGAGAAGATATTTCAGCTGTTTCTCTCGGTTTCCATTTTTTCCCAGTTTCTGGCTCAGTAGCTCCCAGAACCTATTACACTAATTGTTCTTTTCCAAAATCCGACTGTCAACAAAAGGCAGGGAACCAGTCTAACAATTTTGCCTGGAATTTCCACTACTTTGGTTCATCCCTGGTTTTGATTTTCACAAACTTGTTTGCGCCCTGAGAAATTTGACATTTTGAGATATTTCCCAAACTCAAATTTGGTCCCATAAACTCTTCCTGTGAGAAACATGAAATTCATTATTGCAAGTGACACTTCATGGTGGAGCAGACACAAATGTCTCCCTCATTATATGACTTCCAGTCTGTGATGGGAGAACTAAAGTGTTTGTGAGGAATTATGTGGAATCAGGACGAGGTTGAGCCAATGGTGTGAGCTCCTCAGTGCTCCTTGGGTTTCCAGAGGATCTTTTCTTCCACATATATACTTAATTCCTGCCCAAAATGTCCCTTTTCCAGCCAAAATTTGTCTTACAAATGCAATGCACATTGTCAAAGGGAATGCTTGGGCTTTGTTCAAGACAATTGTTTGTCAATATGTTTTTCCAGTGTTCCCCTAATAGGAAAGGTCTCTCCCAGCAGCTCTTTAACTGCTTGGTTGTGTACAGCATGCTGAAACACAACAAACTGGCAGAAACAACAAACTGGTACAATGACATCTTTATATTATGGGCACTGAATTGTTTGAATTATTGAGTGAAGTCAGATCACTGTTTATCTGCATTTTGCATCACCAACTGGCACACTCAGCTTGCAGTAAAAAGAATAAATCAGCTGCTTAAAATTAGTCACTTGCTTAAGGGCTCTGTTAAAATACAGCCTAAATGCTACTGCAGATTGAGGAGGGACTTGAATTTTCCCTAGCAGAGAGATGTGGGAGTGGGATACAGGAACCTCTGCTTGGATAACCCCAGCGAGACCAAACCAAACCCAAGTTCAGCCCTTCTTAACTATTTTGCTCTCATTTCCCTTCAAATTTCTCCTCTCTTTTGTCTCCTCCAGCCCAGAGCCTCTGATAAAATGGAACAAATAAGAGCCCAGAGTAATTGTTTGCAGCGCTGGGGAAATTTTTGTGACGTGTCCCAGAGCTTCTGCCGCGAGCCAGGCGCTGGCAGCTGGTTTCACTTTGGAGCCGTGTATGAGCTCGCGGCTCAGGCAGTTGTTACACATTTACAAACCTCTGTCACTCTGGGGCTCTGCCTTTGCTCCCAGTTTGTTGAGTTCTGCTTAGGTTTTCTTTTTTTTTTTTTTATTTTTTTTAATTATTTTCTTTTCTTTCCTTTTTTTTCTTGTTTGCAGAATCAATGAGCATCTTCTCACAAGCAGGAATAAAGGCCCTGGACACTCCTGGCTGCTGCTCTCCCTGTGCTATCACTCCTTCATTTGTATAAATTTAGCAGGGGGTCCAGGAGTTAAAATAGGAAGCACATGGTTTTGTGACTTTACAATTGAAATAAAGAAATCTAATATGACAGAAGAAGCATGTTGTTTATGGAACTACAGATTTCAGTGAAGGCCATCCCTACCAAATCATAATTAAAATTACCATAATGACCTCTGAGTTTCATTTGTTGGGCTGGGAGGAAGGAAAATACGGATATTTTCAGTGGGTTCTGCTGAAACAATTTATTGAGAGCCACAGCTGGTTTTAATGTGCTGATGAGCTGGGAAAATAGTCAAAATTGTACTCCAGTCAAGTGACTGTAATATCTAAAGGCAGAACCAGACCAAAATCTCTGTCATTTTATTTAATCTAATGAATAGTGTTTTGTAACTGCAAAACATAATTGCTCTGCACATATGTTACACACATACTTCACTAACAACATCCACAGTGCCACCAGTGGAACAAATGAAAACACTTTCAGTCGGATTTATTTAAGCCTTCTAAATATTGTTCAGACTTCTTTGGAATAAACAAAATATTTGGTATGGAGATCTTCAGCAACGTGCACTATAGGAAGGAAACTTGTGTTCCTTGAGATAAAAATACTGGAATTTTTGGCAATAAAGACATTTTTACAAAATTATTTCTACCTTTTTTAAGTAGATCTCAGGTTTTACACTGGATTTGCCTTTGAAGTCAGAGACACAAAACTAATCAACTTTAAAATTAGCACATAAAATTAATGATTGCTGGAGTTGGCAGGCTGGCTGGAAAACCAGGACTCTTCTGGCGTTCTCATTTGGAAAAAGCTTCAAAGCTACTGCCTGTGTTTGACATTAGAACTAAGAGCTGAAGAGTGAGGGAGAAAAAAGGAATATGCCTCCCAAATATCAGGTGCAAAGCAAATTTCATAGGACAAAACAACCCATGCTGTGTTTGGAGCCTCACATTTGGAGAAATCACTTAAAGCAAATCTTTTCAAAAACCTCCAAGCCCAAGGTTTTTTTAATTGTTCATTTGTTGGGGTTTTGTTTGAGTTTACTTCGGTGGTTGATGTTGTTGTTGTTTTTCTTTAGCATTTGTATGTGAAAGCAAACAAGGGAGCTGTTTGGGGGGAGCAATAGAAGAAGCCACATGATAATTCCTAGTAATTCCATAGCTGTGCCTTCCCTAGAAGAACCACACATCTGCAGGAATGACCAGCTCATGTTATGAAGACACTGTTTGATTTGGCTAAATGTGCTTAAAAATCTGAAATCTGCTTCTTCCCTGAAGAGGCTCATACTTGCTCACCCACCTTATAACCAAAACCAGCAGCTCAAGCATTTTATTGCACTTTTTGTTTTCCCAGTAAAACAAAGCAAAATTTTCTGGGAGGGGGGGGGACCAAAGGACAAAAAAAAAATTACCTGCTTTATACCTTCATTAGTGGAAAATTAAGTTCTCATTCTGCTATGCAGAGCCAGCTGGGTGTGGGGTTGGTGATGGAAGACAGCTGCAAACAAATGTGTTGAGTGAATTAATGTAGTGTGTGATGGTGGAAAAAGAGCTCAGCTCTGCGGGACAGATTTGGTTATCACGGGCTGAGCAAGGCTGAGAGAGGGGCAGCAGAGACTGTCTGCAAGTTCAGCTGCAAACTGTGCACGAGTGCTTAAAAAAAGAAGGAAAAGATGTCACGAGAGAGAGGAAAAACGGAAGAGAATATGCGTTTGGAGCAGAAAAACTGGCAAAATACGAGTTGCTATAAGTTGGATTCTTGTTTTCTCGAGTGGATTTGGCTTCAAAAGCAATTAGCTTCTTGTCACATGCTAGGGCAGCTGTGCCAAACAGTTCAACAACACATTATTTTTGTCATTGCACAAAAGGTGATATTGAGCCCAGAATAACTGTTTCCATTTATGACTTTGGCTTTTGGCCTAAGCTCAAAGGAAGTGAAGGAAAAAAAAAAAGCAAAAAGTGATATCCTTTTCTGAAGGTCTCGGGGCACTTGAGTCTCAGATGTTGGTGTACAAGAGAGTTTACCAGGGTCCCAGTGTCAATAAAAAAGCCAGATCCCTGATAGCTTTATTTGGGTTGTTTGGCTTTTCACTGGGGGGGAACCCAGCGCAGAAGCAGTGTGGGATTGGGAATTGAGGCCACAGAGGTTCCTTAGTCCTACACCTACCAAAGACATTTCTGAGGTGTCAGCAGCTTCAGGAGGAAGAGGAAGGCTGAGTGGCCAAGATTTGTGTGTGCTACCAACCCAACAGCTCTAAGCATTATTCCAGTCCCCACCGAGGCACAGCCTCAGAAATGTTTCTTAAACACTCCAGGAAAATATTGAGGTCCCTTAACGTGCTCGCCTGACACACCGAGAAGGGTGACAGAGTTCCTGCCTGCTAAAAGGAATTAGTGTTTAACCTGAATATTGATTAAGCCAACAAATCATGCTGACCAGGCTCCAATAACCAGAGGCACCCACAGGGATAAATGCCAGGTAAAAGAGGGTTTTTGCTTGCAGGGGAAGGGAGAGCACACTGAGGCTGGAGGTATATGTGGAAATGGATTTAATAAACACCTACTGAGTCTCCCTTCTATTTCCCTGCCTGTAAATATCCACCATGGTATTTTAATCATGATGTTTTTAATAATACAAGAAAATCTTATTAATAATTCCATTTTGGAATGTTTCTGCTTAGTCAACTCCAGGGCAACAGTTAAACTTGACACAACAGTGTTTGCTTTAAAATTGTGTGGACCATGCCAGTCCACGGAGATGATTCATTTGCTAGCTAATTAACAAATGTCTAATGTAAATTTAACATTCACTTTGACTTACATTCCTGCAACCCAAACTTCTTTTTGATTTGGGTAGCTGTAAGTGGAAGCCAAATATTTTCCTTGGTGGAGCCAAGGGGATGGCATATGCTACTCGTTTAGATTTCCATTTCCTTTGCATCTTTTCAGAGGCTGAAATTCAGGCGTTAACGTTTCCTAACACAAAGTCATTTTTGTATGAAAATTTGCAAATAACTCCCCCCCCTCCCAAATTTTGTAGTACTGCTAGAAACCGAGTTCTTTCATTGGCAAAAAAAGAATGTGCCCTATGAGGTTCTGCCTATTCCTTCTTCCCAAATTCCTGGTGAATATGTAATTACCCAATTTGGCTTTAAGAGGACTTTTTGCCTTTCCTGTGCCGAGCATGTCTGTGAGCTGGAGAACCAAGCCAAGATTTCTCAATGAAGAGGAGCTTTGGCCCCTGGTCACCTCTCAGCTTCAATAATGTCCCCATTATGGTGGCTTTTTTTTTTTTTTTTTTTTTTTTTTTTTTTTTTTCTTTCCTAGACATTAAAGTTTCTGGACTATGGTAACACTGACCATGGCATAAACAGGATCATAACTTTCCCAAAGGCCCATGTAAGAAAATAAACAACTTAATCCTGGAAAGAGACAGCAGGCTTCTGCAGCTGACCAGGAATCTACTCCCCAGTGGCTGGGAAAAGTTGGGTGAATTATGGCAAAAGAAAAACGAGATGCTTGAGGGGGGTTTGGAGGTGGAAGGCTGAGGTTTGGGGAATTAAACAGGCTGGACTTGGATGCCTCCTGTCACTGGGCTGCACACCATGAGCCCTGTCTGGAACCTTTTGGAAGGTTTCCTGTGTGGGCAGGACAGCACAGCTCTGTAGGAAGGGGACATGCCCACATTCACCAGTGTTCCCTGGCAAGCTCTGGTGCAGGTTTGAATCCTCTCAGGAGATGTCCAGAGGCAGCAAGCACAGCCACACACTGAGCCAGTGTGAGGCTGGATGTGGGAAACCTGCCCCTCTTCCAGAGCCTTCCAACCTCTTCCTCAATACCCCACCCTTGTCATCAGGCTGGGCTCCCAGGGCTGAAGAAGAGTTTCTGGCCTGGACACCCATCCCATATGCTGCAGCAAGAACTTCTTCAGCCTAAATGCTGGGAAAACCCATGATAAGCATCCATCATTTCATATTTTTAATTTATTTTTTTTTTAAGGGAAGGATTGCAATTTTATGGAACATCTTGACGTTCATGTCCTACTCCAACTGGCCAGCTTTTCCTGTCTCCCTTGTGGGGAAATACTTTCTTAATGGAGCTGGATTTTGGGAAGCCTGTCCCAGGAAATGTGAGACAAGGAGCTCAGGCCTCTCAATGGCATTTCTATCACTTCTGCTGTTTCGCATTGCAAGTTTGGAAAGGTGACAGAGACCCTTTTTTTCAGTTTCCAGCTCATCAAGGCAGAGCAAAAGCTGCTGAATCCCATCAGGGGCTGCTGTGAAGGGGAATTAAGTCACGTTCCTGAAGAGCATGGGAATCACCTGATGAAAGCCATATGCTGATGCTGGGCTCATCTAACACAGGTTTGATTTCAGGATTGTCTGGAAATGACCCAATGGAGAGAGGGAAGCCTTGTGAGGACTCCTGAGAGATGCCTGCACAGGATCAACCATCATCCTGTTCACCAGGAGAGAGATCCAGGCATATCTGAGGGGATTTAGCTTCGAAATGGCTCTGCAATGTCTCGATAACATCATTCCGGTGTGATTCCCAGCACCCCCTGGCTACAGCTCTGTCTCAATGAGGTGCAGAGCTCTCTGAAAGTGTCAGGGGGTTTACCAAATTTTGAAATCCCTTGGTGATGTAAACACACTTTTCACTTAGTTTTGTTGGAGGTTTGGGTCAGTGTTAGGATCTGTGGTATTGATGATTCCAAGATTGTAGAAAGTCTCTGTCTTTCTGCCCCATTGCCAAAGCAGAAGCCATAATTCGTCTGTGCTGTTTCAAGGTTGTTTATTCTGTTTATCTCTAACATGTTCTGCTGCCCTGCCGCAGCTCTGTCCTGCAGGGCAGCGTGTGGGGCTCTGCCCTCAGTGGGATGGTACAAACATTAAATACCAGAAACTACCTGTGCTGGATTTACAATAACGTGCCAATATCTGTCACCTACATTGAACAGTGTGTCCCCAGCCTAAACCAACAGAAAAATGCCAACGCTGCAGTGAAACATGGAGGGCATGAAGAAGGAGAAAAAGGACAAGACACACCTAATTTCCTCCATCTTGTCCCCTTTGGACCCCTTATCTAGAATCCTAAAATTTTACTTTTGCACCCGTGCCACACTTAAGTATTACTCATATCAAACACTCAGAGCTGGTAATTCATCCTGTAAGATTGAAAACTCTTTTCCATGGACAGAGATCACAGACAGTGTCTCTGGGGGCTCTGTCCAGGGGGGTTCCTGACCCCTGCCAGGGTCCCAGACCTTCCAGGGCAGCCAGAGGGAAGCTCTGGATTCCCACAGGTCAGGTCTGGGAGCTGAGCTTGGAAAATCCAGGTTTTGCTCTGAACTTTGCAGCTCAGTCCTGTTGCTGAGACACCCGAGGGGAAGGGCACAGAATATTCACAGGGGCTTTCTCTGGTGAGGGAGGGATGCAGAGCCATGAAACACAACCTTGTTTTGTCAGCCAGCAAGGGCTCTGCTCTACCTGTGTGTATTTATGTTTGGGCTGCATGTATGCATAAAATATTATGTATACATAAAATATTTTTGCCCCTGCTGCACGTTCTTTCACCTTGGTGGGGCTGGAGCTGAGGAAACGCAAGCAAAAATTTCTTTTTGCTGCTTCCAAAAAAACAAGAGTGCCTTTTTCAGATGAAAAATTCATGCCAACGTTAGTGCTGACTTGTGTCGCCTTGACTCCTGTGCTCCCTCATGGCACAGGGAAACATATATAAAGAAATTTGGCTGGCTCTTGAAAAGCATAAATGAGAGGAACTGGCTGTGGGGAGAGGTTTCTGAGGGCTCGAGGAGGAGTTCAAACGCTTCGTTCTTCAACTACTGGAGATAAAAGTCCTGGTACATTCAATTCCCACTTTCTGCTGCTGCCAATAAGCAGGGGGGCTTCTTCCTCAGCCTCTTGCCACCACAGAAATAACAGAGATAAAGCTAGCAAAATAAATAAACGCTTTGTGGCTGGAATAGATAATAATTTCACCAGCTGAATATTAAAATATCAAAGCTCAAGGAGAGGATACATAATTATGGGCCTTTGAAGTTCAATAAAGGTCTGTTTCATCAACACGATATTTCAAATGCAAAGACAGAATGATAATATTGCACTGGCATTTCTGACCCACTGAGAATATGCCAGGAGGAGAAGGAAGCCCTTTAAGACAGAAGGCATTTAGACAGGGCCTGATTAATTATCTTACCCCAAAATGATCTGTCCCTGACAGGAGAATATTGCTCAGCATCATTTCTCTCCCTTTTACTCCTGCCATATTTTGATTGAAGAAGGATTGTTTGGCCCGGTATGAACAGGTGATATAAAACACTGCAATGAAGGGACTCTTCTCTACCAGTTATGTTTCAGTTATAAATATTCCCATATTAAACAGAAGATCTAAATCCTTCAGTCCAACAAAATGTGGCTGAACTTTATTTGTTTGATGGCAATTTTGAAACCAGGGTTAAAAGCTCAGCAACATTTCTTTATGGTGTGAATTTGAAACATTAAAGAAAGATGTTTCGCTGTGATTACAATGAACTAAAAAAGAACTCTTTTCTGAGGGTAAATTAGGCTGGAAGAAAAGCTGTTAAAACCAACTGAAGGTTTATGACTGCCCACAGTGTTTATACCATGCGGTTCTTGTACTCAGAAAGAGTTTACTACATTAGGTTATTTTCTTTTTTAATAGACTATCGTCACATTTGGGTACATTTTCCATTTCCAATTAATATCCAGGCCAGTTTTGTGGTTTGGGAAAGACAAGCAAGATCTCTCAGCTACATGTCAGTGGAAGAGGAGCTTTTATTTGAGGATAGGGATGTTGAATGACCCCACAGCTTCCTGTTAGTGTTTTAAGAGCAGGACTTTCCCACCTGGTCTTGGCTGGAAAGTCAAGCTTGTGTGCTCGTGTGGAGACGCAGTAAATGTGTGAGCAGAGTGTCCATATCCGATTTCCTAGGTAAAGTGTGTTACATTTTGTTTTTGGTTCAAAGTGCAAACCAGCCTGTGGGGAAGAAATGGTCTTTCTCAGCATACCTCACACTCATGGGAGGTCTTGAACATGGTGTTTCAAACTTCCCAGTGCACAAGAAAGGAAAGGAAAGTTTCTGAATGAGGCAGTTGGTTTTGCTTTTCAGCGTGCACGCTTGGTGGTGCGCAGGAGATCTAAGGGTACTGTGCTGGCTGGAAAATGCCAATAAATTATTGCCCTGACTCCAGTGAATGTTTGCATCAATGACTTCCAGGCTGGCATTCCTTGCTGATCAAACCATCATCTTTTCAAGGCTGGGAGCTCCATTGTCCCTCATGCAAAGGGGCTCTGATGCTTCTCGGCATTTCTCAGAGCACCTCGGTACAAAGTGTGTCTGACTGTGAAATTATTTACTGCATCTAAAAATCCAGGCTGGATGGGGCTCTGAGCAACTTGATCTAGTGGAAGGTGTCTCTGCTCATGGCAGGGGGGTGGAATGAGATGATTTTTAAAGCCCTCTCCAACCCAAACAATTCTATGACCCTTGCTGTCACCCAAATCCAACAATGGCTTGAGGATTATGAATATCTTGCTGTAAATCATGGTGCACTACCTGGGGTTTAGAATTACACTTTAGCCAAAAAGGGTTCTAGGTGAGCTTGGGTTCATTTTGAAGGTCCTTTTTTTCTCTCTGCAGAAGGGAGGGTTGGGAATTTATGAGTAAACATCAGTCTTTGCTTGGACTTGATTTCTCTTGAGACACATTTTTCTGGGTCCCTTCCTCCCTCTCAGGCTGCTCAATTTGAGGAGCCCTCTGTAGTGCCCTTGGATGGGGATGACAAATGGGGTCACCCCAATTTTGACCCTGGCAGCCTCCTCTCTCTGCATCCCCCTGCACAAGCCAGGTTTATCCATCTAGGATGTAACATGCAGGGGGATTGGGTCCCCTGGGAAAGCCTCTTGATCCTCACACCCTGAGCTCCTCAGCCCTGACTGAGCTCTGGGGGCTTTCACAGAAAACAAAGAATTCATTCAGGAAGCGCCTCGAATCAAAACCCAAATTATTGTAATGAAATCTAAATGAAACCATAGTAGGAGAGAAATAGCAAACAGGGATTTCCTCTCTTTTATGGTAGAACTGGCAATTTAAATTTAAAAAGTCAAAATCAGTGAGTGATACACAGTTCAAAGGAGTGTCAGAGAGTCCTGGTTCTGCCAGAGAGACATTCAGCTGCAGATTCAGCCCTGTAGGCTTTTCTCTGCATGAAGACCTTTTTTTTTTTTTTATTTCATCTGTCAGCTGCTTCTACTAAACCACTTTAAATTAAGTCTTGGTCAATGTCAGAGTTGAGATCTGTTTTATAGGGATGTATTTGTGGAAAAACATCCAAATACCTGCCTCAGAACTTGTCAGTTATAACTATATTCTCAGCAGACGCTGAAAGCCATAAACCTCATGCTGAGGGCTTTGAATATCACTTAAGAGCTTAAGCCTTGTTCTTGGAATGAATTTATGAGAAAAACCCAGAGAGACTCAGCAGCAGGCAGGGGAAACTGCAGCTCTCCTTCCTTTATTTTAGCTGGGGGGAAGGAATCCCAATGGATAGCAACAGCAAAGCCTTCTCCAAACAGGGCAGCACTAACCGAGCAGGGAAAGTCCAGAAGCCACTGGAAGTCAAATGTCTAATGTTAGGATGCACATGATGGAGGGAGAGGTGGGATGGGTTGGTCAGAACGAAGGGGGAAGCACTTCCTGCATGCTAAAAGAGCTTGTTAAAACCAAACTGATTGCTTGGCCCTCAAATGATCTGATAGCTGGTTGTCCTTCTTCAGCTGGCTCTGATCCCTCTCTGACACCACAGGCAAGAGCAAGAGAACAGCTCTGATTTAGAAATGTCAACGTGGTTTAGGTTAGGGAGTGTTTGTAATAATTATGAATTGCCTTCATGGTTTGTTTGCTTTCCATAGCAATTGGGAGAAGACAGCAGCTGACAGCTGTGGAATTTTCTGGTGTTGTTCCCCTCGTATAGGACAACATGGATCCAATTAGCGTGTGCCAGCAGCACTGTATTATTAAATTAATAATAATTAGAGAGCTATTTGCACCTGTGCTAATGTAACACTATTTATCCCAAAGTGTGTTAAAGCATTAAGCCTTTCAAGTCTCTAATGACACCAGCTTTACAAACGGGCAAACTGTGATGAGAGGCAGAGGCTTTTCAGATGTACAAAAAATGCTGAGGATCACTGTATCAAATAACTTTTTAAATTTTTTTTTTTTTTAAGTGCATGTGGAGGGAATCAGAGTTATTGAAAATAAAACAGAGGCTGTCTAGGCTGTGAACAGATTTTGCTAGTGCTGTGCAAAACAAACACTGGTATTTTTAACAGATCAGCCAAGAGATTTGCGCTCAAAAATCCCTTACAGACCTACTAGGATGCCTTTTGCCCCCTAAGCAACAGCAGAATGGAGATGTTTGTTGAATTGCTATTCTGTTAGGCTTAGTTGGAATGATTTTAGTTGATATTTTTAGAGGAAGTAGATAGACCATAAGGAAACACGTTGGAGTCTAAACTATACCGCATCCACACAAAATATTTGCTGTGGTTGGATTTGTACCTCTTGAAACGTGACTCTTTAACTTAATTTCTGTTTATTTTTGGCATTGTTGATGGTAGGAGACAGCAACATCCTTCCTTGAAGATTGTGTACCATTCTTAGAAATACAAAAGAAATAAATTTTTACCAGGGTGACACCATTTATTATTATTACTCCCAGATATTTATTTTTATTTTAGTGGGGTAGGTAAGGCCAACTGGGGTCAAACTGTCTGTGTGAGGCATCTTCTGGGGAAAGATGGTCTGTAGCTCAGGAACAACTGCAGTTCAATGAATGCCTGGGTTCAGCAAAGTGTTTAAGCATGTATTTAATTGTAACCACATGCATGAGTCCCTTTGATGCTGCATCATATCGGAAGCTGTGATACAAGACAACAATTAGGAATATTGAGCAATCCTATGGACCACAGACAGAGAGGGGAGCAAGGAGCTGGGAGGACATTACACAGGCTGAAGAAATGAAAGATGATGCCCTTTTTCCTTGTTGGTCTGTCTGTGAGGAGGCAGGAGGCTGGTCGATGAAAAGTAGAACATTTGATCCCATCAGAGCCCATCTATCTTCCTTCCTGGTCAAAGGAAGCTGAGATGCAGGTGTGGATGGCAGTGGGGTCAGCACTGCAGGCTGAGAGCACCCTGGCCAAGTGCTGCTGGAGCTGGTGGTGCCACTCGTGACCCCCAAAGCAGAGGTGATGGTCAAATATCTCCCTCTGAAATAATCCTCCAGCAGAGCTGCAACTGCTCCACAGGTCAGCATCTCTGGCCAGCTTTAACTGTGTGAGTTTGTGGCCGTGTCAGCAAATTGATGGTGCTCCCTTGGTCACCAGCTTCATCTGTGTTCTGTTAAAAGGGACAACTTGCACACAGGAACCTCCTCCATGCCCTTCTGAGGTGGGGAGCAGCAGAGTGACCATCTAGCATTTCTGTGTGCTGGGTGGAACTGGGACAGATTGCTAACATCTTCCCCGTGTGGAGCTGAGCTTTGCAACTGCCTGTGTTAGCCTGTGATGTCAGGTTCTGCTGGGAGAAAGTTACTCTGATCCTGTGTGTTTTGTAGCAGATATTGCTGTGCTGGTGAATCTCTGCTCGTGTGTGAAGTGGAATTGCTGTCACTGCAATCAGCGCATCCAGTTTTACCTGATCAGTGCTGAGGGCTGGCTGAAACCTCTGAAAGCATCATTACTGAAGCATCTTGAATCCCTTTTTTCCTTTCTTGCCTTCTTCATGGTAGGCCAGAGGAAATGGTGATTTTTGCAGAAGTTATTTGTCCTTTGTTAACCCTCCTCGAATGAACTGATGAGCTTCACTCCACGAGCAATGAAACATCAGCACGGTGCCATCAAAGGGACAAGTTCTGCCCTCAAATGAGTGAGTGGGCAAGAAATTCTCAGCTCTGCACATGTGTCTGATGGCCTTATGTGTCTCATCTGCTCAGCATTGAACTCAGAAGCTTAAACCTACAGGCTTAGTGCTGAGAATCTGTCCTGCAGTATTTACGGCTGTTGTTTAACTTTCATCTCAGCCGTTCATTTGCTTCCTGGCTCTCATATAATTAGAACATATTAAACAGGAGCCAACCACAAGAAATATAAAAGGTTAACGCAGTTAGGAAATGTCGGTGGAATGAATACAGCTCACTAATTCACGGGTTCTTTCCATAAATATTTCCACCAGCCAAAATATTGACTTTAACCTTTTCCATCTCCTGCGTGTAAAGCTTTGTATTCCCTTGTCGCAGCAACAAATACCTCGGAGCGTGGGGATGGTGCTTGGCACAGGGCAGGCAGCTACAGTCTGCAGTTATGGTATTAATTAAGTAGCAGAGTCAGATTTCACCGTGGTAAGGCACACCCAGAGATGGAAAACCGGGATGTAACAAAAAAGAGCAACATGTTATAGCTGGGATCGCAGAAAATTGTTTAGGATGACAGTTTGCAGCTGGTGCAGCAAATATCTAACCCAAAAAACGTTTTGGTGTGAGTAGCACAAGTGTTTGGATGTTTGGATTGAGAGATGTGGTGGGTCAGTGTCCTGTGCTGCTGGAAGATGTGGACGTTCTCCACATCTCAGATATTTTTTTATCATAAATTGGTCAAGACCCATCTTAAAAGCTGTTTATGCCCCCTTAACTCCAATTCCCAGAGTGGAAGGTGGTTCCTTCACCTCCTGACTCCAGTGACACAAAATCCTTTTGGTTCTGGTGTCCCAGGACTCCTGAGCACTCTGAGCTGGTTTGCACGTGTTATGGAGGGGGTGACAGGCAAGGTTTGCTACTGACCTCCTGAGCTTTCAGTTGGGAAATCAGCAGCTCCTACCTGTGGCTTTTTCATGCTAAACCTTGTCCTCTGCCCAGACTTCCTCAGGATGCTAAATGAAAAGGGATCCACTACTGTTTTCCTTGAATCCCTACCAAACTCCTGCCTGTTTGGGAGTTGGAGATAAATCTTCCTGTGGGTCTGTGGTACTAAACCCAACAGCTGCACTCAGGGTTAACTGTCCCCTGGGCTTTCCATGTGTGCATGGGGCATGGCTGCCTGTGGAAAACATGTTATTCCCTTACTCTGCCTCCCTGTGTGCTACCTGTGGTTTCAGCTGATAAGTGTTCTGGATGTTTTCCTCTGAACCATCTCATAAAAGCAGCATGTGCTGTTAGAAAGCAGTGGGCTGCATCTCGGAAATCAAATCAGTCCTTTAAAGGACTAAGGACTGGAATGCAATTTTCTCCATGCAGTATTCCTTGATAGATTTTTGTATCTCACAGCCTGCTGGGATGCCTGCACATCCTGGGAGCTGGTACTGGGGGTATTCATGTCACAAGATACAAACAATAAATACAGAATGGTTTGGGTTGGAAGAAACCTTAAAAATCATCCAATTCTACCCCCTGCCATGGGCAGGGACACCTCCCACTATCCCAGTTTGCTCCAAGCCCCATCCAATCTGGCCTTGGACACTTCCAGGGATGGGGCAGCCACAGCTTCTCTAGGCAATCTGTGCAAGGGTCTCACCACCCTCACAGGGCAGAATTTTTCCCAATATCCCATCTAACCCTGCCCCGTGTCAGTGTGAAGCCATTTCCCCCTGCCCTGTCACTCTGTGCCCTTGTCCAAGTCCTCTCCAGCTCTCCTGGAGCCCCTTTAGGCACTGGAAAAGGCTCTAAGACCCAGGCTGTATAAATTTGGGTCCAACCTACATGTGTGTGTACACAGACTTACTGTACCTTTAATGCCAATGTCACTGGTGTAATGCTGGGCTCATGGCAGAAATCAAGATTTGCCTTTAAATGAATATATCTTTTGTAAAAGGAACCACAGTGAGCAGCCCAATGAGACATGCAGTTGTTTTTTTTTTATAAGGTTTTATACTGCCTTTATCCTCCTGGGATGTGAGTGGTTCCCATTAGTGCATTCCCCACCAACCTTGTCATCTGTCACAAGTGATTTGCTCTTTCTCATCTTATCCCTCCCAGAGGAGAACTGGTTCTGAACAGAAACCAGTTAAGTTTGGGGTGGGGGGTGGGGGTGTGTTTGTTTTCTAAATTTCTGTGCCAGAGCCCCCTGCTCATTGCTTATACTGGGAAAGCAGGGCTAAAGCTGCATCCCTTTCTCTGCCTTTGGGGGCAGGTGACACGTATGGTGGGTCGCATCAGCACTTGGGGCTTTTTGCACATGAAAAAAGCATTCCCAAATCTTGCCAGGACCTTTTATCCTCTGGTCCTGCTGTTCTTTACCAGTTTAATGGGCTAGAGGTGATCTAGTTGACAGAGAGGAAATGCATCATCCCCAGCCCCATACCTTGGGGCATGGCTGGAAAGGGCTGGGGCTGAAGGAGCTCTGGATTCCCAGACTCAAACCATCTGAGAAATGCCAGAAATGAGATTTTGAGGCTGAGGTGGTTCAGTTTTGTTGTAATCCTCTCTCCAGTATTCCTTGGCAGCACTCTGGCTGAAACCTCCACCTGTCATCTTGTGGGTGCCAGTGACAAAACTTCAGTGCACCTCTCTGAATTACATGGAAAATGTTATTTCTTTTCCCTTACAAAGAGCCAGTTCAGGCCTGGGCATGAGGGTAGGTGCATGGAAAGTCACCTGGGAGTAAAACCTGCATCTGCCTGCAGTTTCACCACCACATTTATTCCCTGTCACGTTAATTAAGAATTATTCTTTCCCCCCCATAAAAATCTTCCTGTGAAGTCGGCTCCACTGAAAGCCACAAGGGCTGAGTCACTCTGTGGACCCTCATAGCACATAATCACCTGGGGGAGTGTTTCCTCCATGGAATAGCTGGAAAATCAAGTATGTCTGGCCACTGGAAAGGAGAAGGAATTCCTCCCTGTATCCAAAACCACGGGGAGGTGAGCGGTGGCTGGGGGCCAGCTGCAGGGATGAGCCAGGAAGGCCAGGTGTTTTGTTTCATGGAACACCTCTGGTGTGGGGCAAGGCACCACTCAAGACTTTGTCATCATCTGCTCCTTGGAAGAGGTTTTCTCCTGAGACAGCCTGAGTTTTGGCTCTGAGCTAAATTGTGTCAGAAAGGTGTTTCTCATTGTGCCAATTATCATCAAGAAGTGGGGATTAGCTTCCTTTCTTGTGTTGAATGGGGATAATTTGGCATTGGCATGACTTCTGAGTTGTTCTGATTGAAATGATTTAAAAGCTGAGGTCATGGCAGGGCTCCTTGCAAATATCCCCTTCAGCAGCACTTGCTGTTCTGTATTTTCAAGGTATCCCAGAGTGTTTTGACTTTTCTCAGGAAAAAGAAAAAAAAAAAGGGAAGAGGCCTCAGCTAAGCTTGGAAATGCTCATGCATCTTGCTGGAGAGCAGGTTATTTGCTGTTGCTCTTGGCATGGGAGCATTCCCAAGGCCATGAGCCTGGGTTTGGCTGTGTTCTCGTGGGTCCTTGGCAGCACAGAGATTCCTATTTCACCAGAGAGGACAGATCCCCCCTGCCCCACATCAGCACTGACCTGTGTTGGAGAGATGATTTAATCTTCTCTGATAACTGGGCAACCAACCAGAAGATACCCCATTCATTTTACTGCCATTCAAAGAGTAAAATCATCCTCCATGTGCTCAGAAAGTCTCGCATATCTTCTGAAGTCAAGACTAAAGATGAAAAAGTGCATGTCAGCCCTATTTCTAGCTGGGCTGCCAGCATGGGGACAGTTGCTTTGATCTATGAAGTAGGGAACAACTCCTTACAGAGAGATTTCAGATTCTATGTGGGTGGGAAATCTGGGAAATCTCCTGGTGGAAGAATGCTAGTCTTGGTATCTTTCATAATAATATGAAATAACTTCAATATGAAAACTTCTACTTTTGCTACAACTGGCATAATATTTCCTTAAGTTATGATCCACTTGGATCTGTTTTTTTGTACAGGCCTTTTCATCTTCAGATGTCTTTCCAAATTTTATCTGACTGAACTGCCTTAGAAGCACAATAAAATTGAGGGCAAAATATTACCTTTCCTTGTTTCCTCCCAGGTAACATGCCACTCTTTCATCCTCATTTTGGATGAATGACTCTAGTTCTTCATAAAATTTCTTTTAGCATCCTGGTAAGAATTCCCTCTGGAATAGTTTATCATGTGCTGTAACACGAATATGAGGATAAGATTGAGTGCCTTTCAAATTCTAACCTCAAAATTTTACTCTGTCTTGGAGCCTTCCCTTGGCAGTCGTCATCAAAGACCCAGTTAGTGCCTCTGTCAAGCTGCAGGCAGGGGTTTTGTTACAGCAGGAGTGGTCTGGGAGCCAATGCTAATCCTTCAGCTTCCCTTCAGAGTGGGATTTGAATGTGTGCTGGTGTTGTGGAGTGAAACATGTGTAACAGATCATGGACCCTGGTCTATTCTCCACCACCCCATCGTCGGCTCCCAAGGAATGCAGAGGCTTCACTCGCCTCCAAGACCAGACAGCTTTTAAAAATACTGCTGGCACCCAGTTGTTTTCCTCATTTATCAGGGCAAAAAGGCAGCAAGAGGGGCTGCAGGTCCCTTTTCCCCTTGGCTGTACCTGGAGGAGCACAAGAACTGTAAGGTACATAACAGAAGAGCTGTGGCACGTCAGGAATGCAACTGGTGCCAGCTCAAGTGGAAGCCATGGGGCTTGATGCAGAAATTATCAGCTGAGACTGTTTGGTTTGTGTTTCACAGGGAGCTGGATGGGACCATAAACGTTCCCTCCGGGATCTAAAAGTCTGTCAAAGGTAAAAATGTGCAATTTAGGCCAAACATCTCAGGTGTTCCTGGGCAGCTGTGATGGCTGCATGGGAGCCTCATGGATGAAAGGAATGCACTGGAGGTGCTGTGCCTGCAGCATCATGCATAAGCCCTGATATATTTCTTATGCAGCAAATGGACTTGCAAAATATTTATTTGGCCGAGATTTCCATGGGAACAAGAGGGCTGTTTTGTACTGGGAGACACATTTGTCTCTGGGAGTCCTTGAAAACTGGCACGTGTGACACATCAATGTTCCAGTGCTGCCTGTCATGAGGAAGGTTATTGTGGACCAGCACCTGGGGCTGGAATGTGAAGTGATTTAATTTAACAATCATGTTTTCAGAGTTGCCCGGTTGTACTTGTTGCATCCACTGTCATTGTAAATAAAATTCTCACATTGCTGATGGGTCAGTTGGAAGGCAAAAGTCTGGAGCCATTGAAAACAGGGCTCTCAGCATCTTTCAGAAGAGGCAGAATGAATTCCTGTGTCAGCCCTGGGTGAACGTGAATCTTCTGGCACTGAAGAAGGGAGTGTGGGCTGAGATGAGGAGCTGCACAAGTCACCTAGGAGTGAGGCTGGCGTCTTGTGTGTGAGGTGTGTGTGGTTCTGCAAATGTGGGCCCACAGCAGGGATGTTTCTGCACCTCTGGACAGCCCAGATGTGCATGGGAAATGTGCACATGTGAACTGTGTGGGTGTCATTTGTGTAGCATCACAGCTGAGTGAGCAAACTTGTAACCCAACCTCATCACCGGCTGGGGCCAAGCTATGAGAAAATGGTTAAAGCCATGGAGAAAGAGGATACACAGCCTGACTTAGAGGTAAAGTTTTTCCATCTGACTTCAGCTGGAGTTTGAACCATGTCCTAAGCTAATAACATTTACACCCATCGCAGGGAGGAGGCCTCGGCTCTGTAATGAGTCTGCAGTTTGTTCTGTGATACCTTTTTACTTTCTGCCATCTCTGGACAACCTTGGATGTGTATTTATAGAGCGAGAACGTGTGAAGCCTTCACCCTTCAAACATGTGCTCAGCCTGAGGAGCTGTAATGATTCATGTCCTCGTCTAATGACCATTGATTGTATGTGAAAAAACTTGGATTAATCTTCTGAGAGGCTTAAAACACGATGTGTATCTGGATTCCAAAAGAGCCATATGGGATGTGACTCATTTCTTCAGATGCTGTTCATAAAAATCAATTATATGGTCACTTTGGCTACCTGAAGGGATCTTTTCCGTTGCCCGTTTGTTTCCTAATACTGTATTTTATGACTCTTAGAAAATCATAAAATGCTTGCAAATTAGATAATATTTCTGGCAAGAAACATCTTCCATGGAGACAGATCTGTGGCAGTTTAGTAAAAAGCAGGCTGGAATCCTAGGACACACCGAAATTTTTAGCATTGATGTGCTAAAAACACCTGGCAGAAGCGAGGGGGAAGTGCAAAGCATCTGGAAAAAGAAAGGAGGCTGTGGAGGGAGGGAAGGAGGGAGGGAAGGAGGCAGCTGCTGGTGGCTGGAGCACAGTGGCTCTCTCAACTCTCTCATTGCTTGCCCAGCTCATGGAGCCTGATGTTTTCACACCTGATGGCTACAGCTGAAAGCTCAAACACTGTGATTGCAGGTGATGGGAAGGGTCAGGGGTTTGGTTCTCTGTGTGAAGATGTAGGTGGCTGTGGCAGAAGCAGCTCTGTTGACTTCTGTAGTTAAAGTGTTAGAGCAATTAAGGGATGGAGAGAATCTGGTTTGTGATACAGAATGCAACTGAGGTGCACAAAGTCTTGATGAAAATGGTGTAGTGATTTTCTTTGTCACTGATACGGCAATGATAATAATAACTTCATAATACCCCAGGGGGTTTTATGAAAAGCTGGGAGTTGCTATTCCTTCTCTGGACTAAACCATTTGAGAGACTGGTAGTGCATTCTTCATACTCATAAACTATGCAGATTTTCTTCTCTCTCCTCTGTGAGTAGATTCTGCTTTTGTGTCACAGCATCCTGGGACAACAGGAGAAGCGTTTGCCTGCTGAGGGAGGCAGGGTGGGACAGCACATCTGAACCTCCAGTTCAGCATGGTTTTTGGTGGTGCCCTCAGGGTTGTGACTTTGGGCTATAAATATTAATAAAAAACGTTACTTTAAAATGAGAAAATCTCAAATATATCCTTGTCAGAGAGCACTGCAGCTACTTTAGATAACACACTGTCTTCTGAATAAATAAAGATTGATTATCTCAGATTATCTCATGCTCACTGAGTGTTTGCGCTGAATAAAATACAACTTAGCAACCACCTGCCTGTGCCTGTGTATGTCAATCTGACAGATCCACCAGCCTTTCCTGAAAGCCTTTTGATGTCCTGTGGCTGGTTGATTAGGAGAGTCCCTCAGGAGATCCAGGACTGCTCTTCAGATAAATCTCTTCTCATGCCCTGCCCTCGTATTTCCACTGCCTGTCCCATGTGTGGGACATCCACTGACAGAAACCCTCTCCAGAGCAAACGTTACCCTAACATAAACACATTGCTGCATTTCCTAATTTTATTTCTCTGGAGCAGTACATATAAATTGTTGTTTGCCCTTGGCTCGGCTCTTTGAAATATTGCTCTGCCACTCGCCTGATCTTATCTTGCACAAATATTTACACACATTTGTACTTTGTAAGGCATGATTTAAACAGCCTTTGCTGGACAATTGAGGCAGTGCCTCTGTGATCCAACCCTTTGGTCCCTGGGCTGTGAGGCAGCCAGCCCAGGACATGTGTCCCATGGAGGATTCCTGCTGATTCAGCCAGAAGGCTGCCAGCATCTCCCAGAAGTCACCCACATTCCCATCAATGTTCCTGCCGCCTCTCTGAGTAGCTGGATCTGCTGTCTACTCAACGAGCACAGAGTTGTTCTTACAAGGACTTGTAGTGACAGGATAAGGGGGAATGGCATCAAATTATATGGGATATTAGGAAGAAATTCTCTTCTGTGAGGGTAGTGAGGCCCTGGCTGAGGTTGCCCAGAGAAGCTGTGGATGATCTGGAAGTGTCCAGGGCTGGGTTGGACAGGGCTTGAAGGAACCTGGGCTAGTGGAAGGTGTCCCTGCCCATGGGAGAGGGTGGAACAGGATGATCTTTAAGGTCCCTTCCAACCCAAACCATTCTGTGATTCTTTGATTCTGTTTTTACAACGTTCCTCCTGACAAATATTAGGAGAAAGTATTTCAAGCATTCCCCTGAGGATGCTTTCCCTCAACGGAAGCCGCGCATTTCGGGCAGGACTTGCTGGGCGAGGCTGCACTCCCCAGAGAGCCAGGCTGAACATTTGTGACGGCTCCTCTGGCCTTAAAACGTACGGATTTGTGCATTTCCGTGTTAAATGGATTTTTCTGTGCGTAAATCACCAGACATTATTTACAGTGAGTCATCTGAAGGGAAGGATGCATCACTGCTGCGAGTTTGCTGGTGGCTCAGAGCTCACACTTGGTCAGAACTGATGGGGAGGTTTTGGGTTTGAATTTCTCCTCTTTAACCCTTTTTAAGATGTCCCAGTGTCAGCCATTATCTGCTTCAGCCAAGATTCAGCTTCTGCTTCTTGTTTTAAATACCCAAACATAGGCAGAGATAGGTGGAAGCAGTGTGAACAAACTGGATCCAAATTATGGTAAAAACAGCTCAAAGTCAACCCAGTGATGGGTGATTCTGTATTTGCAGAAGCCAGCAAAGTTCACCAGAGCCCATTAAGGTTTCTGAGCCAGGCCAATGCTTCGTCAGGATGGCTGCCTGGTGAACTGTGCACCTAATGCACTTTTAATGAAAATGTTATCCTCTGGAGCCAGGCCAGGTATGGCTAGAGCAGGAGCAAAGACCCTCCTTTCCCTAGAAATCATGGGAAAAGATATTACAGCTATTTCATAAGCTTGTATGTTTTAAAAGTCTAAGAAATCCAGCCCACATCAACAGCAGAGAGAGCAGGACACGTCATTTAATCACAATTTAATAAGGCTCCTGTATCAGACTTTCTTAATGAAACTTTTGGGCAGATCCAAACAAAGGGGTCACTGTGGGAGAGAAGAATGCAGCCTTTGATTCAGGGTTTCTTTTTAGGGTTCACGATGGTTCGTTTTCAGCGAGCTGCTGGTGAAATGAAATGCTTTCCTCATGCCAACTGTTACCTCATAAATGGACCTTGTGAAAAGTAATTTGTGATCACAAGATGATTATCAGCCTCCTCAGCCCAGCTCCTGGGAGAGAGCTTCTTCCCTCAGCGAAGCCTCTGGGTGTTCAGTCCTTTCACAAGTGCTCCAGAGAGGTGTTTAGGGTCTGGATGACAAAAGGGTGTTATTTTAATAACACAGCAAAGCTGCTGAGAGCCAAAAATCTGGACTGGGACAAATATGCTCAACATGGTGGGCTTGGGAGGACATGAAGGCAATGATGGATCAGGCAGGGCTGAGCTGCCTGCACTGAGGAACAAAATCTGCTGTGCCAAAGGATGCCAGAGGATCTTCACTCCCACTGGTATTAATGAACCCCCACACTTCCCATGTTTTGGGGGGTTGTTGTGTGAGCTGGTGACTCACTGAGAGGTGAAGAGGGCTGTGAATGATCTGGAAAAGGTGAATGAAGGTGGCATGAGGAGGAGAAAGGTGTCTTTGCTGTCAGTCTGAGACTCTTAGTGTTGCTATTCCTCTCGCTCACCAGCCTTGTGATCATAACATGGTCCCCCTTGATCTGCAGAGCTGGGGTGGGGGCCCAGGACCCATGAAGGGGGACATCACCACCCATTACTGCTCTGATGGACAACGTCATCTGAAGACGCATCTTCCATCCCTGGAGGAAATAAAATGCCACCTCTGAGCATTTTCAAGACATAAATTTAGTTGGTTCATGCAGTGCCTGGAAAGCTTTAACCCAAAAGGACAAGCTGGAAAATACAGACTGGTTTTGGTTTTTTTAATCCACAACCTGTTGACTCTTTCCAGAGTCATTTAGTTTTTTAGTTCCAGTCTTTCTGTTTTCTTAAAAAAGTCATGTTTGCCTGTTTTGGGGTGTCATTAACTTGTTTTTAACCAGTCCTTGAGGTATGCTGTGTACTGAACATAGCACTGGTGCTGAAGTGGTGAAGTCTTCACTATTTTGTCATGGATGGTTTTCCTTGTTTTTTCATTAGCAGGATTCTCCTGGTGGGCCATGTATGGCAGCATGTTGCTCCCAAGGATTCCTGCAGCCCATTCATGGGGCTGCTCAGCTTTAATTTGATTCCTCATTTGTTTTCTTCTTGTAAATATTACACAGGCATTGGGCTGGGCAGTTGCGTTTTGCGTATCGGAAAAAATAACTAAACTCTCCAGTGATTCTCACCGCAAGGAAAGATTTATTGGAGGAAAAAAAGAACTTAGAGTTGTTTTTTTTTCTTGTGAGGCTCTTTGAGGGCAAGCTTCACATCACTGTCATCCCTGGTGTGGTGCTGGGAGGCAGAGCAGCCTCTCCTCTGTCAGGGTGGGGGTCTCCAGGTGACCTCCAAGCTTCTTTTGGCACCTCGGTGAACACAAATTCCTTGATGTTTCTCTACAAGCTCCTCCTTGAAGCTCTTTGCTGATGTGATTGGGGCACAAAATTGTCCGAATCGATGTCAGCTGAGCAAGGCTCATCCTGTTCACCTGGAGCTCCCTGTCCAGCTGGGTTGGGCTGTGTTTTGCAGTTTCTGTGTTTCTGACAGTTTCTACGTTTCTGGCAGTTTCTGAGTTTCTGGCTGAGCTTGCTGACAAATGCCATGTGTTGTCCTGCTTTTCCCTGCCATGAGGGACGTGGTGGCCCTGGTTAGGATGGAGTCAGTTCCTTTGCTTGGAAGAGCCACAGATGGATGAAGGTGAGGACTTCTCTTCAACACATCACATTTAAAGCTCAGGAAGCCTCCAGCAGTGCACACATAAATTCCATGATGGGACAATGGGCAGGCAGCTGTCCTGGCTCCTAAGTGTCTCCATAACTATTATCTCTTAAATATTAAACAAGAACAACTTAGATTTTCTTTATCTTGCTGTAGCGCTGTAGAAATGTTAGAATTACAGAACCAGCCCCTTTGCTATTCCTTTTTCTGTTCACCAACCTGTTTTTTGTAGTGGTGCAAGGTGGATTAAGACCCTGCCTGAAGAGAACACTCTCCTTTCCCTCTAAGAAAAAAACAATAGGGTAAAACACAAACATTTTCAGTACTTTTTTCTGCATCCTGTGGCTTTCTGGCTCTAAAGTCTTCTCAACAATATGCTTTATTTGCAATAATAAATGCAGGAGTGCTGCATCTAAAGCCATCAAGCTTTCCTTGCCAGTTTTCCTGTGTTATGTTATGTGAACAGTCAGAATAGCTGCTGCCTCCCTGATTACAAATACAAAAATGGCAAACCAGCAAATGACGCTCTCAGCTTCTGCCCAAAATTTGCACTCAAATGGCATCTAAACATGGCTATTTATGAATACCAGGGTGGCAAAAATACATCTTCCTGAGGGGAGAGACAGTTGGTGACAGGTGAGGGGACAGGGATTTTGTGCCTGTCTGACTCAGGTTAAATGCAGGATGTGGTATCCTCCTCATCACTTGCTCATCTTTCCCAGTCATCCTTTCTAGCAAAGCTTTGCCTGTTATCTTTGGCTGCTCTGAGGTAGGGTATATTATATCCCTGGCTGCATCTGATACCAACAAAATGTGGCTGAAACAAAATATAAAGTTCTCAAAGCAACCCTTGCTTTCATATTTTTACATCAGAAGCAGGGCATTTGTCCATTGGTGGCTCCGATACAATTGTAGGGAATAAAGACAGCCCGTTTGCAGGCTCTCCATAAATAAACCTTGCTGCTCCTCAACCTAGTTTTCCTGGCAGAATCTTTTGCTTTCTCATGTGTCAGAAGAACTTCCCAAAGCTGCTGCTGAAGCGCCAAATGCCTCTCTAAAGAGTTTTGCAGAAGCTGAGGTTACACAGCCTCTCCTTAAATCAGAGCTGAACACTTTGGACTGTGTTTGCCTTCCACGTGATGCTGTTTCCAAAAATCAGACTCTTTCTGCTGCAGGACCTCCTGCCAGGCCACCAGAGCACCCAAATGCTGAGTCACATACCAGCCCTTAATGTCCCACCATAGCCCTGGTGTTGGGCTGACTCTGCCAGCCCCAGTCTGTGCCCACCAGACCTAAAAAATGTGTCCTGGGAGTTTGGGAGTGAAGGGGCTGAGAGGCACAGGAAGGTGGGAGGAGACACAGGACAGCTGACCCCAGCTGACCAGAAGGATGTGATATCAGGAAAAGTTTCTTCACCAAACAGGTTGTCAAACACTGCTGTCCAGGGCAACAGTGGGGTCCCCATCCCTGGAGGCATTTAAAAGAAATGTAGATGTGGCATTTGGGGACATGGTTAGGTGCTGGGTTAATGGTTGGACTCAATGGTCTTTTCCAGCTTCCTGCAGTGGAGGATGTGCCCTTTCTCTTTTTTTTTTGCTCACTCACATCTCCACAAAGCCTCCACACAGCTGGAGCTCTGGGGAGCTCCTGTGTTACTGAGTACAAAAATAAAAAAACTGAAAAAAAGCAATGATATGATAGGGCATGGGTGCTCTCCACCAGTGGCTAAAGCTCTCCAGAGGAGGAGGAAACACACGAAGGGTGTACCTTACCTGGCTGGCAGCAGCTTCTCCCAAAGGAGTGCATCCCTGTGTCCATCAGTGCTGGCTCCCAGGAAACCCTTCTGCAGGGAAACCTTGTGTGACCAACACCAACACCCCTTGCCTCCAGCTGCCCTGGCTTGAGCTCTGGGAATTCCCAGCAGAGGTGATCCAAGGACAGTGCCTGTGGCTGGGAGGGAACGCTCCTTTTGGAGACCACGGTGGTGCCACCTCCTGCCAGGGGACAGTCCCATTGCTCAGGTGCCCCCGCTGTGGGGGCTGGAAGGGCTCTCACAGCACAGGAGCAAACCCCAGAGCCACATCAGCTCCCTCTGAGCGTGACACCCTTCCTTCCCAGCCTAGATTTGGGAGCAGTAAATCCCTGCACCACCATTGCTACCTCTTGTTGGGTAACCCTGGTGTGGAGTGACCTGCACTCACCACTCAGTGGGAAGGAATAAAAATGCCTGGAGCATTCCTGGTGCAGGAAAGGTCATTTTTCACCTATTGCAAAGGTATCAAGGATAGGGGAAGCACTGAAGCAGCTCTGGAGAAGCCAGGCAGAAGGACACGAAGTGTAGGAAGCGTTGGCCAAATAAAAGTGGAGGATGTTTAGGGTGTGAAACTGGGAAGTGTCTTCAGGAAGCTGGTAGGAAAATTCAGCTGAACTAGGAGGGAAAAAACAAGAATGCTGAGAGGAAGAGGAGGGGCACTCTGCCTTGTCTAGCTGTGTTTATAGAAAATTGGACCATCCCCAACTCTTGTGCAGTCCTGAGCTGCCCAGATTTCCCTGCCTGCCCCATCCTTGTGATTCCCAGTCAGGAAGTGGTGCTGGTGTGTGTGCAGGGTTATTTTGGGGCTGGAGACTATTTCAAGAAGCATCAGCAAGGCCAAGCTCATCAGTGCTGTCACACATGGACTTTGAGGAGGTGAACTTGGCTCATTAAAAAAAAAAAAAAAACAACAAAAAAACCTACCAAATTTGGCAAATAAAAATTAACATGTTTGGGCTGTCTAAAAGCAAAGAACAGTGGAAGGAAATGACACTTTTTTTTTCTTCTTTTTCCACAACTGCCACTGAAGGTCTCAATGAGTTGCAGGAGGCACCTCTGCTTTATACAACTTAAATGAAAGATCTGTTTTCCTCTTCTTTTAACAGAGAATAAAATAGGCTTGTAAGACCTCCCAGAATGGTAACAGGTGTAATTTAAACCTGAAGGAAGAGCACTGGGTAGGATTCCATGATCCTTGGGGGTCCCTTCCAAGTCAGGATGCTCTGTGATTCACTGATTCACTGGCTTTGCTCTCTTGCACAGAAGTGTTGGCACTGAACATTCTCAGTTCTACATCTCTAAGCCACCTCCAAGTTCTGGTGTGGTACAGATTAGTGAAAATAGTCTTGTTAAACAACAGCAAATTCTTGGAATGTGATCCCAAGGCAGAGTGTAAAAGCTACAAATGATTAGATATGTGGGACAAATTAAAGGTAATAATCTTTATAGTCCTTCATGTCCAATCCATCATTAATTGTGCACGCTGTGGTCACTCTAAAATTCACTGCTGCAGGAAACCATCCAAGCCAAATGTCCTGGCTGCTATAACTTTATTTTTTGAGGAATGTTTTAATTTCACACTCATCAGTGGCACGTCTAGGTTAGCCAGGCAGCACAAGAAGTGTCTTTATTCACCTTTCAAGACATCACATGGTTCATGGGGAGGAATTATTTCTCATTTGTGAGCAATAATGACAGAATGTGGACATTGCTGGAGGGGAAGGAATCACTTTCTTCTGCATGACACTTCACTCACACTGGAGGCAAGAGGCTTCACAGGAGAGATGTAAGATCTGGCCATAAGCAAGGCCGATATTACCATATATTTGATTTAAATTTTAATCAAATGGAATTGTTTTTCAAATGCAGATAAGGCAGCAATGGCTCCAAAAATAAAACACAGACAAGCAATCTATAAAGCATGTCTGTCAGCAAAACAGACTCCATCTCATAAACCTGCCAAAACAGCCCTTTGCTTCAAACAGGAAAAACTGGGAGGAATGGAAAACCTCAGCTTTAAAAAGATTTGTATGTTAAAAAAAAAAAAAAAAAATTTAAATCTCCTAGCTCTCAATCGATGTGATTTGGAAAAGGTTAATGTAAAAATGAAAGCCATTCAATAAATCTTTTAGCGGAGATCAAAAGCAATGAGTGCAGGAAACCAGAAAATTGATGATACGACATTTTCCGACACTCCATAACATTCATATTATTCAGGGAGCTGCCAACCACAATTGTTCAAATGCTCTTTTAACTGATGTTGTTACTTGAACTCATAAGCCAGCCACTGGTCTCCCCAAGGAAAACCATATGGGAAGACAGTAGCTCAATTAAAAGTAATGTGGTGTGTGGCTCTTAATCCTTGCTTGAGCCCTTGTGCCAGCAAGCTCTTAAGTATGTCCTTAAATTTAAGCCTGTGCTGAATTTTTGTCTGCTTTATCTGTGTTTCTGAGTGAAATCCCCAAAATAATATTTTGCAAAGGGTCTGCTGTGCACATGGCCTGTGCTCGGAGGTGGCACCTACGTTCTCCTGGGTGCGCTGGGCTCTGCCAGGGTTTTGGGAGGGTTTCTGCCATGGGAAAACACGGATTTGTGATTGCAAAGCCTGGTTTGAATCCTGTCTCCCTCTAGTGTTGTGAAAACACTCGGAAAAGGACTCAAAGGGGGTGCTGGTGATGCAGTGCCCAAGGTGCTCTCCTGGCTGAGCGAGCAGCAAACAGATGCCAGCAGGATCCGGGGATGGCCAGAGGGGAGGGCTTGGAGGAATTGTGGATGGGGAATGCTCACTCACATCGTGCTGTGAGCAGAGCTGCTGCTGGCTGGTTTGGCTGATAGACCAGGCTCATTTTGGCTGGGTTGTGTTTGGATCTCCTGCTCTGCTGCAGGGATGGCTGCTCCGTTGCGTGCTGGCGTCTGTGCTGGCTGTGAGTCTGGCATCCTCCTGCCTGTCCTGGAAATTAGTGACATCTGAAGGGAGGGAATGATGAAAACAAGATATGGGAAGCTCATTTGCATGTGGAAGGAAAAATATGGGTGTTTGAGGCTTCCTGTGAGTCACACAGGTTGGGTTGTGCCCCTCTCATGGCGTGCCAGGCGGTGTCCACAGGGCCCAAGAGCTGCTCCACAGAGAGGTGGTGACATGGCATTGTTCTCCCCTGGTGAGGCTCCCATGGCTGATCCCAGCAGATGGGAACAGCCTGCTGAATGGGGATGAAAACGTGCTTATTTTCCTTGCCTTTTCCTTTGCCTCCCCTGTGATGGGGCAGCGCTGCCTTCACCTTGGCTGTGTGCTCACAACAGACAATGTCCCATGGAAGATGTGCCAGCTTCACTTCTTTTCCCATGGTATTTTACCACTCATTAATCCTTTTGATTTTTAGCCTCTTTGAAGCCCAGGGTTTGGATGTCTTTCAGCTCCCACTGAAATGGGACATGAAAACACTTCAACCAGTGCAAAAGTTTAAACCCCTTATTCATCCACCCTGGAAAGGCTTCAGCTTGATACGCTGACAATGACTGACTTTATTATGTTTATCTTTTGGCAATATCTCCTCCTGCAATTGATAGTGCCTGGGGTTTTCCCTGTGCCAGGTTGAAATTCCAGCCTCAGTGGATGAACCTGGCTGTCGTGTTCCTCTGCCAGGCTGAGCCATGTGCAGGGCAGGCCGTGATTTCCGTGGTAAATACACAGAAGAGTAAAATAAACATGTAGCCCAACAGCACAGGCAGACGCACACATATGATAAAAAGTCTGGTCTTTCACCTAATTTAGACCAGAAAATTGGCATCTGATTTTATTGTTCAGGCAGACTCCAAGAACACAAACATATTTTTTCCTTCAAAACAAGAACTGCCAAAATATAAAGAATGCTATCTGCTGGTTTGAGCTAATTGGGATTAACCATTTCCTGACTGCTTTTTTGTGGAACAAGTGGTATTTTACTCCGTTGATAACAGCAAAGCTTCCAAGTCTGGCTCAGGGAAACGGCTGTACCCAGCCATGAGATCCATGCAAGAGGAACTTTCTGTGTCTTTGAAAAGGGAAGAAAAGGGAATAGTCTCTCTTGCCAAAGTCTCAGCCCTAGGATGCAGCCAGCTCAGCTCCTGCTGCAGCACGGAGAGGTGATTTTTAGAACAGCTAAGCCAGACAGGAAAGCATGACACGGAAAATGCTGAGCTTTCCTCTGTTTGGTTCCATTTTAATTAGCATTTGCTGCACACTTTTGATTTCCTATTTTCCTGCCCAGCTGTTGAGACTATTCATATTTCTGGAAATGTTTCCAAAAGGCAGGGGGAAAAAAAGCATGATCCTATCACCAACCCAAGTGCTTAATTAAAATAGCTGGAATAGAATAACATTGCAATTAGAGTTGTGTCTATTGGCCTTCCAGGGTTTAGGATCTGTGCTTTCAAGCCTTTTGCTGTAAACATGGGTCTGGAAACTTGGTTTCAAAATAGCCAAATGTTGCAAAACCCACCAGAAGGAGTGAGAGAGCTGGGAACATTGGCCTTGCAGGAGGATAGGGCAGAACCCACCCATTGCCTGTGGCTCTGTTTGGGATGTTGAAATAGGTGGAGGGAAAACAAAAAAGAAATCCCACTTTCTGTAAGGGCTTGATTTGAAGAATCCCACTGAAAAATCAGTGTGGAAAGCATGGCATGCTCTACAGAACAAACATGCAGCATATTTTTAGCCCCATTTCCTGGCACCTTGTGCATTAACTGCTTCCAGACCCGGAGCATCGGGCAGGGATGGTCTGAGCCTCTGGAATGTGAAATGATGCACAGCTTGTGTGAGATGGGGTGGCTGCTGCAACTGCAGAGCAGAGGGAGAATTTGCTGCAGCTCCCAGGAGTTCTCTGCAGTTCCCAGGAGGCAGGGATGCCTGAGTGCTGCGGTGTGCCACTCCCCCAGATGTTGGTGCTGCGCTGGGAGCAGAGCACACCTGCACACAAGCTGTTCCTGGGAGGAGGGACATGCACAGGCACGCGAGGCTGTCCCCAGGGATGCCATGTGGGGACAACAGCTCCACCAGCCTTCTGTCCCATCAGCTGGCATGCTGCCCTGTCTCCAGAGACAGGCTTGAAAGGTGCTTTGTGCCCAGGGGGCAATATTTTATGTATAAATAATTAAACTCTTTGCAAGACATCCCTGGGATGCTCCCCAGGCTAAATATATGGCAAAGATATGAGCTGGTCCCTGAGAAAATAGAATCCCAAAGATCTGAGCTGACCCCCAAGAAAACAGCTGAGACAGATGCCATCAGAAGTGGGGAGGTGCTGGCTTTCCTTGCTCTCATTAAAGTTTTCAGTAATGCCACACAGGGATGATCCCCTCTCTCCTTCCCACTGTCCCTGGCTGACCTGGCATGCCAAGGGCTTCAGACCATCATTTCCTCGTAAACTGGTCATGTTTTATTTATTCAATGTTATGCCAAGCTGTGTAAAGGTTGAGAGAGGAGATGAAAAGCCCTGAGGGAGGAAGAACTTTCTAGGAATGACATCTCCTCAGATGACCTTTAGGAATACATTGAAGGATATACATGAGCAGCGTGGAGAAGGATAAGGGAAATCTGTTTACCCAGGAAAAGGGATGCTTTCCTGGAGCTGTGGGCATCTAAACTTCACAACACAGCCCACTTTGGTGGGTACAACTGGGAGTTCTCCCTACCCCTGCCAGTCTGTTTTTGCTGCTGGGTCATTGAGGAAACTACTAAACCAGCTGAGGGAACATCGATTTTGAGTTCACAGGATCACAGAATATTCTGATTTGGAAGGGACTCACAAGAATCATTGAGTCCAACTCTTCGGCAAACAGGGATCAAACCCACATGCTTGGAGTTATTAGCACCATCAGCACCATGCTCTAACCAACTGAGTTAATCTCACTGGTTTGTTTGCTCAGTGGTGGACTCTGACGTGAAAATCTGGGGCAAATTAAGAAAAAACAAAGGGGGGATCTTTCTTGGGAGGAAAGAAAATCAGCCTCAGGAACCCACACTATATTTCATAACTCTGTGGAGAGGAAGAAGAGAGCACATGGACAGCCCTCCCCACCACCTGCATGAGACTAATTCTGAGTCTAGAAAATAAGTGATCCCACAAAAAAGACCTCTGGCAAGGTAACAGGACCTCCCAGGCCATGAAAAAAAAAAGTGATGGATTTCCCCTCCTCTTTGCTGCTTTTGCCTCCCAGAATGTGTCACTGGATTCATCTTCGTTGATGTGATTTTCCTCTCCAAAGGAAGGGGGAGAGAAGCCCAGACCCCAGCATCCTCCCACCTGGCTCTGATTCCCGGTTGGAGCCCTGGAATTGATGATGTGCCAAGTGACAAGGCTCTGACTTCAATTTGGGTGTCAAATGGGGAGAGGTGGCTCCTGAAAGATGGGTCTGGGGCAGGGCTCAGCTGGCAGCAGCCACGAGGAGGAGGAGGAGGAGGAGGATGGGGAAGCACGGACATGGGCCATGGGCAGACAGAGGTGCTGGACTCGCAGGTGATGCTCAGGCTGAAGGGATGGAGGCAGATTTCTGAGAGCTGCTGTGGCTTTTGTGGCTGTAGCATCTTATCTTCCAAGAGAAATATAAAGATTTTCATATCTTGCATTGGGCCTGGGAGCTGTGCTTCAGGAGCAGCAGTTTTCTGTCTCATTTCTATCCCTGCTTCTGATTTACTCCGTCACCTCAGGCAAATCATTTAACCCTGGCTTCAACCTATTTTACGGGGATGTTGCAAGGCTTAATTAGGGCTTGTAAAAGATCTTGAGTTCCTGAGAGGTGCCTGCTGGATTAGGGTGATTAATCACATGTTGATGGGAGAGATATTGTGGGGGAAAATCCGAGCAGTCAACAATAGGGCAGATGATATTTTTCCCTGGGGGAATAAGACAAGGGGGTTGTGAAAGCATGTCCACATCAGGTTTATTAATTCTGGATATCAAGCTGTTGAAACTGCGGGGAGGCTCTGTGGTCAAAACCACAGAAATCCGATTGTATGGTTGAGATAAAGACATTCTGCATTTCCACAAAAATCAATCAAAGGCACATAAATTAGGGTGTTTTCCCCCCAGACTTCAAAGCCACAAAGGCGAACAATTTGCAAAACTTCAACTTTTGGAAATAAATGTTTGGCACTTGCTCTGAACACCACCGGAAAACACACCGAAATCACCTTGTTAGTATTCATTGCTGTAGAGCAAAAAGGGGAGATTATTCAGAGAAGGAGGAGGAGGAGGAGGGGAAGAAAAACCCCCCACATTTTGCTGAACTTCATGCAGTTTTTCGCATGATTGCCCAATTGCCTTTCCGTATAGGAGAGGAGGGGGGGGGAAATGCCAGCTTTGTCCAGTGATTTTCAGGATGACCCAGTTCTCCTTCTTTGCGGAAGAAACAGATCGAGAGAACAGTCGCCTGCTGAACTCTGATTTTGGTTCATTTTTTTTTGGCCCAGTTCTTTTCTGCTACAGCTTCACCTCCTTCAATAGGCTGCTCCCTAATTTGCACCAGCACGATTAAAAGGAGCTGGGGCTTGGGAAGGAGAGGAGGCAAAGCCGAGCAGCCTTTGATGGGTTTGAGCTGATGGTGACAAAGAGGGGGACCAGTGCTGGGCTGGGGATTTGCCTTTGAATAGCGAGAAGGGCTCTGCAGGGCCGGGGTGATGCGGGGAATGCAGCGAGCCCTGGCTCCGACAAAGCAGGGTGATTTCATCCTCTTTTCAGAGACACAGCATAAATCAATATTGTTTTGTAGATCGCTTGGCTCACCACGTCGTTTTTTTTTACCTGGGGGAGCATCCAGTGTCCGTGCGCTATGGGAAGGATGCTGCAGGGGACAGGGGGTGGCTGTGCCCTCTCGATGTGCAGCTCAGTGAAAACTGGATTTTTATTCTTCCAGAGCCAGCCAAAACCAGAGATTATCATCACTAAGGAATCCTGCCTGGGGAGCTCCCACCAACCAAGAGAGCAGTTAGTTTGGGATATTTTAAAGCTTTTTTTTTTTTTTTTTTTTTTTTTGTATGGCAAGGCAGTTTTAGTTGAGCTAAATGAAGCTTATTGCAATGGGGAATTCAGCTTGCACATGCTTAACAATCTTTAAAGATTGGATATTTAACTCCAGCAAATAATCAAGTCCCAGGAACAATTTAGATGAGTAATATATTAAAAACAGGCTTACACAGATCCAAGAAAAACGTTGGAGGATCCATAGGGGTCATTGTTATGCACCGCAGGCTTAAATATATTGACTTTTACAACTGCAAATGGATGGTTGCAGAGTGGTTTCCACCGAAGAGCAGTTTCAGTTGTGATAACTCATACAAAGTGAAATTCAGTCTTGTGCTCGGAGCCGGCATGAGGTCTAGGAACCGAGTGAACTTAATCTTTATCTCTCTCCAAACATTACATCTCTTTAATCCTTGAGGCATGCCATTCCTGGGAGGATCCTGCATAAAGGATGCAAGAGAGCAGGGCAGGAATCAGACTTGTTATTTATGGAAAAAATCTGAAATTAGAGAAAACACGTTCTGAAATTACAGGAAAGAAAACATTGTTCCAGAGGGGAAGAAAATCTCAAACCCAAAAATAAACTGATTTTTTTTTTCACCAATAAAAGTGTTTTTTCCTTCTCTAAGATTACATCATTGTATTGCAAATGAAAGAGAAGGATGGAATGTGCCAGCCAGTGTTATGCCAACCCTTCCTTTGCAGGAAAATCAGAATGCATTTTGTGAAGGGGGCTTCTTTTTGATATAAGTTTTGTGAAGCCTGTAGACTTTTCTAGAATATTATTATTTTCCTGTGAGAAAAAAACCCACCAAAACAGCAAAATAACAACCAAACAACTTTCTTTTGGAAAATGTGCCAACCATTCTGCTAAACCCCAAACATCTGTGGAAATCTGAGGTTTAAAAGTGCATAGATAAGAAATATTTAATGGATGTGGCTCTAAACACTCAGGCATCTCTGTGGCACTGTGAGCTGTTCTTCTGGACTGCTAGAAAAGATGTAACAGTGAAATCAGCTGTCATGGGCAATGCTTTGGGATCACTGGGATTTTCCTGGCTGGGATTGCTGCCTTAACCAAGACACTCTGTTTGCATGCAGCATGTGCACAAAACCATCCCATCCACTGAGAAGTGTTGGTTTGCACTTGCCAGAGTCATACAAAACTTTTGAATGCTATTGGGGTGGCTTGAATTAATTTTTAATCAAATTTCTGCTCTCATGCCAGAAAAACACAGTTGATGAATCTGGGTTTCCATTGGCACCAAGACCTAAACACTCAGCAAATAAACCAGCATGGGAGCTGTAATCAGCCTGGGAGGGGGCACAGCCAGATCCCCCAAGAGTGCTGGATAGCTGCATTTCTGTAATGCTTCCTCCTATGACGTGGTGTGACAGCAGATATTTCCTCCCTGAAGGTGGATTTGTCACTAACAGAACCAGGAGAGGTGGCAGTGGCAGAAGCAGGGCCTGTAATCACCGTCAGCAGCAAGGTATTTATGCCTGCAGGAACCCAGGCATCTGAAGGGAAATATTTTGTTTTATTCCAAAAAGACTCATTTCTGGTCCATTGGAGGAGCTATGCCTTTTGCTAATTAGGGAATTGGGAGCTGGGGGTCCATGGGTTGTAATCCTTGGCTGAGTGAAGCAGTGTGTTCATTACAGCTGTCACTCATCTCCCTCCTCTCTCATTTTCCTGATCTGTAAATTGAGGTTAATACCCTCTGTACACCCAGGGTGCAAGGAGGATTAATCAGAGGGCATCCAGAGCACTGCAGCCTTTTCCTTGGGTGGTGGCTGGAGCTCCTGGAGAAACTTAAATGTCTCACTGGGAAATATTGTTTTCCATTGAGAACCTGAATAGAGGCACTTCAGTTCTGAATTGCTGAGATGTTACTGTTTTCACCTCAAAATTACCAAAATATGAAGCAATTGTTTATGTCACAAGGGGGATGGGAGGAAAAACGTACCTTGGAAAAGTGTTTAATAGGTTTACCTGTGAAGGGGAACGGGGGGATTTTTCTCCTTGAAAAAAAATCCCAACTCAAACACCCCAAATACTTGGCAGCTGTATAACCATGACTTTAATAGAGCCCTTGGTTTTCCTGTTGCAACGAATGAGGTCTGCTCTGAGTTAGAAACAAAGCAAAGGGGAAGCAAACAAACCAAAACCCCAGCCCTCATGGCAGTCCAGGGAAATGGGGTCACTACTGGGCACATCTCAAAACCTATCCAGGAACTGTGTGTTCTCCACTGGCTTCATTTACCCTCCAGCCTCTTGTTGGGCCACATTAGCAAACAAAACAAACTGGGCTGACACTTTGTGCTGTACTGAAAGCACCACTCCCAATGGCTTTTCCAGTTCCAGGGATGGAGCAGGCAGCTTAACTACTTATTTACTCGAGCCTGCTCACCCAGAAAGGACCCAACCTGATGGATGGCCCCTGACCTCCCTGCTCTGCATGGCCACCAGCCAGACTGCCACTTGGGTGTCTCCAGCAAGCCTCCCATCTGGCAAGAGTTCAGCCTGTTTTTGCTGCCTAGCAGGCTAAGAAATACTACACTTCCCCAAATGGGTGACCCCGAAGTCACGCGCGGGTTAAAGACAAGCATAAGTTATCTGGACTTACAGCCATGAAACCATTCTCTGGGAGGAAAGGGTAAATAAACAAATCATTTATTAGCAAGTAAAATTGTTTTTTCTTTGAAATGCAAAAATGTGCTCTCTGGTGAGTTATGTTTTTAGCTTCACCCTTCGATCTCACCAGGCGAAGCCCAGGCGTGTCAGGAGCAAAGCTGCTTTCAAGTCACCCATCCAGCTGGTCCTCTGCAGGGCGGTGTAGGGGTGGTTAATCACTCAGGGCAGCACTGGCTTAGGGGGAATTCAGCCACTGGGGACAGCAGGATGTGACTGAGGATATGGGGCAGCACCAGTGAAGACACCTCGGTGTCCTGGGGCTTTGGCGCAGGGAGGATGATTTTGGGTGCCACCAAGGAGGGTGGGGAGGGTGCTCACACACAGCTAATGAGGTGTCAGAACCCAGGCCTGGTTCAGGGCTCCATGTGGTGGAAAATTCTCTCCTCCAGCCTGTGCTTCCAAAGAAAAGTCATCAGTCTCTTGTTGTTCAGTCTCAAGGCAGTTTATTGTAAGCTATCTAAAAGATTTTCTTCTCAGACTGCTGTGGTTTGCTCACAGCTCAGGCAGAGGCACACACACCCCCTGACATCCTCTCTGTCCCCTAACTTCTTCTTCTCTCTCCCCGCCCAGGGCTGCTGCTGTCTTTTATATGGTACATTACGTGTTAAATGTTTACAGTTTTCCCCCAATAACTACTACCTATATTAAATGGTGCTTTTCTATTCTAAACCAATCTGTGAGTGCCAACATCATCAGGAACATGGAGGTAACGAAGAAGAAAGAAGAGGAACAGTACCAGCCTACGTTCCTCCATCTTAAACCCTCTGACCCCCATGTACAAAGTAAAAACCCCCCTGTACAGGTGTTAAAACCCCCTTGTACAATACTAAAAAATTCTTCCCTCTACTTCGTAACTACTTCTACTCTAATATCTAAACTTTTGTGACTTCTTGTTCTTCCTGCACAGTTGGTAAATTATTCCATGGCTCAAACTCAAAATCACAGCTGTTTCCAGCTGCCTGCCAGGGTCTCAAATGCTTCTGATCTGGGCCCGGACCATCCAAAAATGTCTGAGGGACATTTTGAGTTCCAACAATGAGGGAGCAGGGGAACAGCTCTGTGGACATGAGATGTGTCAGGAGAACCTGCTGGCACCCATTCCCCTGGGAATGGGGTTCTGCCATGGGAAGTAGCCTCTGCTCCCTGCTCTGGTGCAGATGGTGTGGGGCAGGCTCTGGAGAGGGGAAAGTGTCAGAGTTGTGGCGTGATGTCCCTCCTGCACAGGCCACACGTCATCAGGGTGTCTCCCAACACTCATCCTCATTCAGTTGTTTCTGTTGGAGCTGTTCCATTTTCCCCACTTGGGAGAAGGGGGAAGGCCAATAGTCCAGTCTGGCTTTGTGGCCAGCACATGTCCTCCTCCAGGAAGGAGCTGGAGCTCCCAAGGTCACCTCCCGTCACACTGGCATACCCAGGGGACAGTCAGCATGTTCATTGTTCCATCCATCCTCAGGAAGCTCCTGAAGTGTCGCATCTCTGCTCTGTGCCACAGGCTCACAATGAACTCACATCCAGCAGGTCTTGGATTCACTCTGGAGGTCTCAGATTCACTCTGGAGGTCTTGGACTCACTCTGGAGGCCTTGGATTCACTCTGGAGATCTTGGATTCACTCTGGAGGCCTTGGATTCACTCTGGAGATCTTGGATTCACTCTGGAGGTCTTGGATTCACTCTGGAGATCTTGGATTCACTCTGGAGGCCTTGGATTCACTCTGAAGGTCTCAGATTCACTCTGGAGGCCTTGGATTCACTCTGGAGATCTCAGATTCACTCTGAAGGTCTCAGATTCACTCTGGAGGTCTTGGACTCACTCTGGAGGTCTTGGATTCACTCTGAAGATCTCAGATTCACTCTGAAGGTCTCAGATTCACTCTAGAGGCCTTGGATTCACTCTGGAGGTCTTGGATTCACTCTGGAGGTCTTGGACTCACTCTGGAGGTCTTGGATTCACTCTGGAGATCTCAGATTCACTCTGAATGTCTCAGATTCACTCTGGAGGCCTTGGATTCATTCTGGAGGCCTTGGATTCACTCTGGAGGTCTCTTTTCGTGGCTTGCTGGCACAGCTGATCCCTGGCTGGGGGATTTCACATGGGTGGGAGATGCCTTTGCACCTCTGCCTCTCAGTGCTGCTGATTAGGAGGTGCCATGTGGGAAATTGGGCTGAATTCCTGCAGTTTCTGCCCTGCCCTGGTTGCCAGCGATGCTGCTGAAGGAGGGACCCTGCTCGCTGCTGCCCCACGGGGCTGTGGACATGAGTCAGGGAGGAAAAGCAGCGATTTTGTGTGCTGAGGAGGAAAATTAAGTGGGGAGATGAAAGTAAGAAGGAAAGCCAGGGGAGAAATCATTACTGGGTCATGCCAGCTTAGCAGATGAGAGCCCCTAATTCCTTCAGGAGGGTGCAGGTCAGGGACAAACCTCCCACTTTCCTCACCTTCAGAAATGGCTTTCAGGCCCATAAAGCATCTTAGAAATGCCAGTTCAGCACAGGATCAAACTGCTCTGCTGAGGACACTCACAAATTTGGCAAGTCACAAATCCCTCATACCACCACAAGCAGGTCATTTGTGCTGGAAGTAAATATTTTTTTCACATTGGTGTCAATAAGTTAGAGTTGCTGCCACAAAAATGTTATTTTTCTCTCATTTCTGGTGCACCAGCCAAATGAACCTGTGGACATACAAGCTCAGCACAAACACCTTCCTCCTGTTGGCTGGAAGAATTAAAATACTCATTAAGCACTTGAGTTTTAGAATAAGTTTTCATGTAAGAGACACAAATCCAAAGCAACAGATAAGTGTACATCCCTTGCCGTGGCTCTGGAGCGCCAAAGAAGCTGTTTGCTAGTCAGCTGTGATTTATAGAAGTGTTTTCAGGATTGTATCATCAAGTATGTCCTAACAACTGCCTTCTCCCCAAAGGCTGGTCTCTAAGAAATCAGATTTTTGACATTCCTCATATTGTCCAGCTGAGACCTGTGGTACAAACAGAATTTTTTTAAGGCTGTTTTGAAAAGTGAGCTGTGGTTGTTATTGAACCCTCTCCCCATCTTATTTAGACTTTTCTTCTTTACTGTTATTATTTATGAGCACGAAACTGGGGCTGCTGTTTTGAGAGGGATTGCTTCTTGAGTAAAATTGTGGGTTTCAGTGGACTGCAGCTTCTGAGAGAATACTTTGAGTCAACAAATGTGCTACCACAATTCCATAACTATCCACATGAGGATTAAAATAAGCTGAGGAAAGAAACAAAACAAATCTGTTATTTTTGCTGTGACTACTCAAACCTGCAGGGTGAGAGAAAAAGCACATCTTGCTTTCTGATTTAATCACCACTGATTTATTTTTAGCCCTGTGGCCAGTGTGGGAGCGTGTGGCTGAAGCAGAGACAGGGATGCAATGCTGGAACAAGTCTCCTGAGCTGCTAAATCCTTTCTCTGGCAGTTCAAATACCTGTGTCAGGCAGCAGCTCAGAGCTCCAGCATGGGATAGTGGGGGAAAATGGGAAAATTAGGATTGGCATCAACAGCCTCAGCTCCAAACCCTAAATCTGACAACCATGAAATGCTTGCAACTGGAAGCTTTTGCAGTAAGCTTTGGGGAAAATGGGAAGGAAACCTTTCCCTTAGTGCTGGCATCTTCCTATTGTTGACCCTATTTCTCCTGGAGCTGACCCATGTGAGGGTACAGAGCTTGTCTTCCCTTTCCTGTGACCTGACCAGGGCAAAAACAGCTCCAGCAAACACAGCACTTGCCTCTAAGAAGAAATGTGTGTGCTCAGAGCTGATACTGAGCAGGAGGGGTAATTGTCCTGTTTGGGAAACCTCGGTGCTTGCAGAGGAGGAGAGTGGAACAGCACTCATGCCATCAAGGCCACAGCTTTGGGGAAGGGTTTTCTTGGTGTTTCCAGGCTTAAAGACAAGTCCTTCCATGAGGTCTGAGGGGATTTGCCCTTGCCTCTGCATGGGCTCCTGTTTTGGAAAGGTAATTAGGCCCCAAAAGATGCAGAAGCAACTGAGGACCTTCTAAAGGGTGAGGGAAGCTTCTAATCCTTCCAAAGTGTTTGCAAGCTGCAAACCCAGGGAAAAAAGGGATGGTTTCAGATGAAACAATATTAATATTTAATATTGCTGATTGCACTCAAGCCTTCCTCATGGGACTGAAGAGTGGAGCTTGGGAAGGAAGGGAGACCTGCAGTGCTCACAGGGAGCAGCCCCTTATGAGGAGCAGTGCTTGCAAGCCAGGGTGGCCTTTCTTCTCCAGCATTTGTCTCCAGCCTCTGATGCTTCTTGAAAATCATGTTTTCTATCATCCAGGCTGATGCCCCACAGAATGCAGAGTCCTGAGTCCCAAGCTTGCCTGGGGCTTGGCTGAAGCCTGCACAAGGCAGCGTTTCTGCATCCCCAGCTGGAACCATGCAGAGGCCAAAATATCAGCATTCCAAATGAACTGCTGAGGAATTCTCCGGATTTCAAGCACTCTGATCCATGGAGCTCTACTTGAACCTCAGAGCCACCCTTAGCATGGGACTCTGAACCTCTCCAGAAGAGCCAGCACTGCAGCCAGAGCAGTCTGGCCTGTGTCTTTGTACTCCATTTCTCAGCATCAACTAAAATTGAATGGCCACGGAGGCATTGCCATTTGTAAAAAGATAGAAGCAAACACTTGCATTTGGGAAAGCAAATGTCACATCATTGATCTAGAGCTGAGTTGTTTACAATGAAGAGGGGGTGATATTTAATGGAAGGTTAACTCCTTTACTCCTTTTCTTTCTTTTTTTTTTTTTTTTTTTTAAGGTGCCTAAAATTACCAGACTTTGCATAAAATATGGTTCTGATTAAGAAACATCTGACTTAACAAAAGCAAAGTCAAAGTTAATATGTGCACAGTTTTGTATTAGCCTGACTTTAATTTTGAGTTAGAACTCTAATGACTACAGTAAATTTGCTCATTTATGAAACATATAGGAAATGCAATACAGAGAAGAGATTAGGGGCAAGAAAAACAACTTTTTTGCTGCAATCGAGACGAGCCATGCTGCTGCCCAATCCTCTGAACTGCTCCCTCTAGGATCTCTCAGAAACAGGACATGGATTTTTCAAGGATACATAAACTTCCACATCACAGGGAAAAAAAAATCAGGATACAAAGAGAGATTTGAGTGATTTCTTGGGCAGAATAATGTTTTAGTAGGGACTGAATGTGTGAAATTGGGCCTTGCTGCTCGTCTGAAGTTACCAAAGAGAGAAGGCAAGTGGGGGAATCAAAGAGTGAGCCACAACCAGCCCAGAGAGGGCAAAAAAGGACTGTGAGTCCTTTTTTGGGCACCCAAAGATTGGCCAGAGAGCGAGATCTCATCCTGCAGGAGCACAGGGCAGCAGCCAGAGATCCCCAAATGCAGGATGAGTGGGAAAAGCTTTGCTGGGGGCATGCCTGGGAAGAGAACAGGGCGATGTGGTCACTGGCTCTCAGTGCCAGCAAGCAGCTGTCAGAATCTGTGGTATTGATGATTCTGAGATTGTAGAAAGTCTCTGTCTGTCAGCCCCATTGCCAAAGAAGAAGCCATAATTCGTCTGTGCTGTTTCAAGGTTGTTTATTCTGTTTATCTCTAACATGTTCTGCTGCCCTGCCGCAGCTCTGTCCTGCAGGGCAGCGTGTGGGGCTCTGCCCTCAGTGGGATGGTACAAACATTAAATACCAGAAACTACCTGTGCTGGATTTACAATAACGTGCCAATATCTGTCACCTACGTTGGACAGTGTGTCCCCAGCCTAAACCAACAGAAAAATGCCAACACCACAGTGAAACATGGAGGGCATGAAGAAGGAGAAAAAGGACAAGACACACCCAATTTCCTCCATCTTGTCCCCTTTGGACCCCTAATCTAGAATCCTAAAATTTTACTTTTGCACCCATGCCACACTTAATCATTGCTCATATCAAACATTCAGAGCTTGTAATTCATCCTGTAAGATTGAAAACTCTTTTCCATGGCCAGAGATCACAGACATTGTCTCTGGGAGCTCTGTCCGGGGGGGTTCCTGACCCCTGCCAGGGTCCCAGACCTGCCAGGGCAGCCAGAGGGAAGCCCTGGATTCCCACAAGCAGCACGGTCCCTTTTCTGGTCCCTTCAGTGCCATCCTCCCCTGCATGGCTCGGTGGCTGCCCTGCCATGTGCAACCCCAGCATCTGCTGCTGCCCAGACAGAACTCCCCCAGGCTCACCAAAGTCACAGTCTAAAATAAAAGGCTGGGGTTTTTTTTCCAAAATATAAATCATGTCAATATTACTCCTTTTTTCTGACAGGACACAGACACCCTCCATTAACCATTTTATCCCTTCCAGTGGGATTGTCCCATGCTGGGGTGGCCAGGATGGGATGGGAGCAGGGGATGGGACCTGTGCTGGCAGCTGTGTGCCTGCTCTGGATGTCCCTTAGGACTCCAGGCAGGGGATGGCCACTTTGTTTTCCAGCCAGGTTTTTATTTGCAGGCGGGAGGGAATGTTTGATCTCGGTGATGGGAAAAGCTGCTGCTGCTGGATACCTCTGGAAACCGCTGCTTTGGCGGTGGCTTTGAAGGTGGAAGGGAGGGCACAACAGCCCGGGCACGGAGCTCAGGTTATCTAAATAGCCCATCAATCACTGCCACCCTCCAGTGGGGACCACGAAAGCCATTCCAAATGCACAAACAGCGGTACTTTGTGGGATCGCAGTAAATTTTATTATAATTTCCTTCCACTTGATAAGCACTTCCATGGGACAGAAGTGGCAGAGCCGCTCCCTTCCCTTCCCATCCACCACCCCAGGGACACCCTGGAGGGCTCCAGCCCCTTCACCACCAGCTGCAAGCCTTGAAAAGGAGTTGCTTTGGTTTTTGTTTTGTTTTGTTCCCTTTGTCTGGATGGAGCCTCTCATCCCCACTGGCTGACCCGAGTTTGCATCTTGCACACCTGCTGTTTAAATGTCCCATAAAGGGTCAGGTGAAGCCTAACATCCCCACACCACAGAATAAAGCAATAATAAACCCTCCTTGCAGGAAAGACATTGAGAAAGACCATAACTGCTCGTGTTTGGGGTTTGGAAGGCAACGAGAACCACTGCTGGTGCTCTCATTGCTTTGCCCTGCTCTCTTGAGGATTTGCTTGTTCTCCAAATATTTACAGAGAAACGTGTTTGTGGATGGGGATGCTGCTTTTTCTCCTTAGTCTTGTGCTGTTCTGTTCGAATGGGAGTGGATGTTGCTGCCACGGTGTGTGGCAACAGTAAGCCCAGAGCGGGAATGGGATAAATGGTCACGGGTCTGCAGTGCTGGTGCTTGGCTTTTCTCACAGCAGGGATGTGATTTTGTGTTGCTTTTCCATCACTTTTGTCAAGTGGTTTATGTGCTGGTGGAAGGAGGGTGGGAATGCTTGCCCTGCTCCCCAGTTTGTGGTGCTGGTCTGAACAGGCTGCAGTTTGTGGGGTGATTTACTCATAGGGTGATTTAGAGTCTAGATCAAAAAATCCTAGAATGGTTTCAGTCAGAACAGACCCTAAAGATGATCTTGTTCCAAGCCCCCTCCTGTGGTCAGAGACACCTGAAAGTGTAAGGTGCCAAAATGATCTGCCAAACCATGGATGGGTTGTGTGATCAAGCTCTCTGCTTTGGTTTGCCCTTTTTTTTCCTGACATTATTTATAAATCATGATGGGTTTGTTTTCTAGGTTTTTGTGCACCACATGAGGGATGGGAGCAAGGTGCAAGTCACACAACAGGAGAAAGCAGCTGCTGAGAAAAGCTGAGCCAGATTTGGTTTCTCTGTAGAGACCTAAACCAAGAAATTTGGTTTTGCCACTGGAAAAGGCACTTGTATACATAGTGGGGGATGTTTTTGCTTTTGGGACAGCTGAGGGAAACCACAGGCCAGATTTGAGCTAAGTCAGATGGCCCAGAGGCTGCTGAGGTTTGAGATGACCCTGAGCAGGCATCCAGGACAGATACCACTTAGCACAGAGCAGCCTATGAAGGAACATTTCCCCTCCTTTTTGAGCAAGTTTCTTGCTGTGGTGTGTGCAGATGTCCAACCCTGGCTGGCACGGGGCCATGGGGATGCATTGCAATAAACCTGGATTTTATATGAAGGGAAAAAACCTCTGGAGGAACAAAGCTTTGAACCTTTCAGTTTGTAATGGTGCAAGGCTGGCAGGGAAAGCTGTGAATGAAAACTTGTGGGACCCGGGGTGAACCAGTTAATCTAGATGGGTTTCCTTATTTTTCTTTCCTCGTAGGCATTGAGTGTAGGTTGAATTTTATCCTGACAGCCAAATGCTGGGCTGCCTGTGAGCAGCTCCTGCGTGCCCACACTTCTGAGCTCTGGAAATCTGAGCTGGCAATGGAAAAACTGCAGAGTAGCAAAGCATTTTTGCTATTCTTAGAGCAAATCCACTGTCCACTCTCATATTTATCAACAAAAGGGAGGATTTCAGCGTGTTGTGACTGATGTTTTCCAAACTGAGCTTCCCAAGAATCCTGCTTTATTTTTCTTTTCCTTTTCTTTTTCTCTTTTTACTTTTTTTCCCTCCCCCAGACTGATTAAGTGTGAAACAAATTTGGAATAAAAAAATCTTTCCATCCCAACCTCAGAGATCTTATATATCAAAGAAACACGGGTGGAATAGCAAGAGAGGGGGTTGGGAGAATGGTGAAAAGGTCAGGAAAATGGCAAATAGACCTGTGGGATGCACACCTGGGATAAGGGACATAAAAAGGGAAATAAAAAGTAGAGAAGAAGTAGGACCTACCTGGAGGTGCAAATTTAGGGTAGAATCCCCCCATTTACAACCAGAAGAAAATATAGGGGATGATCATGGAGTCAGAGAATGGTTTGTGTTGGAAGGGACCTTAAAGATCACCTTGTTCCAACCTCCCTGGCACAGGCAACACCTTCCACGAGATCAGGTTTTATGGGATTTCTTCCTGTTGCCTCCTTATAAACAGAGTTATGGAAGCTCAGACTAAAAATATTTGGCAAGAGAGATTTTTATCACAGTCCAAGACATAAATACATTTCAGGGAAAAGAGGAACATTGCTTTTCTTTTTTTTAAAGTAATAATTTCCCATAAAATATGGGGAATTTTCAGTAAATTTTCTAAATGCTTCTATGAAAGCTTCAAAAATTTTTGTGGGTTTTTATCCTCCCATCCTAATCTTCACCCAACTCAAGAGGCATCAGCATTTTTGATAGATCTCCTACTCAAGTATGTTTGCAGGATGTCAACCCACAAAGAACTATTAGAAAGAAAAATTCCTTGGACAGTTTTAGGCATGGAATTACTCAAAAACCCACCGCAAAATATTGAAAAATCTGCTGAAATTTGTGAAAAAAAAAAAAAAATAAAAAGAGTCTGCAAGCCAAAAAGATTTGTATCATAACACATTCTGACACATAACAAAGAAAATCAATTTAAAAAGTCACTGGATCCATTTTCTGCACATCCACATGGAAATTCATCTCTTCTTTTGGGATTTGTTTTTGTTCTCCTTGTTCTGCTGTGGGTCTCAGGGGCTTTTGTCACCATGGCCAGGGGACAATATCTTGTCCAAGGACGTGGCCTCTGGCATGTGCCACCTCGCCTGCAGCTCCCACCTGGCCATGGGGATGGGCAGGAAAAGATCAGGGTGTTTTCCTGGCAGGGATGGGGTTGGAAAGCCTCTGTGTGTGAGGAATGCACGACCTGCCCCCAACTCTCAGCCAATACACCCCCCACACTTTGGGGTTTAAAATGAAAACTCTTCACCTTTTCCTTATCGCGGGCTTTGGGTAGACACTCTTTTATATTGCACTGCATCATTTATATCAAAACCAGAGCAGACAAAATTCTCCTTGGCCCATTCTTTTTTTCTCTTTTATGACTCTGTGTGAATTTCAAAGCATTTCAGGATTAGGCAGGGGTAAGAGGAAAAGGTACTTGCAGCCTTCATCTAAAACGGATTAATTTCTGTCACCAAAGTGCGTTAAAAATAGAAATAAATAAAACACAAACTAGATCCAGGCAAGACATATGGATGTGATGGTTGAACTTTGGATGATGCTGACCATGCTGAGCCATTGTGATGTATTCTGAGTGTGTGAAATACACACGATACTGGATAAAATGTGATTTTCACACAAATGCGATTTTTGTATATTTACTTGGAACTCGTGAAACATTAAAGTGTCCTTTTCTAAGACAAAATACTCAAGTATCCAGTCAAGTCTTCATATAGCCCTGTATTTAGTGGACATTCTGATTATCTGCTCTGCAAAGTTGCCTTGTGCAGGACAAACAGGGGAGGAAAAGAAATGGAAACCCTTGCAAGGGCTGCACATCTCTATTTCTTTGGATTAGTATTCCTAACTGGAAGCATCTGAGTTTTGTGTGTCTTTAACTGAACCAGGGGCTTTAGAATCATAGAATATTTCAAGTTAGATGGGACTCATAAGGATTGTCAAGCCCAACCCCATCAAGCTCAGCAGGAGAAACCATTGTCCTTGAGCCATTGGAAAACCACCAGGAAAACTGATTTAGTCAGTGTCACAGCCTGTCTGAGCTGCAGCCATCAGTGTTTGTGTCAGAAAATTCTGGAAAGCAATTCCCAATATGTATTTTACCATTGAAATGCCAAAAAGATTTGGAAAAATCAAAAGGGGGAAAAATGAATTTAACTTGAATTGTATTTTACCCAAATCTCTGAAATCTGAGTAGTGACTCAAACCCCAGGTAGTGCCAATCAAGAATGAGCAGAGAGCAACCACGCTAATGAGCCATGATAATTAACCATGCTAAGTTATGTCTCTGCCAACACAGCCACCTTTTTTGTTCGGCAGTAGCTCCAGCTCAGCAGCTCTTCCAGGAGGCCACCAAGGCTGGGTCTGCCTGGGACACAGCACAGAATTCCAGGCAAGGCTGTTGCTCCTCCTTTTTCTGCCCCAGAGGCTGCTCATGCCTGCTCACAATTTTGCTGGGATATTCAGACACTGTTCTTGTGCCTTTCCACACTGTTGAGTGTTATCTCTTGTGATTTTTATTTTTTTTTAATTTTATGATTGTGGCAGCATGTTCTGCAAGGCATTCTGGAGCACTGACTCCTTTCTTCAGCGCCTTTGGAGCGATGTCTGGAGATGGCACCTTGGTAAATGAGCACCATGTGCAGCGTGAGGCTCAGGTGTGAGGGGGGAGCCTTGGTTTTGGAAAGCCCTGGCACAGCCTGGTCTGTTTGGACAGACCCAGCGGTTTGGACACTCCGACATCCATATGCAATGATTTTTCTTGATTCACAATGTTGAAACTAAAAACCACTTGGCTTTAAACCTTAAGCCTCTGCCTGCATTCCCCTGAGAACGAGCGTTTCTGGCAGACTCTAAGTTCTTAAATATCACTTCTCCAATTACATTCTCACAGGTTAGTATTTATGCAGGCCTGGCTTTTCCAATCCACGGAGCTGGTACTGGGCTGAGGCTTAATGCATTACAGGTGGCTGGTGGTGCTTTGGGCTCTCTGGCCAAACTGGTTCCAGATGGCCACACAGTATGAGTAATAACATCAGCTCATTAAGTTGCAAGGTTTCAACTACAATCACAGAATTATCAATGAAATAAAAGCTAACGGCGTATCAGCTGCACTCTAAGCCATAAATAGGATTTACAGCGAAACAAAAACCCTTTTTGAACCCAGATCTCTCATCGTTTCAATGCTGTGTGTCCACAGAATGGGTTTATTCACTAGCAAAAAAGCAAAAAATAAATCTGCCCCACCCTCTCCGAAACATATTCCTGAAGGCTACTGCACTGCTGCCCTGAGAGCTTCTGATTTTGGAAAAGCTTTGGATTAGGGTCACTGGGAATGCAAAGCAGCATTTATCTGTGATGCCTTGGAACACAAGTGGAATGAGCCTAATTCTCAGGTCGGAGATAAGCATCAGGAAGCCTCATTACCCCGAGTTTAATCAGGGTTGCAAATGTTTTCCTTTGTGCAAATCTCTGTCTGTCTGTGTTGTGAACAGAGCCCTGGCTCCTGCAGGGTGTGCAGGTGGCTCCTGCTACCTTATAGCCTGTGGCAGCAGTGGGTTTGTTGGTCTGGATGTCTTCTCTGTTCAGAATCACCGTGGGGAAACATTTCCAGAGCTGCCAGGATGCTGGGGTGCTCGAGATCCCTGATCTTGGCTATCAAAGGGGGGATTTCGCATTAGGAAAAATGTAAAAATAATAGAAAAATATACATCGATTATGTAATGCCTCTTTGAAATTTCATAGTCCTGGGGCCAAGCAGGAGGTGCCAGTACACAAATACAGCAGCTGAAGTAATCCTTCTGTAAATTCTTCTGGCTTCTCTGACTTTTGGTTGACTTGATAAAACCCCTGTCACCCATCCCAGACACTTCAGAGCCTGCTCAGCCTCATTGAAGGGAATTACAGGGAGGGTTCACACTCCCTCTTGCCCTCTCTGCCATTCTGCTAAATCTTACCTCTCTGCCAGGAAATTGGGACTTCATTACTACTAAAAACCTAAATGACTTCAAGAAGAACGAAAACCCAAAACCAAATTAACATTAAATATGGTGTCACATGGTTTGGAGAAAGGTACAAATGATGCCAGAATTCTAAATAGGGAATGATTCCAGCCAAACCAGAAGGTGTTCTGTGTTCCTCCATAGCAGGCATGCAGCAAACCAGTGTGTTGGAAGCAGGAAGGGATCTTGCTGGGTACAGGAGAAAAGCCTTGTGAAGTCTGAGGGGAAAATGTGTTCCACAGGTTTGTGGGAAGCCTGAAGAAGCTTTGGTTTGGTCCCAGAGGTCCTGGTTCTGTTTTAAGCATTGATTTAATCCCCTGAGTCAGGCTGACAACAAGTGCAACAATCTGCTTTGTTATTCTCCATGTGAATAACAGTCAGAATCACTCCCTTGATAATTAGAGATGTTTTCCTTCGATTTATCCTACCTGCTCAGCCTCCCCAGCTGCACTTCTGTCACAAGTGCAAGAAAAAGTCCATTGACTTCTTCTCCTGTTTCCAGCAGCAGCAGCAGCAGCAGCATTGTGTACGAGTCAGTTCGAGCATTGTGGTGTTAGGGAGGGTGAGCACATCTAGCGACCTCCTATTAAGGATTTAATTATCAACAGAACTGATCCTGTAGGTAGTTCTCTCTGCATCCTGCAATTCTGGTGCAGATGTGCAGTGTCACTGCTTCCAGATGTTGACGGCCCTTTCAGAGCACTGGGCACCAGCCCAAGCAGGGATTTGGTTTCGAGGAATTCTGGCACCGGCTGCATTTCCAGAGATGCACACTGAGGAAATTATTGTGTGCGAGTGTGATGCAGAGACATCACTGCAGGCTGAGCTTAAGTCCCTGGGCAGGCACAGTATTGATCAAAAGTCAGGACTGTGAGCAAGCGTGGACAAAGTAATGTGGTGACATAGTGGGGTGGGTTTTCTCTGTCTCAGGCTGCTCTTATCCTTTGTGTTTTTTGAATTATAGGCCTCCAACCCCCCTGTCCCACAAGGAGCAGGTTTTCAGCAAGGTTCCTGGTGTTACTGTGAGTTTTGAGGATGGTACTTGCACCTTCTTCTTTAAACACACATTATTTGGGCAGTGCAATGATGGTGTCTCAGCAGGGTCATCCTGCCTGGATTTGGACCTGTGTTCCCAGGATTGGTGGAGAGAGTGGAGTGCCAATGTGGACCCCCAGCCCTGGTGCTTCCATGGGGGCTTGGGTGATGGATGTGCTGAGCTGGGACTTGCCTGGCACCAGCCAGTGTTAAACCGGACACAAACTCAAATCCAGGCAGGGCTTGTAGCAGGAACCTCCATCCTGGTTTTTGGGCTGTTTCTGGGGGGTGTTGAGGGTAGGATGTGCCCTAACAGAGGAGTAAGAAGCTCTGAATGCAGCTCACCTCCTGACCCAAGGGTTTGCTGTCCACATCTCTGGGAGAGCAGAATCATCCAGCATTTTGGGGCAGAGATTGCTACCCCACCAGTGCAAACCACGGGGTCCTTAGGAGACGTGCTGCAGGGTCAGCATCCCAATTTGGCTCTTTGCTCTGCAGAACCAAGGGTTTGTGGGTCCAAGTGGGTGCTGTCCAGCCCGGTATCTTCTTGCTGTAAATGCTGGGCACAAGAGCTGGGTCCTGGCAGTGGCTGTCAGCGCTGGGAGCAAAGCTGACATGCCAAGCAGTGATGCTGAAGAGAGCCTTGTGTGCAAAGTGAGGAATGCCAGACCTACCCGCTGTCTCCAGGGCCGTCTCCCCAGCCAGGCTCTGGATCTTATTTGGATGCAGAGAGATTTATAAGGCATTCTCTTAATTAGGGGCCCCTGTTTTGACTGAGAGAGGATGGGGAATGAGGAGACCTAACAGGGGCGAGGGTAAACAGTGGCCTGAAAGGGAAGGCTGGAGAGACCTGTGGCGTGTGCTGTAAAGAAGTGGGGGCAATAAAACACACCAATAAAAATGATGTGTACGTCTGTAGCCTCATCTAGGAAAAGGGAACAACAGCTTGTCGCTTCTCAGGGCAAACAAAAGAAACCCCTCCATATGTAAGCAATTATTGGAAACACATGGGAGAGGTGGACAGGGCAGGCAAATCCAAAAGCCATGTGATATTGCACAGAAGAGTGAGGCTCATGTGGAGCCTGGGAGCTCATATATTTCACAACCCACAATGTACAGGGAGTTTGGCCTCCCCCAAAAGCTGCAACTGGGAAGGCTCCTCTTACTTTGGCCTCGAGGCCTACAGATGGCTAAAGCTTGGGAAGAAGTGCTGGGATGAAGCAGCTGGCATGCTGCTGGGGAGAACTGGAGCTCTGCTTGGCTTTGTTGTGCCCTTTATTGAATGTGGAGCTGGTCAGTGGCACAGCAGCACTTTGCTGTAGAGCAGCATGGCTGTGCTAACTGTGCCAGCTCAGCTAACTGTGTTTTCATTTGGTTCCAAGGGTGGACTTTTGATTATCACCTTTAAATTTTCCATCAGTGTAGCGGTAGGAGGATTTTCACTGCAGGGATGGGAGTCTCAGAAACTTTGCAACCAGACTTCCATGCTTACATGAAGAGCAAACAGCATCAGGGTTAATGGTTGGACATGATGCTCTTGGAGATCTTTTAAAGTCCCAATGATTCTATGGTTCCACAAGGACCGTGGTGTGATCTGGATGTTCCTGAGCTGCTTTTACACTCCCTGGCTATGTACTGCTGATTTGAAAGGCACAGCAGGCTGGAACCCAAGGTGTTATCCAGCTCCTGTGCAGAGCTGGAATGTCTTTGACCACACAATGCTCTGAAGTTACAGAGAGATTCTCTTTGATGAGACCCAGCCCTGTGGAGTGCCAGATCATCTCCGTCGAGAACATTTGGTCTTGGCAACTGATCTGAACCTCTTTAATGAGCTGCTTCATGTCCACTTGCAAAGAACATGCTGTGAACTCCATGCATGTTGTCAGCTCAGTGTCTCCACTGCTCCAATGTCAGTCAGGCACTTTTCTTGTACGTTCCAAAGCTCCAATCTGCCTAAAAGTGTCCCCAGTCAGACTAAATACTCAGATTGCTGCTTCCAAATGCCTCATGTCACAAGTTCAGGGATGCTTTCCCCAGGTTATGTGGAGAAGCACCTTGCAGAAGACAAAATTATTCCTTTTGGCTTTCCCAGTTTAGTCCAGGCTGCGATCCCTACGGATCATAGCATTGACTTTGTTTCCCCAGAAGTAATCAGACAACTTTCTGCCCTTTAGTCTTAAGAGTAGGAGCAAAGATTGGGAGAAACGGAGTTTTAAAATTGGAAATACCCTCCTTGTGCCAGTTTGTTGTCGAGTCCTATAAAGCTCTGAGCTGCTGTAGATGCTTTGTGTCTACTGTAATACAAGTGCTGTGCTTGCATTAGCCTTGCAGTCTGAGATTGGACTGGGAAAAATGAGCTTCCTAAATGGGGCTTTAAGCCTTGTGTGAAGGCTGCTTCATTTCTAATGGACAACTTCAGGTTTCTTCATGTTGGATTGTGAAAGGAGCTGCTCTGGCTGTGAAATGCATCACTCCTGTGTGTGCTGTGAGCTACAGAAAGTGATCCTGCCTCGTAAGAAACAACAGAGAGGAAAGGAAGTTCCCTTAACTCCTGAATATGCCACGCTCATGAATGTTAACATGATTGTGGGGTTGTTTTTCCACTGAGCAAGCAGATGTTTTAGTGCTCTGAGGATCACCTTTGCTGCAAAGGGTGGTGCTTACACCTCTGAGGGCAATGGTATGTTCAGGCTCAGTAAACATGTTCTGCTCCATCTCACTGAGCACTGAAAGCATCAACTGCTCTTGGGTTTCATCGAGAAGGGCCAGCTTTGCCAATATAAAGAGGAACTTGTTCAGGGGCTGCTTTCATCTCTGTGCATTATCAGAGCTACTAAAATAAGGAAAGAGCCCTTTAAGCCTCATTGGACAGTGACGCTAAAAATACCCCCACCAGCTCTCTCAATCCCAAGCCCCAAAGAACTGAAAAACAAAAGCCAGCCCCAAACCCTAAGCCCCAGAAAACCCTGTGGTATCCATCACTGCCATGTCTAATCACAGTTAGAAACCCAAATGAAGTCTGCAGCCTGTCAGCTTCGCAGACAGATTTGGTGGTGATATGAGCAAAGCCAACTTTTAAAAATGACTGAATTCTCATTATAAAGATACACGATCCTCCTTCTCATTGAGAACAGTTGGGCTTTGCTTCCAGTGGAGAGCCAAACCATTTATTTTATAGCTCCATTGTATGGTGCACAGGGAATTGTTCCTGCAGATAGAGGTTTCTAGCATGCATTCCCTATGCACTTTGTTCCACATGCACTGTGCCCTTTGCACATGCTGAGGGCTCTCACATGAATTACACTTTGCCTGATTTGGTTGGATGGGTTTCCTACATTTGTGTCCTATAAATTGGCATGGCGGTGTATTTATTTTGGTAATCAACCAGTTCTTTGTAAATCTGTGAGCTTAATCCTCCAAGAGAGGGAAATAAAAGGCTCAGCCTTTTTTTTTCCCCTAACAATGAAGATAAATACCTTTATTTTCATAACTTTTGGACATCTTTTTTTCATGGCATCTAGCCAAATCATGAGGTCCTTGCTCAGGCAAGAACACACAGATGTCATTAAGTTCTTCACCAGGCTTGTTGGGGCATGGAAAAACTCTTAAGAGGAAAATGGTCTCATGGTTTTGCCATTGAGCAAGAATTCACTTCAACTGGGCTAAGCTTTTGCTTCTGCCATATATTTCCAGTGTGACCTTGTTTGACCCTCTCTCTCTACATCTGCTCCCCCAAAATCTCCTGCTGTTGAGCGTATAAATCTCCTTGGTTCAGCAGCCCTCTCGCTGTGGGTCGGTTCGTGCAGGAATTTTGGCCGTGGGGCGTCGCAGAGGCAGTGCAGACCCCAGAGCAGCAGCTGGTTTTTGGCTCTGCCTGAGATCTGGGACTGCCTCCCTCCTGCTCCAAGGTGATGGGATGTGAGCCAGGAGCCACCAGAGCTTTTTAATGTCCAGCTGTGCCCAAAATAAGAGACATCAGCTCTCACCTTGTTAGCACAGGAGCTGCAGCAGTCAGACGTGGTGGTTGTGGTGCTCCTTGCACTGAAGGTGACAGCCCAAGGAGCAAGGATGGCTGTTGTGGGACCTGCCCTCCTTTTCTGGCAGCCCATCCCTTCCCAGGAACTCCAACATCATCCTTCATCTGCTGATCATTAGTGTTTCAGTCACCTCTTGGTCAGACCGGCTGTGCAAGCATCCAGGTTTCACTCCTGTCTGGAGGTGCTGGAAAGATCTCCCTGCAGGATTTGAAATAATACTGGGAAAGCAGGCATGAGGGCTGAGTGAGCGACACCATGGCTGAGCATGAAGGAGCAGGGTGGTGGGGTAAGGAGTGCTCCCTGCAATGAGTGACACTCCGGGGGGAGCTGGCACTGGGAGGCACAGGCTTGGCTCAGGGGGCTCATCTCAAAAGGGTGGTACAGAATTCACAGAATTCACAGAATTCACAGAATTCACAGAATTAATAAGTTGGAAGAGATCTTCAAGATCATTGAGCCCAACCCATGCTCTAACACAACTAAACCTTGGCACCAAGTGCCACATCCAATTTTTTTTAAACACATTCAGGGATGGTGATTCCACCACCTCCCCGGGCAGGCCATTCCATAACTTTATCACTATTTCAGTGAAAAACTTTTTCCTAATATCCAACCTATATTCCCCTTGAGAAATATAGCAGCTTGAGACTGTGTCCCCTTGTTCTGTCAGTGCTGCCAGGAGAAAGAGACCAATCCCATCTGACCACAGCCACCTTTCAGGAGTTGTAGAGAGTGATAAGGTCACTCCTGAGTCTCCTTTTCTCCAGACTAAACAACCCCAGCTCCCTCAGTTGCTCCTCAGAGGGCTTGTATTCCAAGCCCCTCACCAGCCTTGTTGCCACAAGGTACAACACATCAGGCCCACTCTTGACATGGTGCTGATAAGGATCTCCATGTGCTTCCTCCTGCCCTCCATCTTCTGGAAGGCAAAACTTCCAGAAGGGCTGTGGCCAGCAGGAGGGTGGGGAACAGTGCAGCCCTGCTCTGCTGCAAAGGAAAATGTGCTGGATTGCTGCCTGGCAGAGCTCCCCCAGCCCATGCACACAACCACGGGTGTTATTCTAACACGCCTACACTGAGAATGTGAGCTGCAAACTCGTACTTGGGGAAGAGTCTCCTTGGGCCTGTCAAGGGTTTGTTCAGCTGTGTGCTCCAAAGAACGGGACCAGGAGGATAAAATCCAGAATCTGGGTGCACAAGAGTCCTTCCCTTGGCCTTGGTGGCTCTGATAAGAGAGCTGTGGGATTACTGCATGACAAGCACACTCCGGCCTTTTCAGTCCTTCCTTCTCCCTGGACTGGCTGAAGGTGTTCATCAGGCCCAAAGGCCTCCCTGACCTCCTATGGTTTCACTGGATAAGTGGAAAAAAACAACTCCTTGAAGACATGAACTATGGCCACCATCCCCTTGGTTGTAGCACAGGTGCTCATTTTTTGGGGGGGAAGCAAAATTCACATCCCAGTAAACCCCATCTATTTCTCTGTCTCTTTACAATAACTACTTCTTCTAAAATACATTTTTGTGATTTTTTTTTTTAAATAAGGAAAAGAGCAAAACTGGGGAAAGGATGTTTATCGAAAGCAGAGATTTCCTAAGTTACTCTGTTTCCATAGTAAAAAAACTTCTTTTACAATAAGTAATGATAATGGTCCATTTTGGGGTTTTTTCATACCAGCCTTTACAGTGAAAGCAATATGTTGGCAATAAATCTTCAAGTTGGTTAATTCCTATGAAATTCTGCCAGGAGAATCAAATGATTTTACTACCCCATGTCAAGTTAATGGTTGGGTGTCAACTTGTGTCACTTCCTGCTTGAAAAATGACTATGACATTAAGAGGATTTTATTTATGCTTTCCTGCCTGGTGATCAAAAATAGCAAAATGCTACAGTAAGGGTGGGGAGAAATCAATTTCATAAACAGCATTACCACCACATCTCTTTGGAGTAAGCCCAAGGTGATGCCCACACAGCAGGACATGGGTGCCCTCCCTGGATGTTTGACTCTGTTTTCCATTTTATGACTGGTTGCCATGGGAAGATAATTAGGATTCAAGGCCCTAAAATCAGCTCTGGTCCTTCTTCTGTTGATTGCTTGAGTTGATGAGAGGGGTGGGATGTGCCTCTTTTGTAATAATTTGTCTGAAATTCTTCTTTCTAACCCGTATTTAGATATGGCAAAGACCAGAAAGAAAAGACCAGGCTGTCTTCTGGCTGCTGCCTGGATTAAATTCCCAAAGATTGAAAGAATAACTTGTGTAGTCTCATGCTACTGGTCTCATATGTGTCCATTTCTAAGAAAGTGCTTGGTCTTGGTGCCCAGGAAGTTTGCAGCACCTTGATATGGGATGCCAACTGTAATCTATTAGTTTATCTGATTAGTAGTTGCTAATAAATTGGTTTTTAGTGGCTAATTGTTTTATGGTGACACCTGCAATGTACAGAGACCATGCAGGGGTGCATGATCAGCTGCAGGCCAGCCTGGAAGCAGTTGACAGCCTTTGGTCCAAGTTTTGGAACAAAACACAAAGAAACTCCATATTACGGTTTGGGTAGAACAGAATGAGCAAAAAATGAAGAAACTGCTCTGTCCTGTGATTTGTGGTGCTGCAATGTCCTTGTGAGAAACCCTCCATCAATAACTGGTGACCTTTTCTGCAAAGGGACAAAGAACTGGGTAAGACTGTCCCACTGGGAGATTTATTTGCTCAGAAGGCAGCGATCCTCGACAGGCCCATGGGCAGCTGGAGAGAGGGGCCTGGATGGATTCACCTCCCTGCTTTCCCCATCCAGCAGATGGAGAGAGCAGCTGCCAAGCTCACCACACCTCTGCAATAACAATCAGGGATCAGCTCACCTCTGGCCCTCAATCAGTGTGTGGAGAAACTCTTCTGGTGCCAGCTGCCCCACGTTCAAGGCTATCCTTTGGCTGGAATCTCCAGGGATTTGGCTTTCAGAGCACTGGTGAGGTACAGCCCCAAAGGCCAGGTGAGGACATTGGGATGGGCAGCGTGAAAGACAATCCTCCTTCTGAGTCAGCTCTCAGCTCCTCCAGCACTGCCAGGACTGCTCCTCTTGCTGCCCTGGCTATAGCTGTTCTCCCTGAGCCCAAATATTTCCACTGTATATTTTGGGAAGAACTGGAACGTTCCACTCAGTCTTCCAAAATCTGAGTATCATTCTTTATGGCCCTCCCTAACACCTAAGAGTCAGTTCTGGACACGCTGCATATTATTTTTATCCATCCTAAGTTGCTGTAGTATACCCAGTTTTCAGTGTTGTGTCCACCCCTAGTGAGATGTCCCAAGAGATGTAACAGGGATGGTCCTTACCCTTGTAGTCTGTCCTGTCTCAGGATCAGCTGGGCCTGAATCCAAAGGGAAACAGCCTTTTTTTTTATCTGGGGAGCAGGACTGGAACACATTGCCTGCCCTCACAGTCAGACCCATTCCCTCTCCTCCCTGTTTGGGTAGGACAGCACAGCCTTTCTGTTCTTTCCTCCACTCCATCTCTTGGTTCCCAGGTCAACATCATAGTCCCCAGAGGATTCAAGATGTGATTTCATCACAACTACAGGCCATGAGTCCTGAGAGGTAACTGTGCTCTGCTTGCATAATCCCATCCACAGAGCCAGAAAGAGAAGAAGGAATAAACAGGGAGGATGTGGTGACTTTATGTGCAGAATGGTCTAATCCATACACCAAACATCTTCCATGCTTCTTTTGTAAAGATCTAGGCTCAAAACTGGAGAGATTTTCGACATGCAAGACCCCTATGGTTTAACCCCAGCTGGCACCTAAACCCCACACAGCTCCTCATCTACTCCCCATGGTGGGATGGGGAAGAGAAACAGAAAGGGGAGAACTCATGGGCTAAAATAAAGATAGTTTAATAGGTAAAGCAAAAGTTATGTGTGGAAGCAAACCAAACCAAGGAATTCATTCCTATGGGCAAGAAAGTGTTCAGGAATTCCCAGGGGAAAAGAGCTTCATTATATGTAACAGTGACTTGGGATGACAAATAGCAATCATTCCAAATATTCAGTCTTCTGTCTTCAGCAGAAATCAACAACACAGCCCCACACCAGCTACCATGAATAAAATTAACTCTACCCCAGCCAAAACCAGCACAACACTTCTTGCAAACTGTGAATCAATCATTCAGCCAAGGAACCTTTGCCACGTCAAGAATTTCCTGTAGCTTGTTTTGATTTACTTCACGAACCTCACCAGCCCAGATGTTCCAAGATGCACGAGACTTTGAGCCAAGGAGTAACCAACTTCCAACAAGTGGCCATGAGGTGCTAATATCCCTTTACCACAGGGCTGGCATCATGGACCAAGCTCACAGCTGCAGGGTATGGACATCTGAAAGGACATAAGAAAAATAAACCGTTCTGACACATGGCCTCAGGGCTGACATTTTCTTAAAGAATATTTAGATTTTAATAGTGTTCCCTCTGATAAAGAAATTATTTTGGCTCTTCTTGAAAAGAGACTCCTCACCTATTGCTTTATCTTCCTACACAAGGGTTTATTTTGTCACCAGGCTAAATAAAGTCATGTAGTGAGAACCCTTTGGCACCTGCTTGCATTTGGGAAGAAAATGTTTCTGACCACTCTCTTTCCCTGTGTGCAGTCAGTTTATAGAGCCAAAGCTACCCCTAGGGCTCACTTCTCCTACTTGCTCTTGGAGCAATCTCTTTCCAAGCCAGCAAGTATCAGGATGGTTGGAGGGAGTGGAGCCTAACCAACCATTCCTGGCAATATTCCCCAAAAATCAAAGTGCGACAAAGCGTTCAGAGGATGCTTGATTATGTTACAAGGTGTGAGGAACTTGGAACCATAATATTGAGACTGCTATAGAGAAGATTATTGTGCCTCAAATTTTCCAGTGTGGTGAGCTTATAAAAAGGTAAGCTTTTTATTTTATAATGTTTTTATATTATAATTATATTTTAACTCTCACATTTAAATATATAAAAAGCTGTAATGTTCTATAACCTTGCTGAACTGGAAAATCTGAGGCATGCACATTTGGTGATGATGACAGTTTGATGCATGGATTTTTTAGGGTTGGTCAAATGCCCTTGTCAAAATTCCATAAATGCATCTCACCCATATGTAGGTTTTTTCATTCAGTCCCATCAAAATCATATTCAAGACCTTAAAATAGAGTTTAACTTATTCACAGAGGTTGTGTTGGTCTTACTGAGTTGATTCACCCACGCTAACAGTAATAATAACAGTAATAAATGATTCTTAACAACATCATTGTGCTATTTCTGATTGTTCCCCCTGGGATTCATGCATGTTACAAAGGAAGCTGGAATCGCTCTGCTTTTAAGATAAAAAACACCCAGCTTACTGGGGGGATGTTAATTAGACTTTGGGCATCCATGTTTTAATCTTCTTGCTTTTATCATTTTCCTACATGCGAAACATTTTAAAAAGTGTGGACGCAAATGAGATAAACATCTGCTCCACCTTGGAATCATCCATCCAGCCCATAATTCAGCATGTGGCAGGGTTTCAGTGGTGAATGTGGCTCTGAAAAGGGCAGACAAAAATAGCATCATCTTCCCAGGGAGTCAGGCCAGGCTGCTGGTGGGTGTTAATCAGTGTCTGCTTTCCAGCTCTGCCTGCTCAAGGTGTGGCTCATCTTCACCAAAACTTACTGGCTTGCTTTGAGATGTTCCAAGCTGATTTTCCAGCTCATTTCTCCCATCCAAGTAGGTCTCACTGTGGGGTTTCTCCTGGAGGTGCCAAACAATTCGTGGGTTAATTCTTGTCTCTCTCTGATCCAAGCTTGGTGATGCAGCAAGTGCAAGGGCACACACCAGGCATCAAAATAAGATGCTGAGCTGCACCATGCTAAGAGAGAACCCCTGGATGGTGCCAGTGGAGGAGTTGATGTTCTCTTGTGTCTCCTGGGTTGTGAACCAATTCTCAAGTGTTTTCTGTGCAGCCTTTTCCTAAAGTTAGCTTTAAAGGTACCCCTGAGCACAGGGCTTCTTGGGGTGCTCCAGTGTGCCCAGTTTGTGGCACAGTGGTACTGTGCAGGTGACTGGTGAACAGGAGCAGTGCTGAGGTGACATTTAACCAAAAAATGAGACTGCTTTTCCTGTGCAAGAAGCTCACAGTGGTTCCCTTCTGGATATGAAATCTGAGAGGTACCTGCATTTGGCAAGTGCTTGGAGGAATGGAAAAGCAGCCCCTGTGCCTGGACCAGACTTCTGAAGCTCCAGCACTGGCTGGAGAATCAGGCCAGGTGGGATTTACCCCTTGCTCTTGCCAATGTGTAACCTGGCAGGGCCGATCCTCTTGGATACAAATTCCTCCTCCTCTCCTCTGGTGAAAGCAGGGAGCCTGAGAGCAGCAGCTCTCCCAGCAGCTCTCAAAGGCATCTGCTACCCCAGGGCGACTTGCACTGCCTGCTGTGAAAAGCTGTAAATTACACACCAATAACTGCATGGAAATGGCTGGGCAAATATTTTGAAAGAGGGGAGAAACCTTGTAGAAACCACTGCTTTGTGAGTCACTTATGGGTGGAAAAAGGTGAACCCAAAAGATATCCCTGGCAAAAGATTTGCTGGACATTATTCATCCTTACAGCACTGCTCCCTCTCTTCTTGCCCCCCTTTTCATATCTCCTTTCCCTTTTACTCTTGCTATTCAAAGCCTGATGAAACCATAGTTTCCAAATTGATGGTTTTTTTCCCTTCCAAATTTCTACTGTCAATAAACACTTCAAAGGTAGAGAGAACTCGTATGCTAGAACTTCTAGCCTGGAGCTGACTTTTACAGCTCTGTAATAAACCCCTTTAAAAAAATGTTTATAATGGCCATGGCACTTGACCACTGCAGTGCTTTCTGTCACCCCCATAATATTAAGTGCCAATAAATCACCTGCACTGTCGTGGTGCCCTGTATTTATTTACAAAGCTGTTACAGGAGTACTTTTCAGTTTTATTGACCAAGTGGAACAAAAGCTGAGATTCTTCGTTCTGTGTATTTCTTGGGAATTTTGGGGGGGTTTCCTTTGCACAGGAGAGTAGATAAATGCCACCTAAACCTCCAGCTGGCCTCTGGTACCTGAGGTATGTAATGCTGCTGGTTTTGGATGTGCTTCACAGGGGATCAAGCCCACCTCAGTGAGGGGGTGCAGTGGTCGCTTGGCAGACAAAGACATGTGTATCACCCAACCTGTGCTGGAGCTGAGCCTGCAGCCAAAAATAGTTTAGAAGGGAGGCACCAGCCTGCACTGAGATGTGGGGCATGAGGAAAAGGGCTTTTTTTCTGTTTGTAGGCACTGCTCAGAAGCCTCCCTGCCCCTGCTTATGGCAGAAGGGGATTTCTGGGCTCTGATTTCTTGGCCCGTGTTAGGCTGGGCAGGGCACAGAGCTCAATTATTTCTCTTACCACCCAGTTCTGACCCTGTTTTGGTCTCTCAGGATGTTGCACTGGGGCTTATAAACTCCACCATCCTCCTTTTGCAAAGAACATTTTTTTGATCTTTAGTCTGTTGAGTCTTCCCCACAATTCACTCACTAATAAGCAGAATTATTAAAACCATAAACCCATAAAATAAAACTTCTTCCTCATCCTTATTTCGTGCATGTTTTCATCACTGCACTAAAGGTTTCTGAAGACAACTCTCTGTTTGTGATAGAAGATGAAAAGAGCAGAATTAGAGATTGCACTAGGAGCATGGACACAGTCTTGGTTTGAAATTAATGCATAAAAACCAAACTGTTTTCTCCAAAAGAGTAAACATAGTAAATTTTCCAACTGTGTCAATAACCCCAGGACAGAAAAGATTCTGAGGCAGCAATGGATCATATAGGAAAACAATGTTTAGCTGTTGGAAATTAAAAGTTAATATTAGAACTAAAAGGGCAATCAGCCCCAAAAGCCACCTGCCTCCTCTTAGTGTGTGTTTTGAAGATCCTTCCCACATACTGTGTCAGGAGCTGCTGCCTTTGAGTGTATCACCTGGTTGGAATTTTTCACGGAGCTTGAATTTATTAGAAAACAGCCCCAGTCAAGCAGAACAGTGCAAATTAAATTGGATTTACATGACAAGGTGGAGCCTAAGCACAGCAGCTAGGAAATGCCTGAGAAGCAAAAGACAAACCAGAGGGGATCAGGGAGGAAGACTGCTCTGTGTAAACAGTGCTTAAAAAAAAAAAAAAAAAGGAAAAAATGTTTGACAAATAGCGCAATAAAATTAAAATTCCCGCTTCGGCTGCCCTGGGGGTTTCAAAAGGAGACACTGAGAGAGACTTGGACACTAGAGGAAATAAACAGATTTGAGCATCTAATAAGAGGGAGGCTGGAATATTATTGTAGGATAAAGTGTTCTGGGATGGGACGAGCTGACCCAGAACATGTTCCTGTTGTGAGGAGGGTGAAGACTTGATCTTCAACCCCAGTGGAGCCTGGAGGACCCAGTCCACTGGCTTTGATAAGCTTTGGGAGAAGCCTGACGTCCTTGTAGGCATTAGAAGCTTCATATTTTCTTCCCTGTCGGCTCACACTGCTGCTTATTATCTTATCAAAACATGGTTTCTTCATCAGTAATGCGTAGGTTTCATCTGAATTTGTAAAAACTGAATTGCTTCCATATGCCAGATATTTCACTGGAGAGACCCTCCACTTTGGGAATGTCATTACTGCCCAAAAAAAATCTTCTGCAAGTCGTAATGTAAACGCAAAGTTATTGCAATTTATTAGCAATCACAATTTGCCAGGAAAATAGAAGCAAAAGAGTATCAGAGAAAGTAACTCCGCTGCAAAATGAACATGCCCTCTACTGCAGTCTGAGCCCATTAATATTGACTTTCCATATTCAGAAAGTGATTTCAACGTGCCTGTACAATAAGAGAGTGCAGCATGTTTTCTCCTTAAGGAAACAACAGGATTTTGTTGAATATATGGAAGGGAATTGGTTTTCTGGTTTGTTACTTGAAGCTGATCCTTACTGTCAACATTTGTGATGAGTATACCTCATAAAATAACATGGCTAAAGGCTTAATCTGGTGCCACTGTGATTTGCAGGGCTAAATTGGAGAGACATGGCTGTGGCCAGGGACCAAGGAGTGCACAGTGCTGCTCTTAAAAATGAAGGGATCTGCTCCCAGAGATAGTGTGCTGCCATGGACAGAGACTGGGAAGGGGCACAGAGAAAATGTGGTGGAAGGAAAGTCATGAAAGAAGTGCTAAATGTGCCATTTCCTGCTGGAGTCGCTCAGCTTATGAGAAATCCTCCCTCTTGCATCCTACTGTTTGGAGTGTGGATTTGGGAGGGTGAGAAAAGGCTCTTTATTAGCAACACTTTGATTCCCCTGATCCCGGTGGGCTGTGGCTGGGATTTCCTCCAGCTGAACGATGACGTGAGTGGCTCCCAGTTCTGTTTGTGCAGAAATATCAATGTGTAGCAGATCCAACAACTGTCTGTGCTGTGGGGACACCCCACCCCAGAGCCCTGGCCCTGCTGTGAGTCCTCACACAGAGGGCAGTGCTGTATCCCTTCAGATGGAGGTGCTCCTTGGAGCTGCTGAGGTCCTCCAGAGGTGTCCCCAGGACTGTCCCTATGGAATGGACAGGCTTGGCCTTGGCTCTGGTGCATGGTCACCCTGGGCAACCTAATAACACTTAGATTTACTCAGTCCCATGTGATACCAAGGGAAATTTTGGAGGGTACAGCATGTGGGATCATTTCAGATATCTGGGAGTGGTTGTGTAGCCAAACTGAGAGGTGTTAGCAGAACTGTTAGGTTGGCTCTGTCCAAAATTCCCCTATCCACCCCCATGCAAAGAACAACCTCTGGCTGATGTCAGCATCATAAAACAGCCATAAATTGTTTGTCCCTTCATGGCAATCATTTCCCTGTCAGGGACACCCCTTCTCACGTGGCATTGGCATTTCTGAGTCACTTGCATGGTGTGAAGCTGCACTTGTGGGTGAGAAGATCAGAGAGGGACGATGGAACAAGCCAGTCTCCAACAGGGAAACACAGCGTTGTCATTCCCTGGGAGCCTGGGCTGCCCTCTGGGCTGGTGATAATGGATGCAAACTGGGTGTGGGACAGTGCATTCCCTGGCCACTGTCACAGCAGATGGAAACAGAGCACAGCCTCACCCTGGAAAGCCCACTTGGAGACGTCAGTGGCTGAACTATTTTGGTAGGAGAATAAAAGTCTGAAAGCACCCCACCCTTGAGAGTTTGCATGGTGGAAGTTGTGCCTACCCGCCCTGAGCTTGCTTTAGCATCAAAACCAGGCTCTGCCTGTGACCAGCACCATGTTCACACCTTTGCAGCAGCAGTGCAGGAATAACAGGCCACTTTGGGCAGGGGACAAGCAATTTGGGAGCCTTAGCCTAGAGCAGATTGCATCCTTACAGCTCTTACACTGTGCTGGAGCAGCAGCTCACTTCTGCAGCATGTACATATCCTCCACAGGGAATATGAGAGCCACCAAGAGTTGTTTCAATGTGGACTAAAGTTGGGTTTCAACAGGTCTTTTCCTTCATTTTTTGATTTTTTAATGTTTTGGTTTGTTTTTTTTTTATCTTCCTGGGAAAAAAAAAGTAAAAATTTGTTCAGCGCTCTTTGAATTTAACAGCAGGTTGTTTTTGCACTAATTTCAGTGAGGTTGCAGGTATTTGTGTGTGTTTCCACCAGTCAGTGCCCAAGTATAACAGCTGAGCTGGCCTGAAAAAAAAAAAAAAAAGGTTTCTTATAGAGAAAAGGAGAATGGATTTCTGCTGGCAAAGCTTTTGTTTGGCAGTGGCTGGAAAAGGTTGTTCTGGGACTGATTTAAAGAGCACTGGGTAAACTTCTGCACATGCCCTCAGGGCAGCCATAAGTTGGGTGATGAAAACGTCTGCATGTTTTACACAGCTCTGCTCAGGGACTGGGGGAGAGGCAGCAGCGCTGGAGCAACCCACAGAGATGTCATTGCTGAGGGGCCAGGATGCTCCAGGGGGAGCAAAGACAAGCCCTGAGGGTCCTTGAGGTGTGCAGGATGAACCATCCGTGCCAAGCACAGTCCTAACCCCATCCCAGTGCCCAGAAAACTTCCTGATGGGAGATGCAGTCCCTCCCCAGCCAGTGCCAGGGTGAGAAGCTTCCCCCCTGCATGTGCTTCTGATTTGCATAATTTGTATTCTAATTTACAGTACAGAAGGAAGGAGGGCTTGGAAGAGATGGTGGCTGCTTTTTTTTTGTGATGTTGTGCTTGATGTGGCCGCCTTCCATGCTGGAGCTTTGCATGTGTGTGTGCGTGACATAAGCGGCCTTAAAAATACAAGGGATTGGGTGGGAGGAAAATGAGAATGGAAATTGGCTTTTACTAAGCTAGATACCAAAATAATACCATAATAATCCTGGCAGTGAGCTAAAGGAGAGCTCCAGAGATGCATTTTTTTTTCTGCCATACATTTGTTTTCAGTAGAACTGAGAGAGGAGAGACCTTCCCACTTGCTGAGCAGCAGCCATACCCAAGGGGACTTGGTTATAACTAATTACAGAGCAGGGTGTCCCTTTTGGGGTCTCTGTGCACATAAAACTTGCACCCCGCCTCTAGGACTGGCATGAACAAATGGAAAATGAACTCCAAAGGCTCGACTGGTAAGTGGGGCTCTTTGTTCTGGGACATTGTCACCCAGGAGCGAGCCCTACGGGGAGATTTACAGCAAGATTCCAAACTGCCGATGAGGGAAGGCTTCTCCCAGCAGTCAGGTGGCAAAGCACAGCAGCCCATGCTCAAGGAAGAGGGAGATAAGGTTGGCTGTACAAACAAGCCCCTGGGTATGTGCATGAAAATTTGGTTATTGATGTGTCTACACTCTGCTTAGAGAGCTGCTGCAGCTGAGGGAAGGTGCCTTGCCAAAGCTCTTGGGCTTGGCCATGGAGTCCTGGGCTTTGGCCATTTCTGAAGCAATCCTTGGGTTTCTGGATGTGGCTCCAGTTTGCAGTGGCTTGTCGAGGTCTCTGAAGAGCCCTTGTGTCACCGTGGGACTGCAGCACTGTACAGCTCTGCTCTCTTTGCTGTCATGCTCACAATCTATGAAATCTCAGCTTCTTTCATCCCTAAACCATCTGGACATTTTACTCATGGCCAAAGCTGCCTGAATCAAAGAAGGAGCATCCCGTGGTTCCAGCAGGGTGTGGGTGTGAAGAAGGACCACTGACCCTGCAGAACGTCCTGGAAGGAGTCAAAACCTGGAAGGAGTCAGAGCAATAAAGGGCAGTGTTGGGGTGGAGATAAGGGGCCACCAGAGGCAGATAAGGCCGAGGGCTTTGGTCAGGCTTCTCTGTGCAGTGCAGCAGATCTAGTTATCCTCTGCAAGCAGGTGATGCTGACAGCTCAGCTTGCTCTCCTAATCCATCTGTAAATAGCTACACTGGAGTGGGAATGGTTGTTATCTCTGTTGGAGTGACTGGGATCAGCCATCCGGGCTGATTTCTCAGTGGAGAGAAAGATTTGTCTTGCTTAAGATCAAGCAGGAAGGCTCTAAAGCTGCTGGGATATGAGACCACATTATTGCTTCAGTCCAGTTCCAAACAGGCTTCACCTTCTGGAAGAGTTTTCTTACATTTTGTTAATTCTCTAGCATGCAGGAAGGCAGGTTTATGGCTTGTGCTCACTCTGCAGTGCTTACAGTGCTAATGAATTTGAGTAGTTAATCAATTTAGCATGAGTTCTTCTAAGTTAAAAAAAAACCCAAAACCAACTAAAAAAAAAAAAAAAATATATATATATATATATATATATATATATATAAAGCCATCCAATTTCTGCTTACTCCTTGCAGAATGTTTTCTGTACTGTCAGTCTAAACACTGGGAAGTATTTTAAACAGATGTAGGCCATCAGTTTCTATAAACATTGTAATTGCTTGGCACCACCAATGCTTACATGGAAAGATTCAGGTTGCCAGGATCTGCACAGACACCAGCCACACGCTTTCTGCTGCACCCAGAAACTCTTTTTATATCCTGTTAGAGACCTGTAACCTCCCTGCTGCAGAACTCACTTTAGCTTGGAGGCTGGCACAGCCAAGGGCTGCTATCCCTGCAGCTTTCTGTAACTCTGAGCTGCAGGTTCAGCCATTTCAGCATCCTGGCTCGGCAGGCTTTGATAGGAGAATGTGATTTGGATTCTACCCCAAAAGCTCTTTGTTCTCATTACCCTGCTGCAAAAATAGACACAATGGTACTGGCACCTCGAGTTGCTCAGGGTGAAAATCATGCAACTGGCCCCCCTGTGCTCACATTCAATCATTTACCAGCTCTCTATGAACTCATCCTGTCTGATTTTTGGGAGATGGTGAAGCTGATGTCCACGGTGCTGTTCCTGGGAAGCAGAGGAGGTGTGGTCCTCAACTTGCCCTCTCGTAAAAATGATGAATTGAGCTGGAGGGGGTGGAAGGAAGGGATGGATAATATCCCTGCTAATAAATCTAGTGCAGCAATTAAGATCTCCTTTAAAAATGTGTATTATTGGCACAAATAGAAATACAGACGAGAGCAGCAGCCAAGGGCTGCTCTGTGTCTATAATAAACAGGATGGACTCATCATTTAGCCAGGAACTGCTGGCCAAGCCCATGGCTCTCCAGGACTGGGGTGAGCAGCTCTCCCCAATCCATCTTTCATCCTGAGGTCATGTGCAGCTCAGTCCTTTTTATTCCAGATTTGCCTGCAACAAGGTGATGGGTGATTTGGCAGCATCTTGGACCCTTGCAGTGTTTTTGTTGATGATTCTTTTCATTATTCCTAACTTGGGTGGGTCAGAATTGGACATGTCTGCACTGCAGACCGGTGGCAGCAAGTGGCCTGAAGGTGTAAAGCCATCCAGGGCTTTGCCCTGCATCATTCCTGCCTCAAGACAGCCCCATGTGCATTCTCCTCCTGTTAAGAAATACTAAGTGGCAACAAAAAATGAGACTTTGCTGATAGCATATGTTCAAAACACAGGCTCATTTCTTAATATGCTTTGGCTCCAGCCCCTAGCTGAGAAGCCAGATTGCTAAAGCACCAGAAGTGTGGATAAATGTACAGTCGGGGCATTGCATAATTTTTGCCTCAGTGTGACTTACAGAGAAAGCTGTGAATATCACCACAGACCAGGGAAAGCAACTGCTGCTCTCCTGGAACAAACATTTCAGGTCATCCTTCTATCCACTATTAATTCTTGGTCAGTTTAGTGTTGGGAAAGGTGTTGTCCAGATTTTGAAGCACAAATGAAGCATTTCCAGATCCGTGGAGGAACAGAGGATAGAGTACCAGAAAAGTATTCATCTCCAGAAGGTGATGACACCTCCAGGTGTCTACTTAAGCTGTCTAAGTCTTTAAGTCTCTAAGTCTTATTCTTTAGCTGCCTGGCTAAACTGCTCAACAGCTCCTCTACACAGGGAGGAGACAAAGGTTACTCTGTAAGGCTCTTCCTTGCACAGGAGGTTAATTCCTTCTCTATACTCACTTAAATAAATATCTCTGCAGACATTATAAAGAGATCAAAGGCAGATCAGCCACCTAATTTAGGTGCTTACATGATTAAAGTTCTCTGGGCAAATGTTCTTTTTCCTTTGCTCCCAGTGACAAAGATCTCTAGGGCATCTAGGTGAGTACCTGCGTGGCGCAAGGAACAGGTTTCTGCAGCAATAAAAAAGGGGCCCTTTCTCCCTAAGAGCACTAAACTTTGCCCAGAAAGCTTCCAAGTCTCTGCAAGGAAACCTAAAGCTGGAGCAAAAGGTTGGAGTTTATGGAAGTGGTTTGTGGTTGTGGTTAGAAGAGTTTGCTCTTCCATCTGCGCACAAGGGCCTTTTTCTAGGAATTTTTGCTCATGTCACTAGGAATTCAGCCCAAAATAGACTCATTGGGACAGAGAAGAAGTGAGAACATGGCTCAGGAGTCAGAAATGCACAAAACTTGGCCCGAAACACAGTTTTGTACTCTCTGAGAAGGGCATAATCTGATGTCAAGCTTTCCCCAAGAGTCATGCTCCGAAATGGGAAGGAGCCCAAAATGATCACATGCTGCGTGCCTCTTTGGAGACAAGTGGCTCTTACTGCCAAACAAACTGGAGGGGAGGGCTGCTCTTGAAAAATTCACTGCTGCCCACGTGCTGATCCTCCTCTGGAGAGCAGGCATTTCTCCATCACAGCCAGGCCAATTGCCCTTCTCAAAACCAGCATTCCAGGAGTCATCACCTCCCTCTGCACTGGGGTCAGGAGCTCAGCAGTGCTCTGCCACTCGGCTCTCCCTTCCCTTTCAACCAAGGTGGGTGTCAGCAAATCTTTCTGGAATTTCCTCAGGTGGCTTCTGGCAGGAAGTCAACAGAGAAAAAGAAACCTGCCTTCCTGAGCATGTCTGATTTGATTTTGGCCTGAGCATTCCTCTGGGTTTAGCGTAACATAACAAACAGGAACATGGGAAAAATGGTGTCTCCTGTTCTTTTACTGCACTTGATGGGTTTTAAAAGATAAAGACTGTCCTCTCTCCAAATGAAGCACAACTGGAATGTACTCCAGAAGTTAAACTCAATTCTTGGTCAAAAATGTCCTCTGAAGAAAATATTGTAAGGTTCCAGGCCTTTCCATCACTTCAGTTTTTCTTAATTTTATTAGGGTCCTTGCCTCTGTTTCTCAAGTGACATATTTTTAAAGAAATGAAGGTTTTGTCCTTTAGGTAGCAGGCCAGGGTAAATTCTGTAAGCTGAAATTTTTCAGTTCAGCAAACACATCAAGAGTAAACATACCCCTTCAGAGCAGACCTGAATTTCTCAGATAAGTCATATTTGGCTATGAAACTCTTCCATGGTCCAGCAGAAGTCAGAGATCAGATCTTCTACTGTGATGTGAGAACCGGCTGACCAGTATATGTTCAGTATCTCAACAATTACAGAACATTTTAAAATTAGGAAAACAAGATAATTCATCCCTTCATGATTCTTTTGAAGGTAGGATTCATGGGTTTATAAGGATGTGACCTGACTTTCTTCTAAACTGATTCGCCTATTCCCCCCAGTGAGAGTGTCCGACCAGCCAGAGCAGCAGGGATCCCTCATTCCAGCATCATCAGAACTTGAGACACTCCACACTAAGACCTGAATCCCAAGACTGGCCTCTGCCAAACTCTAGGCTGGGGTCCAAACATCAGTAGCAACTATTTAGGAAAGGCTTATTCCAAGATATGGTTTAGAAATGCCTGCACTCTTTCCACCCTGGGAGACAGGGACCAGAGCACATTCCCAGCTGCCATTCTTCAGCACATTCCCAGCTCCTTGGAAGCCAATTCTGAGCCCTCTGCAGCCTACCTGGGACCTGGCTGCGTTGGCTTTGAAGCCTTTCTCAAATCATCTGCAGCTCCCATTTGCCCCCTTTGTACAGCAAAACAACGCTTCTTCCCCACTGCCAGAAATTTCTCCAATGGCAATACAGAAATCAAGTTCTGGCAACAATTCCCTCTTAGTATTTCCGCTTGAAGAAGAAAAGGAAATAAAACAAAGCAGCAGAAGATGCTGTCTGTGGGGCTTTCAGGGTTGCAAAATCTGATGCTGCACTGCCCATGCCTTGGGAAGAACGGCCTCTTTCAGGCACTGGTGTTTGTTGGAAGTGGAGGGAGCGGTGGCCAAGCCCTTCTGTTTGGTGAGGGCTCTTGATCCATGACTCTTTCACCATCCCCACTAGCCCAAGGTCCAACAAGGGCTCCTTTGACATCCTTTGGAACTGAGCTGGAGCAGGACTGGGCAAAGTCTTTCCCTTCAAATGGGAGGTGGAAAGGTGTTTATGGGAACGCCTGGGTGCTCGTGGGCATCTCCAGTTTGCCGGGAAGTCACTGAGCAGTCAAGTCAATTATTTTTAATGAACTGGGCCAAAGCTGATTGTGTTATTTTGTAACATATTAGTTTGGAAAGCAGTGAAATTATTTGGCATCTTTCCCTGGCCATCACAGGGACCCCTTTGTGCTTCCCTTCTCCCCACTTTTCTCTCGTGTATATAGCTGGCTCCCAAATCTCCACTTGCTGACGCTGATTGATTGCATTAATATCATTGTAAATATTACATAATCTCTGCTTACAATGCTAGAAGGAACTGATGAGTTTTACTCTGCCAAGAGTTTTCAGGCTGGAAAATAATAATGAAAAAATAATCTCAAAAAAAAGAAAAAAATATCTCTTTTACTCTTTACCCCCATATTTTTTTTTGCCATGTGCATTTGCCATTGGCCCCATTGGATGCACACCAAGACAAGGCTGTATGGACTGTTGGTGGCCATTGCTTCAAGGGGACAGTGAAAAGGAATTCACAGCATGACAGTAAACTGTGCTTGGCCTTAGGAGAGGTGATGGGGACAGGGGACATTGGAAGATGACTTGTGGAAAAAATCAGTTTCAGAAAACAGGGTTCAGCAGAGCTAAGGAGGATGAGGATGCACAGGGAAGTCTATACCTCATCCTAGTTCTATGGGCAAGTGGAAATATAGATTGTTGGAATGTGGTACACTCTTCTCTCAGTTAGTGGGTGATTTAAGCCAGTGTACTGGGTGTTTGAGCTCACCCCGTTTAGGGTTTGAAGGTTCTGAGACAAGGGCTGGGGAGGCTGCACTGCTGCTGGGAGGGATGGAGGGGATGCTCCCCTGCCCTCCAAGCCCTGGGATGGTCCTTCCCACCCTGCCCGGGGAAGGTGGGATGTGAGATGTGACTCCTCCCTCTCCAGCACCAGGGCTGTTTGACCTCCTGCATGTAACACATCCTCCAACCTGACCCTCATCCAGACCAGCTCTGTTTCTTTTCTTTGTCTCCCTGCCGGAGACAACTCCGGATCAGGTTGCGTTCTGAAGCAGGCGCACCGTTCTCAGACTCCACAGAAAATCCATTTATCATATCAGCCTTGCATTAGCCAAAGTATCAGAGATAAAAATTATCTTGGAAATCTAAACACAGATTCTAATCTAAGGTACAGCAGCATCTGTTTCCCATTACTTTTTACGGCTCGCAAGGTTCGAGCGGCATCACTCCCGCCGTGAGATATTTGGGAAAGCAGAGGTCTGCGCTTCCCAGAACTCCGGGTCCCAGTGCTGGTTGCTGCTCATCTCCCAGGGCTCATCTGCATGGGAATAGCTGATTTCTCAGCCTGCAGCACTGGGAAGCGTGTCCAGTGCACAGGCAGCTCCGGGGGCAGCGCTCTTGCCTGAGCTCAGGGTTATGCTGACTTCAGCGGCACCAGCACTGGGCTTGGACTCCTGTCAGAAGGCAGCTCGGGGATGTTTTTCAGAGGTATTTGCAATACCAGCCTGCCAGACTCCACTGGTCCCGACTGGCTGGGATGAAGCGGTGATGTGGCTACACGGACACAAAGCCATGATTTCAGGCTCCTTTTCTAGCAGAGCTTTTTCTGCGCTGTGCTTTGGGGATGAGGAACTCCACTCGAGCTGCTGCCAGAGGTGACTCAAACCTGCCACTGCTTCCCACCTCACAAGGCCAAATCCTGCAGGGTTGGGTGTGTGGGGCAGCTTTTGGCTCAGCCATGGACAGGCCACTTGATCCAGTGTAATTCAGCCACCATTTCAGCAACCTCCCTTGTACCTCAGGGAATTGTTTCAGGGCAGACACATCTCAGGGACATCCATGGCCCAGCTGGGGGCCCTGAGGGCACCAACAGACCTTGATCTTATCAGGATCTGAAGGGAGGGTGCCAGGAGCATGGACCAGGCTCTGCCCCGTGGTGCTGAGCAATGGGACAAGAGGCAATGGGCAGAAATGGATGCACAGGAAGCTCCACATGAACATGAGGAGAACTTTTTTGTTGTGCAGTGACTGAGCACTAGAACAGACTGCCCAGAGAGGGTGTGGAGTCTCCCTCAGACACAATCCTGTGCTCTGGGATGACCCTGCTTGAGCAGGAAGGCTGGACCAGATGGCCCCACTGTGGTCCCTTCCAACCTGACCCGTTCCCTGACCTGCCTCACCTTGGACTTTTGATGGTCCCCACTTGAGCTCAGCCAGCCTGAGCTGCATCCAGGCTTGCCTGCCCTGTTCCTGTGCTTCTGCTTGGTTTTCCTGGCTTTTCCTTTAGGGAGCAGCCCTGCTCTTGTGCTCCACCCCGACGCCAGCACGCTTGCCGTGGTGTGCAGTGCCTTGGGCATGGGCTGTGAACTCAGCCTTGCCCCGCCGCACAGAGACAAGTATGCAGCTCTGCAAACTACTGTTTGCCTCTGGAGACAAATTATGGCATGCTGCAATAGCTGAGGAATAGCATAAGAGGAGTATGCAATGAATCATGATGCATATGCACACGAGGGGAAAAGTTCAACCTTCTGTTTGCCATTATCTGACTCTTGAAAGCTGAACTGCTCGATTCTTGCATTTGCTGTGTGGAGTTTATTTCTGTGGCATTTCCTAAGTCTTTCTGTCTGTCTCAAGGCAGGGGAAAGAGAGTGTGTCCCTCTGCAGAACATAGCATTTGTGCTGGCTTGAAAATAAAAATCAAATCAAAAATAAAATAGGATAAGAAACATGCAGTGTGTAACTCTAGATCTGTGTATTTGTGTGTCGAACCCTTTTGCTCAGCTTGCCCAGCTGCAGTGTGCCTGAAGGCTCATGTGCTGCTGCACATTCTGGCTGGGGTGGAAGTGGTCACAGGCACAGGGAGTTTGAAAACTATTGTGGCTGCAGGAGGCCATGTACCCTGACATGCCAGTGGTGTTAAAAAAAAAAAAGTTTTTATTAGAGTCAGAGATTTCAAGTCATGTTTTCTCACTACATCAGTTGAAATTTTTTTTTTTCTGAAAGGGACAGAGAAAGTGAAGAGAGGAGATAGCTCCTCTCCACCAACTTACTCAAAGTTGACTTCATATCTCAAGGCACCTGTTTTCCCCAAACAATGATAGCAAGAGGTCCCCACTTGAGCTCAGCCCAGCCTGAGCTGCTGGATTGCCTGCCTTTTGCCCTGTTGCTGGGCTGCTGCTTGGTTTTCCTGGCTTTTCCATTAGAGAGCAGCCCTGCTCTCCCTGACTAATCTCTTAAACTAGCTCCCTTCTGGGATTCCCTTCTTGATTCTGGGCTTTTCAGGGCAGCCTGAAATCCCTCAAAATTTCTCTAGCAATATAGGAAAATTAGCCTTTAATTCATTTCATGTTCACTATGCATAAGTCCCAATGAATTGTGGTACCCAGGATGAGATACAAATCAGGGATTTGTTAGTCTCTCAATAAGTCAGATTTTGTCAGACTTCCAAACTGCATAGTGGATATTTGTCCTTTCTCAGGCAAATGTTTAATGCAAAGAGCAGGCCAAGAGGTTTCCAATCATCTCTTACTCATCTCTGAACACCCACATGGGAGAAAGTTTTTTAGGGGGAAAACAAAAGCATCTCCTCAATCTAGCGGAAAAACGAGATCCTAAAATAATGAGGAAACAGAAGCTAAACACATTTAGAGTGGTGACAAGACGTGGGTTTTCAAGAATGACACTAATTATGCATTGAAACCCATTAACTTGGTGACTGGAAGAGTCTGCATTCCTTCCTTCCTCCCCTTGGCTGCCAGAACTCCTCTGGAAGTGCAGGCTGAGCCACACGGGAGGTCAGTGCTGCCACTCCTGCTGTCCCTGACCTGGGAGGAGGAAGTGTGGGAGTGCCTTACAATGGTTGTATGCTCTCCCTGATCCACAACCTGGAGCCTTAACCCTGAAACCTTAACCCTGAAGTCCAAGGATGCCCATTTCTGCTTTAGAAGTGATTTAGGTTCAATTTCTTGTGCAACAACACCCTGCTTTTGCTGGCATTTAGGACCAGGAGGAACCAGTCTCCTCAATCCATCCCAGATCTCATTCCTGCACCTCTTTGCTCTGCTCCACACAGCTTGGGTGAGTTGGCTTTGTCATAGCTCTGTGCATGTCCTAGAGAAGTATGTGTGGCTCCTGTGTCTAAAACTACAATTTAGGTTATGTAGCAATGAGAGCAGTTAAATGAACAATTTCACTGGAACCCGACCTGCCAAATAAACCTGACCAAAACACACTTGTGATGTTTACACCAATCTGATTTTTCTTGGTAGTCTCTCAGGGAAAAATAACCCAACAAAATAAAACCCTCCTCCTCAGTGATATTAATTAATCACAGTGATATTTGCTTTCTTATTGTGTGCTCAAGCTGGCAGTGCAATTACCAAACTTAGAAAACTGTGCCATATCTTATCTTTTTATTTCAAACAACTGATCTGTGAAAGGTCATTCTGGAGAATGGGCTCTGGGACCAAGCACTGTTTGGATATTAACAGACCTCAAACAGTTTGGGATCAGAGATACTGGAGAGGATTTTACACAGAATTCGATACAACAAAGCCTAGACCTCCAAGTGTTGCCAAAACACAGGGATGAAGATGTTCTATATGGGTTAATCCTGCCTATCCATGCACTGGAGGAAATACTGCAGCATTCTCCCTGTGTTCACTCCCTTGGGAGCTGGAGGAGAATTTAGGTCAAAGTACAGAGAACTGTATCACAGTATTAGCACTTATTATCTTTGATTCTATTAAGGGAAACCTGCAGTGAGGAATGAGAATGGAGCTGGCCTTTTCCACAAGTGCTTTAACAGCTGGTGGCCCGAGAGCTGTTTTGATGAAATAAATCACCCCGGTGGAAAAATCTCAAAAGCCGCAGACTGTGGAAAGTTGACCAGATCTTTACTGGCAATATTTAGGGATGCTCTAAACAATGAGATAGTTGTTTTCCTATTACTTTCAGTACTGTGCCTGGAAAAACATGATATCCCTGAAGTTTGCCTGCCCTGGAAGCTTTGGGAAGCGTGGCACTGCTAAACCTGACTGCAGGATTCCTGGAGGGGCTCCTGTGCTTCTAAAGAGTTTTAGTGAATCCAATAATTAGCTGGATTGCCTTGACCTCAGATGGAGATGGCAGGATAGGCATGGTTGGAGGTTTTTTCCTTCTGGAGCCTGGCTTATTCCTGCAAGCATCCTCCACAATCCTGCACCTGCTGTGAATTCCTGGGGGGAAAAAAAGGGGAGAAAAAAAGGTTTGTTGCAATGCACAGCCTCTGCCATAAAACCTGTGAAAAGTAAATACAGAGGCAGGGCTGAATGAGCCCCTCAGATCCCAGTGGAGAGGCTGTAAGGCACCAGCTCCCTTTGTGCCTGTGGCAGGACCCCCCCTTGGAGCTGTGTGGCCTCTGGATGGCATTGCAGGGAGGCAAATCCAGAGCTTCCATCTGCTAACACTATTTCAGATTATAGCTCGAAGGAGATGTGCTGCAAAAAAGCATCTCCTGGGGCAGACAGAGGCTTTGCCTGCTCAGACTGGAGAGAAGAGCTGGGCAGAGGCTCCACACACACACAGGACAGGTCATCTCATCAAAAAGAGAGCTGCTGTTCACCTTCTGCTCCCGGGGAGGTTGTCAGTCCAGCCTGTAGGGCTGAGTGTCCTGTCAGAGGCTGGGACTAAGGACAGGCAGAAAAAATAATCTGCTCTAAGATGCTGACCTTAGAAATCCTCCTGCAGCACAGCAGCAAAAGGAGGTTAAGGCAGACAAGAAAGGAGACCTTTCCTGTCTGGTTGTTGTTGGTGGCTGTTTCTGACGAGGTTTGACCTTTTCACAAATTCCTGAGCACTGCAGAGGAGCTTAGTGCTGGCCTGAAGCGGTGAGGAAGTAGAAGAGAAATCATCTGTCAAACGTAATCTGCCAAACTCTATTTTACAAAGCCTTTTTCTTTAACTGGGGGTTTGTGGAAGTGGTAATGGTGGTTTAAATGCAAGGTGCAGGGGTTGCTAGTTGGGCTCCTCTCCTCCAGGTGGGCTCTCAGAGAGCTTTTTGGGTCACTCTGGTTGAAGGGTCCTGTGTGGCACCTTCCTGCTGCTGTTCCTATCAGTGCTTTTCATGCAGATCTGATGGGTGAGAGCCACCAGTCTCCCTGCTCATTCTCCTGAGAGGAAAATCTGATGACCTCCCAAGACGGCATCACTGGCACCTTTTCACAATCATACATTTTCTTTCCCTACCCCGTTGTTTCTCCTGTTTACACTGGTGTCCCATTTACACCTTTTAGTGACACAAAGGATCAATCTCCCATGTTTATACAACAGCTTTTTTGGCCATAGTTCTTTTGTTGTAGATAAAGCAGAATCCCTCTTTATGAAGGTTCATTCCACCTTATGGAAGAGAAGCATGAAAATAAGTTATTACAGTCAGAAAGTCCTATGTTTACAGGGGAAAAAAATAGATCAAACCTGGCATGTAATTCTGTAACTGTGGGCTGTGGGAGAAAAGATGTAATTGTTGTCTGTGCTAAACACAAACTTAAACAGGATCACAAGTAATTAGCTATTTAATAGGTGACTAAAGTAAATACTGCAATTAAAAATCCTATTAAAAATAATATTAAAAAAAGAAACCTTGCAAGAAATGCAGCTCTGTCCTGGACTGCCAGTCAACAAAATCAACAAACCACTATGAAAAAAATGTCCGTACATGCCCAATTCAGTAAAACACATAGTAATTACTTGGCACATTTTATCTTCAAAGTCTTCTGCGTGAGCTAAGTAATTAATCCTCCCAACACCTCGGTGCGGTATGTGCAGCAGGCACCGGTGAAAAGCAAGTTTGTCTTGCAGCCAGGTACAAATACCTTGTTGTGGGGCTCCTTCTTGATAGAGGAAATGCCACTCTAAAGTCAATATCAGGGAGTGGAGGTGGTTATCTCTTCAATGGCACTCATTGTGAGCCGCTGCTGCTTTTGTTTGACGGGACTGAGACACAGGGAATTGGAATTGGGAGGCTGCGGGGAGCTGTCCTCGGATTCTGCATCACATCCCAGGGGCAGCAGAGTGGCTTTGGAGAAACCTTCACACCTGCGTCTGAACCGGGGTCAGGGTGATCTGCCAGGCCTGAAAACACTTCCCAACACAGCTTTGGGTCTGCTGAGTTGAAGTTAATGGCTTTCAGTTTAATTAGTTTTGTTTCAGGGCAGAGGGAAAAGGGAACTCCTCTTTGCCCACTGTGATGCTCCAGCAGGTAAGACCTGGATGATAAAACCTTGTGTGCCTGTGGTGTTCCGAGCCCACTTTTTGTGCTCTCTGCCAAACAGAAGACAGCTTTCTGCCCTGATCCTGCTGCCTGTTGCTGTGTGTGTGCCGTAAAGCCAAAAGGTGGGGAAAAGAGAAATGCAAATAACAGATCAGAGTGGAATGACGCGGGGGAAAGCGAGGTGAGAATGGAGTGGTAGAGCATGGAAAACTCACATTGACATCAAGCTGTGCCATAAACACATCCAAGCGTGAGCTCTGGGTGTGTCAGCAGAAATAAAATACCTTACAGAGAGAAAGCAAAGATGGTACCATCAGCTCCATCCTTCTGCAAAGTGCAGAGAAGGCAGGTGCCACATGGAGCAAACCTTCCACCTGGGAATGACTAATCCCACCCTGGCTGCCATTAAGAGACCATTTGCAGCAGTGGCTAATTGGGCTGAGCAAAATAAACTTTCCCACAAAGAAGGTTGAGCTACAAATGGAAAAATACCTGTGCAGAGATTAATTCTGGTGTGGGAAGGAAGGCACTCCTGCCAAATGAAAGGGAGCATTGAAAAAAGGAGCTGCTGTCCCTTTGATCAACGGGGCACCTGAGCAGCAAGAAGGAAAATGGAGGTTTATGGATGGAGGAAAACACAGGTTTATGGATATGTAGCTGGCAGGGAACAGCATGTTCACCAAAAGTGAGATTTTTGTAGTTGTAGTTGCTGGTGTGCAGGTGTGCAGGTGTGGAAGGGAAATGTTGCTGTAGATCAGGTACAGGTCAGGATGTGAACAACACCAAAATGTGGCTTCTCCTCCTTTCAAGGAAGGTAATTTTTTCCTTTTTCCTCCCTTCTTTATTTTCTTTTTTTCTTTTTCCTCTCCTCCAGGCTCCTCTCTTTTCAGCTCTCAGAGGAGCCCCATACCTGTCTTTATTCTCCAGCCTGCTGTTGATCAGGAAAATGATGCTCTCCAGGATGAATCCTCAAGAATGGGCACTCATCAGCCTTATTAGCCTGGTCATCTCCCTGTGGATTTTCCATTTTTCTAGCAATTAAAACGAAAACAAAGGAGGCAGAGTTCAGAATCTCGAATGGGTTTAGTAACACATGGAACATTTCCCAAACCCTCACGTCGTGCAGGCACAAGTCATGCAGTGCTTTCCATGTGCTCACAAGTCCTATCTTAAATCCAGAGTAAACTGCCAAGTTATTTCCCTGTAGGATACACTCTGTGACGTGCATCAGCTGGGTCATCAGCAGAGCTCAGCCCTGCACAACAGCATCTAAACACATGCTGGGGCTTAAACCAGGAACTCAAACACGTGCTTTAGGATTACGTGCTATCCTGATTGATAAATAATTCCCACAACTCTGATTAGAAGCATGGGGTGAGGCCGGTCTCTGTGCTGAGATATATTGATTTGTCTATTCAGAGGTTTCCAGGGAATGTCACCTTTACAACTCTCTGCTTTTGTGCTACTAGGATGTCAGGCTTGGATGGAAGAGCTGTATAGGTGACTCCTCTTTGAAGCTTGATGTGACAGCACCGTGTGGAAAAACTTCTATTAACAAATCCCAAACTGTTACTCTAGCAAATATTTCACTGACATTGATACCTGCTGATTTCTGCTCTTCCCAAATAATTTTATTTCTGCTCTTCCCCAGTCATTCACTGTTTGGAGGGCATTTCATTATTTCTTCAGTGCCTGTTTCTCAAGAGAAAATCTGCTTTGCCACAGCAGTTGCTTCTGAAAGGACACAAAGAAGAGGGACACTTAGGATGCATCCTTTCCAGAAACTGATGGATTCCATGGCTCATCCAGGAGCTGCTGGATGCTCACTGGCAGCCCAGACCCCAGGATTCCCTGGAGAAAAGGGGATCCAACCTGGATCACAGACATCAGCAAATAACCTTGTGCTTCTCAGCGTTTTTCAGAGCAAATATCCCAAGCACATGACTTTCCTTTCTGCCTTCCAGGGAGTGGGGAGCAGCATTCCCAGACTACACACGTGACTTTCCCCTGTTTATCCCACAGTGTCTCTCGGCTTAGACCCCTCTGCCATCCATCATCCATTCAGAGATACAGATTTCACTAATAGCCACAGGGTAAATATTTACAGTAAACAGTTTTAACAGCTGACTTTTAGTAGCCACTGTGCATATGGAACTGCATAAACAGGAAGGACGATTACAGGGATGGAAAAATGGCACAGGAAGGAATGAAAATAAGAAACTACAATGCTGAAGTCCTAGCGTAATTAATTAATATATTAATATAATTAATTAATATAATAATTTATTATAAATGACCCATCTCTTCTGAAGACCCATGAAGCAAACACATAATCTTATTTGGCCTTAAAAATAATGTATAGCACTGAAATTAATCTGATGTTACCTTTTTGACCCAAATGATTAGCCAGGATATGGGGTCTCAGGCCTTTTTTTTCCACTAGAAGTAGATATTAATGATGCTCTCAAGTATTTCTTTAACACAATCTTGTTTATTTCAAAGCCTGGGCAAAATCCTTGTTCCCTGAACTCATTAGGAATTAAATAGCAGGAGGCAGTTTCCTTGGGCAGTGCTCCAACTCCCCTTTTCCAGCCAGCACTCAACCCAAAAAACTCACTTCATCAGTCTCATTTCAAGGTCATGCTTCATGTGCTTCTCCAGTTATCCTTGACTTTTTCTGCTGCCTTCTCTCCTCGCTACTGTGATATTTCTCATGAAGTTTTTACTACCTATTTCTCCCCTTTCCCCCTGTTTCCTTTCCATTCCCACCCTCCCCTCTCCTCCAAAAGGACACAAGAAACAGCATGAAATCCTTTCAAATCCTTAGCCCTTAGCACTTGCTCACACTTTAGGCAGTGGATCCTAATGTTTGGGCACTAATTCTCCCCTCACCTTTGCAAAAATAGCTATTTCTTCTGTTTATTTTCATAAAAAAATGACTATTTTGCATCTCTCTCCCACCTGACAGTGACTTTGTAACTTCAGTAGTTGTCTCTTGCCAGATGCCTGTGATATTTTATTTTATTTTATTTTATTTTATTTTATTTTATTTTATTTTATTTTATTTTATTTTATTTTATTTTATTTTATTTTATTTTATTTTATTTTATTTTATTTTATTTTATTTTATTTTATTTTATTTTATTTTATTTTATTTTATTTTTTATTTTATTGTATCTCCACAAGAATCCTCCCAAGGGAAAGACAGAATTTGTTCTGGCCTTTTAGCCAGGCTTTGCCTCCGGATGGGGTTTTGTTTTTACTTTCCCCTTGAGCTGGTAAATCCCTGTCACCATGTCACACACCAAACAGCTACAAGTTCCTGTGCACACTTTGCCTGTGGGTTCACAGGCACACGCTTTGGACCTCAGTAAGAAGAAATATTGGCTTCCATTCCCCCCCCTCTGCCAGAATAACTCTTCCTTTCCATGTGTTTGTTTAACTAATCTGTGTAAGGCCACCTGCTCCTCGAAAGGCAGCAGCAGCATTAAGAAAATAACAAAATGCTTCAATATTTCAGTGGGAATCGAGGCTCCATAGCTTTTTTGGGCACAGCAGCAGGGTATTTACAAGGCTAATTTCAGCTACTCAAAGCATTTCAGCAGGTTTTTAAAGGGGGAGACCTATGAACCTGAACTGAGTGAGGCTTAAATTCAGGTTTATCCATCCCAGGTGCCAGGAGTGCTCAGATCCACACTCAATTCCCTGCCTTGGATCTGTTCTGTTCTGCAGAAGGCAGGAGGAGGAAGGTTAATTTGACTTGGAGCTGGGCAGATGGCTGACAAAACAATGTGGCCAAATTGAGATGGATGAAAACTGGGGACACAGGAGGGGAGAAAAGTGAATTTCTTTTCCTCTTGTGGAAAATCCAAGCAGGCCAATACCTGCTGTAGTCCAGGTGGCATTCATTTCCCTCATTTACCTTATGGAGGAGACTGGGATTTTAATCTTATTTAATTTATTTTAATTTTATTTCATTTATTTTCTTTTCATTATTTTCTTGAAGCTTTTTTTTTTTTTCCAATCTGTATTTTGATTTTCTTTAGGACCACATGTCTTCCTGCTACATGGAAAAGATTCACTAATCCATCACCTCCACTTCCTAAAACACTTTTACCACTGATTTTTTTGTTTTTTAACATTAAATGTACTTTTGAAAACCTGATGTTGCCTCAAAGAAAAAAAAACCAAACAACAACCAACCTAAAAAAAAAAACAAACTCAAAATAAAACAAAAACCCCAAAACAAAGCATAACCAAAAAGAAGTAGTAAAAGAATTAAGAGTTCTAATAACTCTGTGGGAAAGATGCAGCCTGTGGTGGTTGGCTGAGGGAAAATCCTTGGAGGTGAATCATGGCAGCAGAGGGAAATGAGCATCTTCTTCAGTCTTTAGAAACTTGGACTCCTTATCCTAGGAAAGGATGGAGTTCTTCAGATCTGGTGGGTTCTTATTGCATGGGATACCAAGTGCACACAACCACAAATTGTAACGAATTAATGATCATTAAATAATTTCAGTCCAAGGCCTGCTGCCAAGGGAAACGCCATGGAGATTGGGTTATCACAAACTGGTGAACAAACTGAAAAAAAAGACTCTTCCTGACACAAAGAGGGAAATGTCTAAAGAGAGCAGGAAGGGCAATGTAATTACAAAGAATTTGAAGCTACAACAGAAATACAGGAATATGCCCCCTGAACCAGCACTACTCTAAAATATATGTAATTTTAAACTCATGAAATGCACACGTTAAACCACATATGCTAATTGTGTGCTTAAAATTACACCTAAGTGTGAGTCCCTCACTGGGCTGGAAATCACGTGGGGCATGGATATAAATGGTGTTGTACTCTTGGTGTGTCACATGGAGTGAAAAGCAAAAGAAATAAAAAAACAGGTGAGAAGATGTGAATCAAGGAAGAAAATTCCTGTTTGGATAGCTAATACACAAGGATGAGGCCAGAAATATCACATCAGAAGAGGGAAGAGGGGTATCCTTGGAACAATTGGATCAGGTAACTTTGGAGGAACCAGCAAAGATGAGGTTGCTGTCTTGGTGAGAGGAAACCTGATGTTCTCAAAAGACATGGCTGGACTTGAGACAGTTCCTTTGGTTTTCATAGCAGGTTTCCCATCACTTCTTCCTTTCCTAAAAAAGAAAAAACCCAAAATGAGGCAGGAGATCTGCCTTTGTTTAGGAGCTCCTGGATTCCCATCACTGCTGCTCTGTTGCTGCAAAAGGCATCTCCCACCTCAAGTGGCAGCTTCAAGGCTTCTGGAGAATGTACCACACTGTCTGGTTGGAAAACCCCTGGCTGTTTAATAAGTGCTTGGGTTTTTTATAATCTTGTCAATAATTTTGTACACAAAGACCAATTGCCAACAGAAAAATACTTCTGTGGGTCCGATCCAAAGTTCAGGTAAAGTCAATGAAAATATTCCTCAGTCACTCTCCATGTGGAGCCATATTTTGACCTGTCTTTCTAAAGCTTGCAGGGAAAAAGAACTGCTCAATTTGTCTAGTTGCTCTTTAACAAATGGTTTTAGTGTTTTTAAAATTCTGCCTTTGGGATGTTCATGCATCACTGAACACCGCTAAAATAGAATCTGACATTGGTATTCACAGCAATGCTAAGAAAACTGCCTTTCTTTATAGGAATGAAAAAACCTAACCCTAAAAGGAACATTAAACACATAAATAACATGAAACATGTCTGTTTCCACAATAATGTCAATGATTCATTTATTTGTTTTTAGTCCAGGGCTTTTAAGATAAAGATTCATCACATGAATTATTTTTTTAGGTAATGCACACCATAAACATTTTATTTTCCCCTTCCCTCAAGATCGGATCCCTTTCCTTTTTTTTTTTCCTGCGGAAAGCAAGATTTTTCCAAACTTTTGGTGAATAAGTGATGACGACAGGAAGTTCTCTAATCTCTTGCCATTTGCAAGTGAGTCCACGTGGAGCTTTTGGATGGAAAGTTGCAGCAGAAGGTTCCAAGAGCTGCAGGGACCTCTAGCTCTGGGCTGGGCTGAGTGTGTGGAGATGTATCCCAGGCAGCAAAATCCAACTTTTCTAGAGGAAGCTCATTTTAAAATGTGTGGATGTGGCACTTGGGGACACGGGTTAGTGGTGGACTTGGCAGTGCTGGGCTAACAGTTGGACTTGATGCTCTCAAAGGTCTTTTCCAAACTAAATGATGCTCTGATTCTATTTTATTTTTTCCTCATCCTTGCCCTCTAATGAGCCATGGCAGCCTTTTCTTGCCTGCACATTCCTTAATACCTATGTAGCCAGAACCCTCTGGGACTGGTAGGGAAGGATTTGCCTGCTGGAGGGCTGTCACAAGATCATTCTGGTTGGACCCTGAGGACCATACTCTGATTTTCCTTTTTCCCACATCCAGAGGTGTTTTTTTGGAGGGAGTGTGAAATTTGTGTTTCAGCAGCCCAGACTTTAGTCCCCGGATTAACTCCCTTGCTCCTCCCTTACAGAGGAGTTGTGTCATCTGGACAGGGGCTTAGGGGTGAGGAATGAGTCTGTCTATGACTTCTGGTGATTTAACAGGGTGGTTTATTCCATGAATACATTATGTTTTGAGGCCTGGCCCTTGGGAGTCAACGGGAATATTTCCAGTTGGTTTCCATTAACTAAATATAAAATGGAGTTGCAGCTTCAGAGGCATTTAACTATGGAAAAACTCCAGTAATTCACAAACCCCAGAACACCAGACCCTACAGATCATGGCCCTGGGTGGTGGGTGAATATGACCTGTAGAACAGTTTCCTCTCTCAGGGTTAAGGCCAAGCCTTGGAAGGACCAACTTGATCTCAGTTTAACAAGTACAGGGTCAAGAACAAACCCATTCACCCTTGCTAAAGTTCCCTCACCAAACACATCAAGAAATGAAACATGGCATTTTTTCCAAGGTTATTACGTTGCTGTCAAATATATATATATATAAAACATGAGATATATTTGGGATATCAGGCTTGTGCTTGTGGTGGTCTTCTCCAAATTCCACATGCTTCCTGCAAGGTCTTGTGCTCCAAGTTTCCAGCTCTGTGGTGGTCACAGCTCTCTCTCACTGCTTCTCCTGGCTTTTTTTTTCATTGTGTAAATTTTTCAGTTTAATGCAGCTGCTTTATCCATATGGGAAATGTTTTTTTTTCCAGTCCTTACACCACTGGGGAGATACAAAAAAATGTCAGCTGGGTTCAGGCCTCAGATTTGCTGTAATAAAAATGATACAGGGGCAAAAGTAATTAATGAATATTGAATATCAAAAGTGGACTCAGTTCTAGAACATTTTGAGCATTTTTGCTTTGGAGAAAATCCTCTGCTTCGGCTAAAATGTGAAAGCCTTGCAAGATTTTAATTTTTTTCCAGAGAGGGGGTTGCTGCTGTGTGGAAATACTGTCTCTCATGCCACATAGTAAAGTACATTTTTTTCCTCTTTTGCAAAAAAGTGGTGAGAAGCCAGCTTTTTTATTTATCCAACTTGTCATTCCACAGGGAGAGGACTGGAGATTTAGTAATATCTGAGAAAAAAGGATTGCCAATACAAATGCAATTGTTTCTCACAAAGGCATATTAAGGAGACAACATTTAGTGCTTCCAAAAACGCAAAACAAAGCAGGATGTAAAATAATTTTGAGAGGAATCTGTGGTATGTAACTAGGAATGAGTGTGTGCCTGCTGAAAGGACAGATCATTTCAGTTCAATGGGATGTATTTCTCCACAAGG